>NC_045453.1:10722810-10959345 GCF_002776525.5 Piliocolobus tephrosceles
AGAGACGGGGTTTCACCGTGTTAGCCAGGATGGTCTCAATCTCCTGACCTCGTGATCCGCCCGTCTCGGCCTCCCAAAGTGCTGGGATTACAGGCTTGAGCCACCGCACCCGGCCTAGCTCTTACTTTCAAGGAACGCACACAAGAAAGAGGCACGAATCTGAATGGCTAGTTCAAGGGGGACCGTGGGAGGTACCACAACAGAGGTACAAATCCAGGGTGTGGGGATTTGTACTGAATCCCCACTGAAGGGGACTGAAAAATCATATCTGCTTGGGGATCTCAGGGAACATTTTGTGAGGCACATCACATTGTAGACTTTCAATATATGATGATAAAGACTGAGGAGTGGGCGGTACCAACACGAGGAGCAAGGCAAGGAGACCAGGAAGGGAACCCAGGCCTGTCTGGGCTGGGCTGGGCTGGGGTGAGGGAGAGTGAGCAGAAAGTATGGCCAACACAAGTCTTTTCTTGTAGGGCCTTCACACAACGCAAACACTATACCTCTAAGGTGCTCCATTCTTTTGTCTCTGCCCATCATGCACCCTGAAACCTTACCCAAAAGTCACTTCTTAGGACGCCCTTGCATTTCACCCAACCCCAATCAGCACCTATCACAATTATTTTAACATGTGGGCACACTATACTTACTTTCTGGCCATTTCCTAGAAGTTTGTGACTTCCACCGACCTCTTCAGTGGTTAAAACCAGGGCTTCCCTTACCTCCATTTTCCTTATTTTACTGCCTTAATTCAGTGCTTAGGGTAGTGTTCTTGCCATTAGGCACTTAGTAGGGCCAGAGGTCTCAACACTGTGCCAAGTTACTCGTTTCCACATCAAAGATGAATCCCACACGATTCCTATCCCTGGGGAATCCGTTTTCTAGCAACTGGTAATTATGAGCAACTTAACCTCTGTGTGCTTTGGTTTCTAATTCATACAATGGAATGAATAATCCCTTTCCTGCCCTTTTAAAATTTGGTAGTAACTGCTGAACACTTCAGAGTTCCGGAGCAGGAAGTCATGATTATGAGTAAATGAGAAACTGAAGAGAACCTTCTATTTTTAAACTCATTGGACATCAGTCCAGTGCTCCATGACTACCTCGTGAACATTAATGCTATTACCAGATTACCAATGAATTTGCTACTAAATGAAGCTAGGAATTAGTGTTAGTGATTTGCCAGGCAGTACAGGGCCTAGCAGTCTGCAGGCCAAAGAGGATTCAGGTTTTGTCAGGGGCACATGCTGCATTTCACACGTCTAACACCCCCCAGTCTAAAGCCCTAATAAGTCACAGGAGTCTCCTCTGTAACCCTAGACCTCTCAGACTTGCTGTCCTCATATCCAGTCCTCCCAAGTAGATTCACTCATTTCCACATCAAAGATAGAGGCCTCATAGGAACGAGATGAAAAGTAGCCTTGTGTTGCTACCGGCTGGCCCCCCGGGCAAATAAAGAAGTGCATTATCTGTGTCTAAATAGTCTCTGAAGGATTCTTGGTGGAGATTGATGACCACAGTGGTGAGTTCTTCGAATGTGGAAGAGTGGAAAGCAGGATCCCAAGGGCTTCCGTCCGTGACAGGAGCCCGAGTTGTCAGAAGGAACGATGGCCATAAAGCTACCGACAGAATTATGAAATGGATTGTTGCCATCAAAAGCATGTATTGAGTACCTGCCTTCTTAGGCCCATGTGCTAGTCACGCAGAACAAGTCCCTACACCCAGTTCTCACCGGATGTCTGGCTGGATGCAATGGCTTACACCTGTAATCCCATCACTTTGGGAGGCCAAGGTGGGAGGATCACTTGAACCTAGGAGCTCGAAGACCAGCCCAGGCAACATAGTGAGACCCTGTCTCTACACACACAAAAAAGTTTTAATTAGCTGAATGTAGTGGCATGCACCTGTAGTGCTAGCTATTTGAGAGGCTAAGGTGAGAGGATCACTGGAGTCCAGGAAGTCGAGGCTGCAGTGAGCTGACATCATGCCACTGCACTCCAGACTGGACAAGAGTAAGACCCTGTCTCAAACAAACAAAACAAAAAAACGGAGATGTCTTTTTTCCTCTCATTGTCTCATCGGCTGCATAGACGCGTACTGAGCTAGGGCCCTACCTTCACAGAGCTCACAGTCCACTCCCACGAAATAAAGGCTGGAGACAGAGAGAGCTGGTGGGGACTGAAGTCAGTGTGAAGATGATGGGGAGGAGAGGAGGTCATGTTGCAGAGTGGTTTGTCAAGGTGCTCTCAGCAATTTTGAAAAGGAGAGTTGTTAGCCTTAAATAAAAATCAGGAAAGCCTTTGTGATGGACGTAGCTTAAAAGCGATGTGAGCTTGAACCATACCCCAGAATCCCAAGGAGGGAAAGCAGTAGGGCTCTGAGCCATCTTGGCAGAAGTGTTCACAGCGCACAGGATGAGGGGTGGGAGGATTGGGGTTGGGGGATGGTAAAGATGTTAAAAATTGATTGCACAACTCATATATAAAAGTTGTTAGATTGTACACTTTCAATGGATTAATTGTATGTGAATTATATCTCAATAAAGCTGGGTTTTTTGTTTTTTTTTTTTTAAGGAATCTACTAGGAAGGACTGGATATGAGGACAGCAAGTCTGAGAGGTCTAGGGTTACAAAGGAGACTCCTGTGACTTAATTAGGGCTTTGGCCTGGGGGGTTTTGGACGTGTGAAATGCAGCATGGCCTCTGACAAAACACCTAAGCCAGAGGGCTTATGTATGCAAGTTGGGTGCCTGTGCCATTGGTTTCAGAGTTGTGGAGAAAGGGGACCTTTCTCTGCTGTGGTTAACTTGATTTGGAAGGGAGATTTAAATATACAGATGTTCCTCGGCTTAAGATTACATTGCATCCTGATAAACCTACTGTAAATTGAAAATATCATGAGTTGAAAATGCGTAGCTGCTGGGTGTGGTGGCTCACGCCTGTAATCCTAGCACTTTGGGAGGCCGAGGTCAGGAGTTTGAGACCAGCCTGACCAACATGGAGAAATCTCGTCTCTACCAAAACTACAAAAATTAGCTGGGCGTGGTGGCACACGCCTGTAATCCCAGCCACTCAGGAGGCTGAGGCAGGAGAACTGCATGAACCAGGGAGGCAGAGGTTGCAGCACGCTGAGATTGCGCCATTGCACTCCAGCCTGGGGTACGAGAGCGAAACTCCATCTCAAAAAAAAAAAGAAAAGAAAATGCATGGCTGACTGGGAGCTGAGGCCACTACCAGTCTTGCAGGAGAAGTACAGTTTCTACAGCATGCCTGTCACTCTCACCCCATCATAAAGTTGATCCATAGTAGGTCAGAGGCCAACTGTATCTTACAGAGAGATTATGGAGGCCCAAACCAAGGAGTAAAAAATGAGTGGAAGCAGATAAATAGCTTAGATTTGTGTCCCTTCAGCTTTTTTTTTTTTTTTTTTTTTTTTTTTTTTTTTTTTTTTAGCTTTTTTTATATGTGGATGAGATCATTTTGGTCCTGATTCATCAGATAGGAAAAAATAGACTTTAAGCTCGCCTCCTGGGGCTTCTATAGTCCATTAAGAATGAAGAATGTGAAAGGTACTTTAGAGTAATGGGAGATGTAGACAAATCAAAAAGATGAGGTGGTTTTCTTTCGCTGTTGTTGTAGTTGCTATTTTTGTGTGTATTATGGCCAGACTAGGAGTTCATTCTTTCCTCCCATTCACTGTCCAGCTTTTATTCCTAAATGTTCATTTGTTTCTAGGACATGGTCCGGCGAGGAGAGATCATAGACAATGACATCGAGGAGGAGTTCTACCTCCGGCGCCTAGATGCGGGGCTCTTTGTTCTCCAGCACATCTGCTACATCATGGCCGAGATCTGCAATGCCAATGTCCCCCAGGTAGGAGGGTCTTCCCCTGCATGGGCCTATCCATCCCTGCCTCCTTCCTCGCCAGCTGCTTAGGTAGACTCCCAGGGAAAGAAGGGGATCGCGCTCTCCTTGAATTCCTTTACTCTATGTCAGCCTTCTTTTTCAGGGATGGGGTGAGGTAAATAATTTCAAGGTGATACATTCTGGTGTGTCAGGACAAATGGTCGTCTTTCTTTTTCTAACCATTTTTTCCCTTATTAGATTCGCCAGAGAGTTCACCAGATCCTAAACATGCGAGGAAGCTCCATCAAAATTGTCAGGCATATCATCAAGGGTGAGTTGGATGCTACTTATGTCTGAGGCTCTAGAGGTCTGAGCCTCTGTCAGTATCGCTGGTATTTGGTGCGGAGCATTTTCTGCACTGAAAGCCTAAGTTGTCCATTTCACCGTGTGTCCAGGTCATCTTTGTCAGAATACTGAAGACTAGCCTCGTTGTTCTTTGCCTCTGACCCTCCAGTTCCAGAACTTCCAACTGTAAACAAGAGGCACAAGGGCTTGAAACAGTTGTTAATTTTTTTAAAAAAGCAAAAAATTCAATTCCAAACTACACATAGTGGAAGGAAATTGCTTTCTTAGGGAAAAAAGCAAGGAAATGACAAGAAATACAATAGTCCTTCCTTATCCACAGTTTTGCTTTCAGTTACACACAGTCAACTGTCCAGAAATAGATGAGTACAGTACAATAAGATATTTTGAGAGAGAGAGAGGCCACATTCATGTAACTTTTTTATAGTATATTGTTATAATTGTTCTATTTTATTTAGTTATTGTCGTTAATCTCTTACTGTGCCTAATTTATAAATTAACCTTTATCATAGTTATGTAGTTATCATAGGTGTGTATCTATAGGGAGAAACACAGTGTACATAGGATTCAGTACTGTGTGCAGGGTCAGGCATCCATCAGGGGTCTTGGAACATCCGTCAGGATGCGGGGGACTACTGTAACTGGAATTCTGCAGTGAATGGAGGCAATGTGGAGTGGTGGAAAGAGTATGCCTGCCTTCCGGGCCTAGCGCTGCCTCCCCTAGCTGCGAGCATGATTACAGCTGTATATTTACCTGGGAGAAATTTTGCAGAGGTTACAGGAGGTACTACAGCGTCCTGTCTGTACCTGGCACACAGTGGGTGCTCAGTCAGTGTGGGTATCCCTCCTCCCCACCCACCCCATGGAGTTCCCTAAATGCTGTTGGATCTTCAACTGGACCTGACTCAGCTGGAGAGGCCTCTGGCCGGTGAGCAAGCCCCCAGTCACAAGGCAGGGCCCCTGTTCTGAGCTCTGGGCGCAGCCCCACCCTCAGCCACCTGGGGACTAACTGGGGAGCACCAGCTGGCACGTGTGGGCATTTCCCAGTGGGAATTTCCAGTACTGACGACGTCTGAGTTCAGGGAGGGTCCAGATGGACTGGGTGACGGCGGGCAAATCAGCGTTCCCCTCGGGCTCTCATTCTGCCCATTTCGAAGATGAAGGACTAGGCTAGATTTACTCAGAGCTTGCCTTTAAGTTGCTTCTAGCTCCCATTCCAGGTGGCAGGTGAAATGTGAAGATAAATGTAGTCCACAAGTGAAGCGAAGCAAGGTTAAGAGCGTGGGCTCTCGGGTCAGAGGCTTCTGGATCCGAATCTTGGCTCTGTTGTTTACTCTGTTACCTCAGGCAAGATACCAGTTGCTCTTGTGACTGCCTAGAATGGGCAAGGGGATTGAATGAGGTGACACAAGTTAAGAGTGAACGTTAGTGTGAGTATTACAAAATACCACGAAGATCATTGCCATCATTATTTTAAGTGAGACATGGCCAAAATCCTGTGGGAAGCCTTGTGAGAGAAGTAGCATTGAACTGGTCTAAGAGGCTAGGACAGAGGCAGTCCAGAAAGCAACAGCACTGTGAGTGAAGGCATAGGGACTGGAAATCTTGTGTCTGCTCAGCCCTCCCCATCCGGGAATGGTAAATCCATTGCGCCCATTTTGTAGATGGAGAGTATGAGGCATTGGAATCTGTTGTTTTCTCCTTAGAGAAAAAGAGAGTAAAGGGGTCCAGTGGACACACTTAGCCCCACTCATGCCTTCCGGAGTGACACCCTGGGAGCTCCTCCTCACTGTCAGATTCGTGTGAATTACTGCTCAGAGCGTCATTTCGCCTCCTCCCTGAGGGGTAGCTGTGGTGATTTGCAACTCCAGCCTTTAAATGGCATTTACTTCTAACGCCCACTTGTTCAATTAGAACTTCTTATTACCCTCAGTTCTGCTATCCTGCATTGAGACTTCTCCCTGCACCTCCGTCCTTGTAATCAAGACAGTGATCTTCCAAGAAAGGAAAAGTATTTCTAATGGGTGCTGACATGTAGTAGTGGGATGTTTTTCTTTCTCAAACGCTGCCACACACAACTAAGTGATTCGCAATTTTCCATTGTTGTGAGTCCTGGCCTCTGTCTCCCTCGGATCCTGGTTTATTTCCCCAGTGCCTTTTAAGTCGCTGAGCCCACACTGGATAGTGAGTGGAGGGTTGTTGAGTGGGCACCTGGGCAAGCGAGCAGATGAGTGAACCGGTGAAGGGTCTGCACAGGCGCCATCTTCACTCCCACCCCTCTGCTTTTCTCCCCCACTGCTCTCTGCCCACCCTCACCTCTGCCACCTCCATGCAGACCCTCGCAGCCGTCCTTCCAGGCCTGGGCTCAGCCCTTCAGTTCTCTCCCCATCACCCTTCATAGCCAGCTCCTAGTCCATCCCACCTCTTCTGCCTCTGAACTCAACCTTGAATCCATCCACTTCTCTGCATCCGTTATTCCCATCATAGCACCCTGTTTCTTTCCATCCGAGCCCTTATCACAACCTATGATTGTTTTTATTTATGTGTTTGTTTACTGCTTTTGTCTGTCTCATACATTAAAATATAAGCTCCATGACGGGACATTGTCTGCCTTGTTCACTGTGTCTCCCCAGCACCCAGAGCAATGCCAAGCACATCATGGGAACCAGTAATAATTTCAGACATTGCGGAATGAAACCCTAACCTTGTATGAATTCACTGTGGCAAACATTGACTGTGACTCTCCTCGGGGCTAGCTGGGCACAGTGCTAAGTGCTGTGCTAGAGGTGTCACACCGCGGCTGCCCTCATGGAGTTTACGGCCTTCCGGGGACATAGAGTATAAATGATTGACCATAATCCAAGCCCAGTGGAACGCATGCTCCAGGAACTACTCAGCTGGCCCTGCTCGATGCCAGGCTCTGGGTCCAGTCCTAGAGATACTAAAGGAATAAGCGAGATCCCTATCCTTCAGGCGTTCACAGTCTAGGGGAAGAGGCTCAAAACTAATTAGAACGTGCTAAGCACTTGTCAAGTTGTGAACAGTGTGCTGAGGGAGTGAGTGTCACAGAGGCAGTTATGGAAGCAGGGAGGGAGCTGCTTCTCCTCTTCAGGACTAGGACTGGTGCCCAAACCAGGCAGAGGGAGCAGAGGCCCAGAGGAGGACAGGCAGGATGCAGTGGCCTTGGGGAGGACGATAGCCCGGTCAGGGGGGGCCAAGCAGAGATGCAGGAGGCTGGAGTGTTGGGTGGGGTGTGGCTGGGCCGGGCTCCTGAGTTCTGCTAGGTGCACAGTGAGTTTGGTGTACAAGGGGTGACTGCATCCCTTGATTGACCAGCAGACGGCAGCATTCTCATTAGTGCCCGGGGAATCATTTGAGAAATTTGAGGTCATCAGTGTGGAGGTGATATCTAGAGTCTGGGAATTGAACGCCATTGCTCAGGTTGAAGAGGCCCCGAACATCACGCTGGCAATTAAAAGAGTTCTCTGTAGATGGAAAGTTGTCATAAAGGGTTCTCAGCCCTGCCACTGGCATGCCCCTGTCCTGTCCCACCCACGCCAGGGAAAGCCAGTCTGCAGCAGGGTGTGGAGCCTTTGTGGTGTGGCCTGCCTCTGGGAGCACCCCTGAACAGGGTGCTGCAAGGACCCTCAGGAGCCCTCACTTGGGTGGAGAGGGTGGTGCTGAGGTTGACAGGGTTGAGGCTCCCATGGAGGTGGGAGGGTTGGGAGGCTGCGCTCTTCTGGGACCCCCGTCCAAAAAGCCCATCTGGTTCTCCTTTTCATACCACCCCCCCCCTTCCTTCAATCGAAAACTCAAGAAAACAAAGCCTCATAAAGAAAACAGCTCATCAGTCTGTTCTCTTTTATTTTAATTTTGTTTTTCAGTTTGGGTTGCTTCCTTTTTTTTCTTTACCATACTAATTAGATGCAGGCTTTTTTCCTTGATTTTATGGCCTACATATTTCCTAAGTTTTGCTGGCAGGATGACAGCTGATGTATCCCTTGAGGTCTCAGGAAAACGCTGATGAGGCAAGCCCAGCGGGGGACTTTTCCCGTTATTTTTCAGCCCCCACTCTCACAATTTCCTCCCTCCTCTGTTGGGGGTGCCAAGAGCGCAGGGAATAATTGATGGCTCATTAAAGCCCCCCTCTCTGCACACTGCTTACTCGGCACTCCCGACGTCCAGCCTTCCCCGGAACCAGCAGCACCTCTGGCCGGAGGACTGTGGGCCCTCCTAGGGAACCGTGGTCTGACGACTGAGATTACCACAAATAGAAGGGCAGATAGGGCTGTGTGCTCCGCGAGGACAGCAACAGACTTCCTGCCATTTATCGCTGTGGTGCTCGGCGCCCCGACTGGCAGAGAGGAGTCAGTTACTGCAGTTGGGGTGCGTGCTGAGGTGGTGCTGTAGGCTTCTTTGTGCTATTCCAGAAATCCAGGACCACGGTAGGTAGAGTGGTCACTTACCGAGCTCCTACCTCCCCTGGGTCAGACATTTGGGGTACAGTGTCCTTACGTCTGGTCCTCACAACAGGCCTAGAAAGTGGGGTAACAAGGAGACTGAGACTCACTGAGCTTAGTGGAGGTACCTGGGTCTCTGGTGATGTAAACTGGATCCAGACTCAGAAGGAGCTGTGCACAATGGTAAGGAATGTGCCAACTGCTGATTGGCCCGTATGCTCCTATGGGCTTTTAGGAGAGAAGAAAAATACAGGGCACCCACCTTTAGGGAGCACCCATCACAGGGTGCTAGGCAGGCTTCTAAGATAAGTGAGACACCCAGGAGACTCTGTCCCCCGCAGGCATACTTCCCTCACAAGTCAGGTGACCGACCATAGCGCAAAGCAGAATGGAGCCAGTGCTGGGCTGCAGAGGTCCAAGGGGAATGAAGATGGCACAGTTACCTCACAGTTAATCTGGCTGGACATGAAAAGGAGCCCAGAGATGCAGGGAGGCTGTACGGAAGGCGTGGCTTCTTTTTTATTTTTTATTATTGTAATAATAATCTATCATTTTGACCATTACTACCATCACTACCGTCTATCCACAGGCCTTTTTTTGCATCTTGCAAAACTGGAACTCCCCGTTCCTCCCCGCAGCCCCTGGCAGCCACCATTCTGCATTCTGTCTCTGTGGCTGCCTGCATGGGAAGGGTTTCCGTAGGCAGCTGTGCACGGGCATCGTTGAGCAGTCATCGCCTTGACTGTGGCGTTGGAGCTGTGACTTGAGAATGCTTTGAAATATCAATATTTGTGCCAAGGGTTGCAGTGGAAGCCACTGGCCAGTCTTGCCGCTGTTTTAGTCTCCTGGTGAAAGTTGTTGGAGGACCACACAGATGCCCGGGAGCAGCCACGGCTACTGCACAGCGGCTGGTTTGCAGAGTTTCGAAAGCTTAGAGGATTACTGACTCAAAACTCTCTCACTGCTGGGCAAAAAGAATGAGCCAGGAACTTAAATGCTTTTAGAATTTGGCCCATGGCCCTTTGATTTGCGAGTATTCTTTATGGCTTAAAATCTCCTCCTAGTAGCTCATAAACGTATTTCCATATTGATTTGGGGCTCTTGGTAACCCAATTTGTCTGTGTGGTTTTAAAGCTGCAGAGGCTGATAGGATTTATCTTTTGATGACATGTTGACGTGTGTGTGACTTGCACCTGGTCATGGATACGGTGTCCTGCAGGGCATTTGGAGGCAGGAAAGGATCATGGAGAGAGGCCTGTATGTTCGCCCTGTAGCCAGCGGCCTTGACAGGGCTCAGAGGCATCTTAAGGACACCTCGAGAGCTTTTCAGCAAAGATGTTACATTTGCCTTAGGACTGCTGCCCCCAGGCCTCACACCCAGTTCACCCAAGAGGGCTCTCTTGAGCGCTGCCTGGGGTAGTGTGGTGGTGGTATGCAGAGAGGGAGGGAGAGCCACTCTTGGAGAACCAACTGTGCTAAGACCATGGAGCCTGCAGTGAGTTGTCCAGGTTCACAAGCAAGCTCTGTCTGTCGCTTTCTGGTGTCTGACCTCAGGCAGCTCTTCCCCTCTCCAAGCCATCTCTCCTGCATCTGTAAGATGGGGAGAACCTGTCTCAGAAGGCTGCTGTGAGAATGAGACGAAGTGCTGTATGTACAGTGCTCACATGGTGGCTGGCACCCGGAAAGTGCCTGTTACATGTTAGCTGTCTTTATTGTTATAATTAGTGTCCAAGCTCACCCAGGATCAGACATGCTCAGACCAGCATAAATTCTGGATCTCTGTGTAACTCTGGGCAAGTTAGTAGGTAACATATTTAAGTCTTGGTTTCCTCCTCTGTAAAAAACACAAACAAAAAACACCTAAAATAAATACTGCTTCTCTCAGGAAGCCTCCAAGGTTGAGATGCAGTTGGGTGCCTGAGACCAAGCTACATACTCAGCGAATGGAAGCTCCTTCCTTCCTTGATCTAATCCTTCCGCCTGGAGTTAGCAGCAGCTTGGACTGAGATGCCACCGGGAAAGGCAGTCACCAGCACACAGGCTCGACTTCCTGGGGCCTTGTAGGGGTGGGTGGGTGTCAGTGGGTGCTTTTCCAACCAGGTAAAACATCCATGGGACTCTGAGAACTTGACCGTTAGCATTGTAAGCAAGGGTCTTTCTCTGTAAGCGGGTTTCATTTGAATGACATCCCTGATGAAATGAGAACCGGCAGCCTAGCAAAATGTGCTACTCCTGGAGAAGCGCAACTTTCAACCTTCCAAGTTCATTGTTGTTGTCAAGGAATCTTGTTAGACCTGAAGGATTTTCCTTTCTCGGTTTCTATTTTGTGGTTATATGTACATCTTCAAGAGTTTTCAATGTGAAAATATTGGGCATTCCTCCTCTCTCTTCCCTCTTCCTCCTGCATTTTTAAAAAGGTGAACATTTAAGGCTTAAGATTCATGGATCTGAACCAGGCTTGTGAATACTGGTCCAGGTCTCCGCCCTGGAAGATGACTTTTCCCCATCCACCAGCCTCGGTGCCCCCTCCCTCTCCCTCTCAACATAAACAGAACAGCTTGTATTCCATGTCTGAATAGTAAACCTGCTGTCTAAAGTTTGCTTTAATATTTATGTGTTCAGCATTGCTGCCTGTTTCTGAGTTCCATCAAAGCCTTTATTATAAGAGCATTTGAAAATGTGGGGGAAGTAGAGAAAGGAGTTGACGTGTATGCCATCTTTCTCACTCTCCACCAACTCAGCCTCTTTCCTCTCTCCTCTCATCCTTCTCTCCCTCTGCCCTCATCCTGCAGTCTCTTTTCCTCTTATACACACATGCACGCATGAGCACACACACATACAGCAAAGAGAACTGTTTCCCAAGACCTCTGGGAGGACTCTGTTCAATATTTATAAACTGCTGCAGCAGCTGTAATAACCAGAGGTAGCTGGCACCACCACGATTTGCTCCAAATAGGACTCTGCCATAGAAACAAAGAATGAGCAAGGGCAAAGGGTGAGGGTGAGGTGCCTGGGGGTGCAGCTTCCCCGGGCAGTGGATGAGCACTAGGCCAGGTCGTCGGACCTGGTTCTGGGCCTGGCTCCGTGGCTGGCTCACTCTGGGACCCTGGCCATTCACCTGCCCCCTCAGTGCTGGAATAAATTTCTGAGAACCCTTCCAGCTGTGATATTTGGTAACTTGGCATAAGAGAATGTGACCCCAGCCAGTCCACCCGCATCTGTCCTGGCCACCGAGGCCCCTGTAGCACGAGACATTCCTGTTTTGGAACACTCACAGAGCAGGGGTTTTTCCCGGAGACCGGGGGGCAGGCAGGGTAGCCTGTTGCTTAGGTAACAGGATGCTGCTGTGAGGACCAGCCGACTCCCAGTGCGCGGGGCCTTTTTTTTTTTTTTCCTATCCACACATTTCGAGGTTTGAATTCCGGCTCCTCTACATCCTAGACTTGGGCAAGTTGCTTCAGTTCTCTGACAGCCTGTTTCCTCCTGGGTAAATGGGGATGGTGTTCTTTACCTTGTAAGATTGCTGCAAAGGTTACATGTGAGACAACATAGATAATGCAGGCACATAGCAGCACACAGCACATGTTAGTTCCACTCCGCTCGGTGTGGGACAGGCCCTCTTCCAGGGGACACCAAGCCATTCACTGCCTGCGGGCCAGTCGGATATCCCCTTTCCAGAGAATGGGTGATGTGACTGTTTGCTTCTTAGCACAGTTGGAGTGACAGAGGAGACTTGGGCATGGGATGGGTGCTCTGTGTACCGTCGGCATGTGTAGGTGAGGCCTCGGCACAGGTGATTCGGCAAAGGGAATTGATGCAGGTGTGGGTTCCCTCTGCTTTGTGCATCCCTACAAAGAACTCAAGGAAGCTGGCTTTACTGTTGGAAAATCACTGCCCCAAAGCATCAGACTGGTTCTCCACTTCCCTCCCTCCTGGGTCTGAGAAGACATTAGGAGAGCAAAGTGTTAGCTCAATCCATTAAGACTCCTGCTTCCAGACCATGCCTCCGGGGATATTAGATGCCATAATGGTCATTTCTCTCTCTCCTGGGGCAGCAACTGTATCATTCACATGTGAGTAAGAGATACCACTGACACGCAGCCCCAGAGCCTTCTCCCGAAGCTCAGTTCCTGTCTCATCACCCTGGCCCTCTCTCTAAGAGGCCTTAATAGGAGGCATCACAACCATTTGCTGTTGGAGGTGATGGATGGGCCTAACAGAAGAGGATGATTTCCGGGGGGAGACACACAGCTGGCACATACCTGAATCCCAAATCCCATTTTCCGGCACACATCCAAAGTAATAAAGAGGAACGGGGCAAAATAAAGAGGTAGCGGGAGCAAAATTATTTCTCCAGCATTGGCGGGGGTGGGGCTGACGGGGAGGGGTGAGAGGTCACACGCTTTGTTTTCTCTCCCCAGTCTTTGTCTGGTTTGGATCAGCAGGTGTTTTATTATGCAAAAGCCTCTTACTAGAGAGTTCTCTCCGTTTTCTTTCTCAAGCCAGGCCCCAGTAAGGGACCAGGGGGCAGAAGTTCAAGCAGCCATCCTAGTCACCCAGTGCAGGAGATCCTTCAGCACCCCACTCTGCTGGGGGGCCCTCGGCCAGGCGTAGCTGGGAGGAAGGCTAAAGCCCCTGCCTTCATGCAGCTCTCCATCTAGGGAGAGAGGCCGGGTGGAGGATGGTCCAGCAGTCAGGCCCACATGCGCTGGAGGCCGTGGGCTGGGGCTGGGCGTGGGAGTGAGAGGTGACCAGGCAGGCTTTCACAGAGCAGACATCTCAGGAGGGGACCCCGAGGGGGTGTGGGACTGCCCCAGTGCCACTGCCGACCTGAGCAAAGAAGGCTCAGGGAGGGAACTAATGTTCGCTGGACGTTGGTTGTTTGAACATTTTCAGAGGGGACCACCCAAGGGCACTCGTGAGTCAGAGCTAGGATTCCATCGCAGCCCTGTGTTGCGCCTTTTCCTCTCTGGCCGTGGGCAGGGGACAGTCAGAGGGCAGTGAGGGGTTGGACCACCCCATCCTCCTCCTTCCTCTCCCACCGGATCCCCTACACTTGCTCTAGGAGCCACCGCAGGAAGTCCAGGGTCACCAAATCACCCCTCGCCATCTCCAGAAAAAACCAGGGTGACCATGTTATTTTGGGTTACCAGGACACTTTTTTAAAAATGAGATGGAGTCTTAAGGATCACTGTGCTGGGACAACGGGGGAGACAAGAACCCAAACCTGCCCACTGGTATCCTCTGCCGAACTGTTGCCAGAACTGTGCCTGGAGCCTCACCCTCCTCAGGAATGTTTCCTTTCTCTTCCTGGTCTCGCTGAAACCTGGCGCTCCCACACCACTCCTACCACTGGAGACATGGGAGGGGCCTTCCATGCTCCAGTACTTCTGGACTGTTCTCTCTTCCTCCCTTCCCTGAATACACCCAGCTGTCGAAGCTTGTGGCAGGGGACTGCAACCCCCCACACAGCCCCTCCCTGTTGCTGGCACCAGCACCTGTTCCCCCCAGTCCTTGGGGGGATTATGGGCTCACTGCCAGCCTCTCCACTGTTCTTCTCGTATTTCTTGGTGATTGCAACCACCAAGAGATTCACATCTCTTTCTCATACCCCATTTCCAGTCTATCTGTAAATCCTATTGGAGCCGCCCTCAGAAAACATCAAAAAGCTGAAGACGTCATCTCACCTCCACCATTACCCGCCCAATCCAAGCCACTGTCATGTCGCATCTCCTTGCCCTGCCCTTGCTTCCCCCATGGTGTCCCCCACACAGCATCGGAAGGGATCTGGCAAAAGTCAAATCACGTCACTCCTCTGTGCTCAGGACCCTCATAGGGACTTCCACCCCACAGAAAGGCCACAACCCCTACCATGGTGCACAGGCCACACCATCTGGGTATGGCCCCTCCCGTGGCTCCAGGCTGTGGCCACACGGACCTCTTCGCTGACCCTCAGATAAACCAAGGAAGCACCCCCGCCCCCCGCCACCTTAGATCCTCTGCCCTGGCTGCCCTGCCACTGGCTCCCAGACCTTTCCACACTCATCTCCTTCTGATCTTTAAGCAGATGCTCCCTGCTGACAGCCACCTGTGTATTTTGTTCACTTTTTGGTTTGTGACCTTCACTAGAAAGAAAGTAGGCTCCACACAAGCAGAGATTTGCATCTGTTTCGATCACTCCTTTATTCCCATTCCCAAAACAAGGTTCTCAAACTGGAGCATACATCAGCATCACCTGGAGACTCAGTAAAACCCAGATCACTGGGCCCCACCCCAGTTTCCTGTTAAGTGGGTCTAGGGTGGTCCCAAGAATTTGTGTTTCTAGTAAGTTTCCATGCAGTGCTGCTGCAGCTGCTGCTGATCAGGTCCACACTCAGAACCACTAGTCCAGAGCAGTGTCTGCCCAGCGGGTGTCTGTCTTAGTCTGTTCGTGCTGCTGTAACAAAATCCCCAAGACTGGGAAATGTATGAAGAACAGAAATGTACTTCCTCACAGTTCTGGAGGTGGGGGATCCAAGAGCACCACGCCAACTTTTGGTGTCTGCTGAGGGCTTTCCTGTTGCATCCTCACATTGCAGAAGGGAGAAGGGCAAAGGGTCTTGAGAGTTCCGTGGAGTCCTTTTGCAAAAGTCTAATCCCCCTAGATTAGACCTAATCTAGACCTAATCTAATCTTGTAATTAGATGGTAAGAACCTAATCACCCCATAAAGACCTTTGCTGTGTCGGGGATGAGGTTTCAGCATGAATTTTGGAGGGGACACAAACATTCAGACCTCAGTAGCATCCATGCCGTGTGTGTTGAGTAAATAAATAAATGAGGGTGAAGTGAATAAATAAATGAGGGTGGAAGTGAAGGGTGTGGCTAGGAGGGGAATCCAAGCATGGAAAGGTAAGTTGGTGCCTTTCCACTGAGGGCCTCGAAGGCAAGACCCCAAGGAATTTGGCTACAGTGGGGGCATTAGGGCAACTTGTACCTCTGTGGGAGCTGGGTTCTGGGACAGGGAAGAAGCGGCACAGCCGTGGTGGACCCCACGCCTGGGATCCACTCCTGACTCTATCTTTGTCCCCCTAGAGTATGCAGAGAACATCGGGGACGGCCGGAGCCCGGAGTTCCGGGAGAACGAGCAGAAGCGCATCCTGGGCTTGCTGGAGAACTTCTAGAGGCACCTCGGCCCTGCGCATCATGGACTGTCTCAGCCTCCCTCCCAGGATCAGTTTCTACACAACTCTGTGTGGCTTTTGGACAAATTAAAGCTAGTTTTGGTATCCCTGGGCCGATTTTGTTTGTAGTGAAGCTTCGCCTGCTAACCCTCCCTCCCCCCTCCCCACAGCAGCTACTTCAGCTCCCCCAGGGAAGGCCCGTGGGCAGCCTCACTCCGCCAGGGGGAGCAGCTGAGGCTCAGGGCGTAGCAGTGACAACTTCGCCACCGTGGCTACGCAGGTGGTGCTGCTGTGAGGCTGGAGTGGGGGCCCACCTAGAGTCTAGATGTGGGACCCGAGGCCCGGGCCTCATGCTCCAGCTCCATGGGGAAGCCAACCACACAGCACAGCCCTCAGAGCATGCAGAGCCCTGCCGCATGTCAGACCACTCGGGTGGGGGCTGCATGGAGGATTACCAGATCCCATCGTGGGCCCCACCACAAAAATAGCATCAAATCTCAGTGAGGCCCTGGCATCTGGGCTGCTCAAAGCTCCCCGGTGGTTCCGTGCATCAGGGTGAGAGCCACTGCTTTAGAGTGGACAGGTTGGGGTCCATATCCCCACCGCATCATTACCAGCTGTACATTCTGTTCTGGTTTGGGGTTTTGTTTTGTTTTTTTTAAGACACAGGGTCTTACTCTGTGGCCCTGGCTGGAGTGCACTGGTGCAATCATGGCTCACCGCAGCCTTGACTTCCTGGGCTCAGGCGATCCTCCCACCTCAGCCCCCTGAGTAGCTGAGAGGGAGGTGCCACCACATCTGGCTGATTTAGCTGTACATTTGGATAAGTGACTTTCACCTTTCCGAGTCTCACTTCTTCACCTGCACAGTGGGGCCACTCATACCCATTTGCTGCTGAGGAAGCCATGCTCAGCAAGCCTGCAGCACAGTGGCGAAGGCACCGTCGTGGCTTTGTAGCTGCTGCTTCCTTTGGTTCTTCCCACACACATTTGTGACTTCAGAATTGTGATTTCAGGCCGGATGTGGTGGCTCTCACTTGTAATCCCAGCACTTTGGGAGGCCAAGGTGGGGAGGATCTTTGAGCTCAGGAGTTCAAGACCAGCCTGGGCAACATGGTGAAACCCCGTCTCTACAAAAAATAGAAAAATTAGCCAGGCATGGTGGCACATACCTATGATCTCAGCTACATGGGAGGCTGAGGTGGGAGGATTGCTTGAACCCAGGAGGTCAAGACTGCAGTGAGCTATGATCATTCCACTGTACTATAGCCTGGGCAACACAGCAAGACCCTGTCTCAAAAAATTTAAAAAAAAACTGTGATTCTACTCATTTGACATAAGTGATGAGAAGGTTGGTCTCCCCTCAGAAGTCAGCAGTGCTTTAGCATGTTTTTAGTCAGTGCTCAAAGAGCAGAGTCCCCATCAGTGAGGAGGCAGAAGAGCGGCCAGATGTAGAAAGCAGCCTTTCATTCCAATGCATGGTGCAACCCAGGGTCACAGACAGGCTGCCGGGGACGCTGCACGCCTGACACTGTGTCCCTACCGCTTTTGCTGCTGCCTAGACCCTGAGGGACAGGGCTCCAAGCGGCCACTGCCATCTGGCCAGAGTTGACATGCTGCATGAAACCTGTTTGCCATCCCAGGAAGCCACCAAGAGGTCCCTGAAGAAGATGGCACTCGCTCTGTGTCCAGCCTTGGACTGGTGATGGAACAGTGAGTAAGGCAGGCCCTACCCGCTGGTGCTCACTCGCAGCCTGGCGGGAAGACAGTGCATAACCGTAAGCGTCCCTGCAGAGAGGGGCAGGAGGGTGTGACAGGGCCTGTCACAGGATCAGATGGCGGCACCGTCACTTTGGGTCTAGTTCTTCCTTGGCTTTTCTGTAACTGTAGTAGCTGGCACATATCGAACGCCCAGTGGCATTGTTGTCCCCGATTTATGCAAGCCAAGGCTGAGGGCTCAGAGAGGGTAATAGCTGCACAAGGCCCTGCGGCCAACCAGCAGCAGAACGCACACTCTAGCCAGGCCTGTCCAACGGCACAGTCCACACCCTCTCCCGCCGAGCTCCTCTACCTGGAAGGGTCACACCGTACTGGCTGGCGCCGTGCTCCGATCCTTTCATCTGTTGTGTGGTTTAATGAATTCACAAAAAATAGAGCATGTCCAGGTGTGACTTAGAGAAGCAGACTTCTACAGCTAAGATCGGTACTTTAGACGTCATCAGTCCTTCACCTTGATTTTCTTTTTCAATTTCAATTTTAACCAGGTAATGCTTGCAAACGATATAGGAGTTCAAAATTTAACAAAAAGCTAGGCAGTGAGGAGTCCACCTGCTCCTCTCCCATCACCTAGGACTTCCTGCCCCTGGAGGCAGCCGCTGCCATCTGATTCTCCTCCAGAGTTCTGTCCAGCGTTCTGCCAGCCGGGTTCGGAAGCCCAGGCCTCCCCACCAGCTCCCAGAGGCCAACGTAGGAAGGGAGGGCTGGGGCGGCTCAGGCACTGCCCCCCAGCCACGGTTGCCACGCCTTGCCCTGCTTCGCCTGCGGCAGCCTCCTGAGATTCTGTCCCTTTGCTAAAAGCGAGTTGGAACTCTTCCCTTGACAAGTGAGGAGGCGGCCCCCTTTTCCATCAGTTTTGTGTGGGGAGGGTTGGGGGCAGTGAGAGGTGTAGTCCCTTCGGGTGCAACAGGGGAATACAGTTCCAGGGCCCGAGGGACCAAGGAGAAAGGGTAAGGAGAAAGCAGCCACCACCACTCCCTGATTTCAATGACCCAAGTCCCCGCAAGCTTTTCAGGGCCAGGTAGGGCTGCTCGTTACCCACCCCAGGCTCCTGGGGCGCGGTCCCAGCTCTCGGGCGCAGGCAGCTGGCCGCCTGCCTAAAACTAAGAAACTGTCTGCCTCACAGAGCAGCACCTCTCCTCTGGGGGAACTTCTTGGGCTTCCAGGAAGGGCTGCCCTTGACCTGTGTCTCCGAATCTGACTTCTCTGCCCACTATAGGGGTTCAGTCTAAATTTGCCCCTTCAGGCAAAGCTTCTCCATGTTCATCCTCATGTCCATAGCTGAGTGGGACCAGACCATAGCATCCAAAGAGGCAGTATTCCTTTTCCAGCCCAGACGTGGCAGTCAGATTGCCTTTTAGCCATATTAGCCAGGGTTTCTTTACAGGGGAAATAAGATTCCACGCTCATCTTCCGTGGCGGCTTGCTGCTCCGTTCGTGGTGGTCGCACGCCTGGATTCAGCAGCAGCAAGATGGGCCGTCTCTAATTCACAGAGATTTGCATGCAGGCTGCGTGCCTTCCTTATCTGGGGAAATGCATTGTCAGGGCCGCTGGAAGGCATCCTTCAGTCACCCCCATGGTAGCACGAGTGCGCAGGTGGCATCTTCTGCCATGACTGAGGGCGTCAATTTAGTGTCAACAGGGAGACGAGACTCGCTTTCCTAAAGGCAAGGCTTCTTGATTAGATTTCCTTACCCAACAGGAGAGGTAAAAACAGACCCGCATTTTTCAGTCTGTCTTGCTCTTCAGGACACATGGAAAGTGGCTGGTAGCACAGCAGTGGGCCTTCGTTATCTGTGCTGGGGAAAATGGCAAGCGTTTCTCAGTCACCTTCTTGGTTAGGTAACACGTGCCCTTGGTGTAAACCTCAGACGGGGCGTAAGGGCACACAGTGCACGCATCTCCCTGCCAGCTGTGTCTCCTGGCCGCCCAGCACCTCTCCCCAGAAGCTACCACGGCTCATGAGCGGAAGTACCCTTTCCCTTTCAGAGACTCCTATGTGTTTCCAAGTGAATAAAAATACTTTTAACACAAATGGTGGCATCATCGTGTCCTCTGTCGTGCACCTTGCTTCTCATTCCCCATCACCACACACAGCTGCCCCCACTCCTTTAATACGCACACCCCATCGCGGAGCTGTACCATGATGTTGTTAATTGCGTTAAAGGACATTCAGACTGTTTCTGATCTTTAGCTATTACAATGCTGCAGTGATCATCCTTGTACAGGGCGTCATTTCACACACGTGTGAGTTTAGACTCCCAAGTAGCATTGCCAAGTCAAAGAGAGTGCCTTTTTCATTGATATATATGGCCACACTGCCCTTCTTTTGTCAACTGCGTGCACGAGTGTCCTCTCCCCACACGCACCCTAACCAGTGCGCTGTTAGCAGGCTCAGCGCTTCGCCTGGGTGGGTGGACAGTGCGGCCTGCTTGTTGCTTTAATCTGCATTTCTCCTATAAGTGAGGTCATTTAGTGTGCTAGAATAGAATTATGCGTGCGCCATATTAGCTAATACTCATTGAGCTCTTGACTCATTGAGCTAAGTACTTTCCTCAGATTAGCTCATTTAACCCTCATTCCTGAAATGTAGGGACTTCCTTTTGTTGTGGCCCAGGCTGGTCCCAAACTCCTGGGCTCAAGGAGTCCTCCTGCCTCGGCCTCCTAAGGTGCTGGGATTACAGGCGTGAGTGCCCAGCCTGACATGTAGGTTCTTGCCTCATCACGTCCATTCCACAGCTGAGGACACCAGACTGAGGGGGACAGTGGTTTAGAGTGACAGCTGGGAATAGAACCCCAGCAGACCCCTGCTCCTAATCTCAGAGCCACCCTGTCTTCCTGCTGGTTGCTAGAGAGGGCCTGGTGAGGCTGGAGAAGGTGGCGCAGAACACACTGGGAGCAGAAGCCCCAGCAGGGCAGCCCTTCCCCCACCCCACGACTGAAGCCCGTGTGGCTCTGCAGAGGCCCAGCGCCCTTCAGCCTGTCCCTGCCACATCTCGGTGCCTGGCTGCCATCCTCACCTGCATGGAGGCCCTGGGCCAGGTTTCCGGGCTAGGGATGGGCAGTCACACGGATGTGGCCCTGGCTGCTGTCCCATGGGAAGGGAGGAAATCTGAGAAACATCTGGAAGGTGAGGCTTTCCATCTGCAGCAGTGAGGAGAGCCACCGTTTGGCACGGCTGCAGTGAGGATTGCTGCCTGTCCCCCCGCCCCCTCCACCCGCCCCTGCCTGTGCACAGAGCCCAAATTGCTTCTCGTCCAGATCATCCCACCAGTCTGCTCTCCTCACCCCATGTTGTGCCTCCTTCCATACACCTCCCAGGAAGCACTTGCTGAGCACCTACCATGTGCCAGGCCCAGGCTGGGCGCTGAGGGGTGCAACGAAGGTTGAGATGCGGTTCAAGCTCTCAGCATAGTCAAACAGGGCATCACCGTAGCGTGACAGTGGGCTTCACAGAGGTGAGCAAAGGCTGTGGGACAGAGGAGGGCCCCCTGCTTGGGGGACCACGCACCCTGTGTCTTGAACAACTTTCACCAGAGTCTTAATGATGGCCATGAGCCTCGAAAGCAAGAGGTGGAAAGTCTTTTGAGGCAGAGGGAACTGCCCAGGCAGAGGACTGGGGCACAATAAAATACAGGGCTCTGGGGACTTCGGGGCTTTCAGCTGCCTCATTGGAGGCCCCAACTACCTTGACGTTGGCATGGCATGGGGGCTCAACGAGCTCCCGGCCGTGGCAGAAGCTGACAGGCTCCAGGGTTGTGCTGGTCCAGAGTCACAGAACTTGTTCCCGGACAATTCCTGTGTCTACTTCCCCCAGCGCAGGCTCTTTCAGTCCCTGAATGAGGGGGAAGCAGATTCCATTGCAGGGTGACCAGCAGGGCCATCCAGGCAGCACTGAGGAGCCGCACAAAGTCCACAGCCCCTGGGGGGCAGCTGGGGAAAAAGCCACAAGGGGATGGACTTACAGAGGTCAGGGCCGGGGGAAAAGGCTGGGAAAGCCTGCTTGAGCCAGCCCCATCCAGGAAACCCCCAAGAGCGTAGGGGCGGGCACCTGCCCTCAGCCCAGCCACTGTGAGCCATGAACGTGACCCTCACATTCAGTCTCGGTTCTCCTTCAGTCAAGGACAGCGAGTGACCAGCCTGGGGAGTCCCACCTAGACCAGTGCCTGTGGCGGCGTCATGGCGCCCAGCCGACTCTCCACCACTCATGGCTTCATCAACTACTAAACACCCCTCATAAGCCATGCAGGGGAACAAAACAGTCATTGTCCCTGGCCTCCGGGAGCGTGCATCCTCGAGGGACAGACCAAAAGACAAACATGCAAACAGACACATCGAGTGACAACTGAGTGTTACGAAGGAGCCACCAAGGTTCAGCAGGATGCAGTGAGGAACGGGGGGACCTCAGGCTGAGTGGCCTGGAAAGCCCTCTTTGATGAGGGTCTTTGAGCTTGAGCTTGAGCTAAGCTCTGAATGATGTTAAGGAGCAGGGCAGCCAAAGAGCCGGGGGATGAGGGGGCCTAAGCAGAGGCACAGAAGCACAGGTCCTGAGCAGAGGGAGAGCGTCGTCGCCCTCCTGAAAAGAGTCCAAAGAGGCCACTGTGGCCGGACCCAGGAGCGAGGCAGAGGACGGATCTCACAGGGCCTTGAGGGCTTCAGGGGAGTTTTGAGTCTGGAAGGAACATGATTTGATTTTGGAAAGATGCCCGTGGCGGCTCTACAGAGGACACTGTGGAGACCAGTGTGGCAGCAGAGATCCAAGAAGGGTGTGGTGCACGCTGGACCAGGAGGAGACGCTGGCGCTTTGGACCAGGAACGGGCAGTGGGTTGGAGACAGGGGATTTGGGATACATTGAGGCGGAGCCAACCGGTCACTGCAGAGAGGGGCCCTGGGAGCCTTCCTCCAGCACCGAGAGCTGGGAGCAACTTCACTGGCCCTGCAGGAGTGGGGTGGGGCCGGCAGAGAGAGCTGCTCAGTATATAAATATCTTTAATGAATAAATAGAAGTGCTTTTAGGGCTGGCGGAGTCGTATCATTTCCACCTGCCGTAAAATTTCATTAGAAGCAGGCGCTGCAGGGGAGAGGAATGGCTGCAATAAATCTGCCCGCCCACCCTCAGCCCTGCCTCCAATCTGAGTCAACTCAGCCCAGTCACTGGAGAGTCCAGACCCAGACCCTTCTCCCAGGCCTTCCTGGGGCCCAGGAGAGCCTGGGCTTTCCCTGCCCCACCCCCACACTGAACAGGCAAGAGGCGGCAGAGAGCTGTGGCTTGTCACTGAAAACCAGGGGCCTCACTCTCCTCAGCTGGGAAATGGGCATGACAGTTTCTGCCCCCACCTAGTGCAGATGCGTTTCAGGGGGAGCAGTGTTCAACACAGGGATTCCTGCAACAGCAGACCTGGAGCAAAGCATACCTTGCAGGTATCCAGTTTTACAAATGAGCAGAGGCCCCAAGAAAGGAGATGACTGTCCGGAGCCAGGCACAGTGGCTCACACCTGAAATCCCAACACTTTGGGAGAGGGGCAGATCACCTGAGGTCAGGAGTTCGAGACCAGCCTGGCCAACATAGTGAAACCCCCCATCTCCACTAAAAATACAAAAATTAGCTGGGCGCCGTGGCGCATGCCTGTAATTCCAGTTACTCAAGACACTGAGGCAGGAGAATTGCTTGAACCCAGGAGGCAGAGGTTGCAATGAGCTGAGGAGTGCACTGCACTCCAGCTTGGGTGATAGCGTGAGTCTCTGTCTCAAAAAAATAAAAATAAAAGTAAAAAAATTTTTAAAAGTAGGTGACTGTCCTAAGATCACACAGGGTCTGCAGGTCTGGCACTCAGAAACTACCACAACGACAGCTCCATTCTTTAGCATTAATCAAATGCTTGGCTCTATACTAAGCATTTGGCACACACCATCTCACTGAGTCCTATTGCCAGCCCATTTTGCAGATAAGAACACTGAGGCTCAGAGAGAACTAGGATCTATGCCTCCCCTTCAGTTAGTGACAGACACAGATGAGTATCCAGGTCTCTGCCCTGCCACAGAAGCCTTTCTCTGTTTCTTTCAAGCATGGTGAGGCCGGGATTGTGTTTTCTTGAACCTACAAATCGTCAAAGTGTGAGTCTTTAGAAGGACTGGGGTAGAAGGTTCACCGAGTGCTGGCCGGGCGTGGTGGCTCACGCCTGTAATCCTAGCACTTTGGGAGGCGGAAGCGGGTGGGTGACTTCAGGTCAGAAGTCCAAAACCAACCTGGCCAACATAATGAAACCCTGTCTCTACTAAAAATACAAAATTAGCTGGGCGTGGTGGTGGGCGCCTGTAATCCCAGCTACTCAGGAGGCTGAGGCAGGAGAATCGGTTGAACCTGGAAGACAGAGGTTGCAGTAAGCCGAGATCTTGCTATTGCAGTCCAGCCTAGACCCCATCTCAAAAAAGAAAAAAAAGCTGACCAAGTGCCTACTATGCGTCAGACAGTCTCTGAACTGAATGAAGGCTGCTGTCCCTAACACTTCATTACATCCTTGTAGCTTCTTCCAAGGTAGCCATGCTCACTTCCATCTTACAGATAAGAAAAGGAAGCACAGAGAAATCAAGGAATTTGCCCAAGGTCACACAGCTCTGCCTATGACCTTGGTCATGGCTGCCAGCACTCAAAGAATTGGGGGCCTTGAGACCCCTCCCTCGGCCCCATGGCCACCTCCCCCAGTCAGTGATTGTGAGGCCAGGAACACTGGCCAAACGGACAGGCACAGCTGGCAACATGCCAGGGCCCATGGTTATTGGTTAAGCTCATTAAGTAGCCGTGACAGGACATGGCCTGGGCCGGCTGCCTTTCCTCCCCACCCCACTCCAGCCCTCCTGGGAATAGGGCCTGATGACAGGCACTTCTTTTAGCAACTACAAGCAGAAGTCTCTCTGTCATGGGGGAAGATCCAAAGATGCACAGACCAAACTTCCCCAGGCTGGCCCCTGGGGCACCTGCGGCCTGACCTCCTCCGGGCTGGGCCCGTGGACCCGTGTGGGGAGTGAGCACAGGACGTGGACACTGGAGCCAAGCTGCCTGGGCTCAAATCCCAGCCCTGCTGCTCCCCAGTTATGCGAGTTGTTTCACTCCCTGAGTCTCAGTCTCCTCATCTGTGATATGGGGGGATGGTGCTACACAAGACCCCTCACTGTGGAGACCTGCCACAAGCTGATGCACGCAAAGGTCTTGACCAACTGTAAAGTGCTGACCCAGGCTCACGTCATCATTACTGATATTCTTGAAATACTGTAAGATGAGACTAGACTGTTCCCCACTGGACTACAAGGTGATTCATCATTATTTATACCAGAACAACTGAGCAAACCCGTAAAACATCAATCATCAGTAACCTCCCAAGGCGAAGTCCCTTAGGAGCAAAGAGTGAGCAGTCCGCCTGTATACAGCAAGCACTCTGTAAACCAAACTGCTGTGGGCCCGAGCCGCTAGTGGATTCCAGCCACGGCTTCCAGCCCCCACGGATGCTCCCTCATCTGTGGGCTCACAAGGCCACCCACCTCCGTTTCTACTCCCTGGTCCCGCTACTTCCCATTTCCTCCTGGCCGATTCTGTTCCTTGCTCAGGACTAGCTCTGGGCTGGATGCAGCCCTCTCGGGGATTCAGGAGCCCAAGTCCTGCCCTGGCAAAGGAGACGGATGCAGACACAATCCGCCATCAGCCAGGTCATGATGAGTAACAGGTCCTGCTGCCTGAGGACAGGGCTGCTTTTCATCCGTTTCTGCACTTGGTGCCCAGCACAGGGCACGCCACCCTGGAGGTGCGTCTCCAACACGCCTGCAGCAGGTCGCTTCTGAGCACTTAGCGTGTGAGCCGGCCCTGCGCGGGGCTGTGGGGATTTCGCAGCAGACGAGGCAGAACGCTCCCAGCCCCGCTGCCTTCGAGGAGTGGGAGACCCAGAGTAAACAGGCAGGCAGACACACAGCAGGGCGGCTTGAAAATAACAGAGTGACTGGAAGGGAGGGTGGCTATTCAGGCTGGACGGTCAGGGAAGGTCCTCGAAGGAGACGATGTCGGATTGAGAGTGGACTGGTGAGCACAGCAGCCGCCGGGGGAAGCTGGGAATAATATTCCAGGCAGAGGAAATAGCGAGGCAAAGCCTCGAGTGTGCCGCACATATTCGAGGAGCAGCCAGATGTGTGTGTGAGTGAGGGGGAGACGAGGGGGCTCAAAGCAGAGGTGGGATCCGTGAGACAGCTCAGTCACCTCACCTGGCCTGAGAAGAAGGCCACTCCTGAATTTATTCACCCACCTCTCCCATTAGCCTTCCGTCTAGCCATTCATCCATCCAGCATGTACTTGTCCCCTCTCGAGGCAGCTCCTCCCTGGTTTGGAGGATATGAGAGTGACTCAACTGGTCCCTGGCTTTCTGGAGCAGCTCATGGTCTCATGAGAGAGACCATCACGCTAAGAGGCGATCGCAACCCAGTGATGAGCACACGTGACCAGGGACACAGTGGGGAGGGAGGAAGAGCAGGAGGCGAGAGGAGGGCGGGGTCAGTGCAGCCCGGCTCCACCTCGGGACAGTGGGTCTGCAATGTCATCCTCCCAGACAAAGGACAGTACATTATTAGTGTTATTAATTATCATTAGTCTATTTAAATGGCAATTACAATTAAGAACACAGTGACAAAAATGCCACCTTGGATTTAAATGCCTCTTCTCTGGCACCGGAGTGAGTGATTTTTTCCCGAGCTCAGCCCCACACCCCGTCACAGCACGGCACATGCAGCAGGTGCTTGACCAACCTTTAAGTTCAAAGTCACAGCTCAGGCATCACAAGGCCCAACTCCCCCGTCTTACAGATGGGCAAACTGAGGCCCCAGAAGGGGAAGGGACAGGCACCAGGTCACCCACAAGTCTATGGTGAAGGTGGAGTCAAGCCAAGAAGTCCGATTCCCAAATGCCTCCCAACTCACTCCATCTCTAACTGCCTTTATTTTTTTTCCAGGAAAAAAAGAGCTGTCAGAGGCATCCGCCCTGTTACCGATTAAACAAGGCAAATTCTATTGGACCAGAATCGGCGGCACTCCGGACACCTTAATTACACAGTCTGGAAGAGAAACGCAGGCAGGGAAATAGAAATATGAACAAGCAGCACCGCCGTGCAGCAGGGGCGCCCTCCCCACCACCAGAGCTGCCACCCCTCCCCCTTAAGCCGTGGCGACAAGATGTATCTCCCAGCCCTCAAATAAGATCCCCACTCCCCAGGCGGAGGCTCACACACAGACCTCCCCTCTTCCCCAGAGCACTCCTCCAGGGCTCCCAGAGACCAATGGGGAGGCATGGAAGTCATTTCAGGTTGACAGCCAGGGCAGCCCAGCTGGGGCCCAGCAAGATTGGGCGGAGCTGGGCTTGAGCCCACACCTGCTGACCCTAGAGACGGGGCTCTGCCTGGGGTGCCTCCTGTGGGTGCTGCCTCTCTTCTTGCCAGCACACCTGGAGGTCTGTCCCCAGGAGGGTTAGTCCCTTCCAGTAGCATCACAGGCAGGAACCTGGACTTGGCTGTCCCTGCCTGCCGCGAGATTCTGTGATTAAATCTCAGGAGGATGCGAGCAGGTGAGGGCAGAGCCCCGGTCTGATTCCATTTCCGTGTTCCCCAAATTGGCCGGCACTAGGGCAGACAGGAAGGAATGTGCCAGGCACAACGCTGGGCTCTGGGGAGACAGAAATGAGCAAAACAGACAAAGATCTCTGCTTTCAAAGAACTCATGAAGAGGAGATGGACACTAAACAACCTAACCAACCAACCAAAGGGAGGGAATTCAATGATATGATTCCTGATGGGAATAAATGGTAGGGCCGGACGCAGTGCCTCATGTCTGTAATCCCAGCACTGGGAAGCCACGGCGGGCAGATCACTTGAGCCCAGGAGTTCAAGACCAGCATGGGCAACAAAGCGAGACCTCATCTCTACAAATATTTAAAAATTAGCGGCATGGTGGTGCATGCCTGTGGTCCCAGCTACTCAGGAGGCTGAGGCAGGAGGATTGCTTGAGCCAAGGAGTTCGAGGCTGTAGTGAGCCATGATGGCGTCACTGTACTCCAGCCTGGGCAAGACAGTGAGACCCTGTCTCTTACAACAAATAATAAATAAATAAATAATGATAGGAGGCTAGGCGTGGTTGGTGATTCATGCCTGTAATCCCAGCACTTTGGGATGCCGAGGTGGGTGGATCACCTGAGGTCAGGAGTTCGAGACCAGCCTAGCCAACATAGTGAAACCCCATCTCTACTAAGAATACAAAATTAGCCAGGCATGGTGGTGTGTGCCTGTAATCCCAGCTACTTGGGAGTCTGAGGTAGGAGAATTGCTTGAACCCGGGAGGTGGAGGTTGTACTAAGCTGAGATCATGCCATTGCACTCCAGCCTGGGTAAAAAGGAGCAAAACTCCACCCCCAAAATAAGTAAATAAACGAACAAATAAATAAAATGATAGCAAGAAAATGCACAAGCTAATGAGATCCAGCAAATTGGAGTGTGGGTGTAGGAAGGTCTGTGCAAGGCCAGATGGTCCTGGAAGTCCTCTGAGGAGGCGAGGTGTGAGCTGAGACCTGAAGGGTGAGTGGGAACAGCTGTGGGTGAAGCTGGAGGAATGTTCCAGAAACAGGGAAGAGTGTGTGCAAACCAAGTGAGCCAGTGAACAGATGTATCAGCCAGTGAGTAGGTAGATGGAAATGCGGGCAAAAGGGGTCTGCTTCGAAGACAGGCCAGGGCCACAGCCAAGTCGGCAGCTCCTTGCCCACCTCTGCCAGGTCCTTCACCTTGGTGGGTCATAGGCCCCTCTGAGGGTCCCCAGCGTTGGGGGTGTCCTCCCTCCAGCCCCTCCATGAGTGGCCTCCTCTGAGGTGCCCATTCCCTCCTCCTGGTGTTATTGGTGCACCATGAATAATTTTTATCCTTCCTCTATGCTTTTTCCCTTCTTACCACCTGCTGACTCGGCTCGCAGGCAGAGACCTAAGAAAAAAGTCCATGGGCTTTCCGAGCCCGGGTTCCCTCTCTCTGAATGGAGAACGTGCCCGCCACGCCTGCCAGGTTCTGCCTCTTCCGGGCTGTGGGCTCTGACTCCCGCCTTCCTGTGTATGACCTGCAACGAGTGGCTACTCTCCCTGAGCCTCCATTTGTTTTTGTTTTTTTGAGATGGAGTCTCACTCTGTCACCCATGCTGGAATGCAATGGCAGGATCTCAGCTCACTGCAACCTCTGCCTTCTGGGTTCAAGCAATTCACCTGCCTCTCAGCCTCCCAAGTAGCTGGGATTACAAGCACGCACCACCATGCTCGGCTAATTTGTGTATTTTTAGTAGGGACGGACTTTCACCATGCTGGCCAGGCTGGTCTCGAACTCCTCACCTCAGGTGATCTGTGCACCCCGGCCTCCCAAAGTGCTGGGATTACAGGCGTGAGCCACCAAGCTTGGCCCTGAGCCTCTGTTTCTGCACCTGAGAGGGAGAGAGTAACAGCACTCCCCACCCCATGCTGCTTCCCAGGCGCTGGCTGACAATTCTCACAACTCCCTGCCGATGGGAGCATTACCTGGACCACCCTTCATAGATGTGGAGACCAGGTCTAGGAGGGATGCTGCAGCTTGGCCAAGGTCACATGTCCAGCAAGTGGTGCAGTGGGATTAAAAACAACTCAGGCTTTCACTGGGTTAGACACTAGAGTTATTTCAACACGAATTTCCCAATTTTGGCGGTCGTCTTCTGGTTATATAAGACTGTGTCTTTGTTATAGAAAATACACAGTAAAATATTCAGGGATGAGATTTTGATTACCTAATCTGAAAAATGGTGATACAGCATCAGCCTTGCAGTGTTTTGAGAACGTGCACGGGGCCTGGAGCAGCATCACGAACTGTACCTGCAACTTTTCTATAGGTTTGAGATTCATTGGACATTTCAAAAAATTAAAACATCCAAAATATAAAAGTAAACAAGGACCAGCACTCTGTCCATGCGGGTCAGTGCCCAGGCCAGGCACGGCGCTGGCTGGGCTGCCTATGTTTTGTATTCACTGGCTCCTGCGGGGCGGGTGATGTGATTTTACTCCTCACTTTGCCAACGAGGAAGCAAAAGCTTAGAGTTGCTCAGCCATTTTCCAAGTCCACACAGCCAGCGAGAGGCAGGACGCGCGCTCCTGATGAGCTTTCCCTAGAGAGGTGGGAGGGTCAGGAGAGAAAAACACACGCAAGGAGCTGGGGAGGGCTGGGGCTGGCGACTTGGCGTTGGGTGGCTGGGCAGGGGAGGCTTCTGGGCTGGGAGGCGGGATGGAGATGCCGGCTGCCAGGCTGCCAGGCTGCCAGGGGCCAGGGCACTGAGCCACATGGACCCCCTCCCCTCCCCTGCAGTGCCCCCAGCCCTCACTGGGAAGGGAGGGGAGCCCAGTGGCTCCCACCCCGGTCAAGGGCTGATTGATCCTCCATGGTCCCAGGAGCTGGTCCCCTCGTCCGTACCTTGGGCTGCTGCGTGTTTCCCTGTCTCTGATTGTAAACAGATTTGACTAAAGAGGTAAATGAGAAGTTAATTAGAGAGAACATGATTGATGAGGCAGTTTGCCGTGATTGGGAGGCGTGGAAAGGATGGGGCTCCCTGGGTAGAGGCGAGGGATGAGGGAGAGAGGGGGTAGAATTCATAGGCTGGTGGATCTGCAGGGGTGCCCAGCACCTTGAGGGGCCAACTCAAGGCTGCCTTTTCTTCTGGGTTCCATGGTCAAGGCCAAGACCCCCAGGCACAAAGCTCCAAGTGGAGCACTCATGAAACCCCAAAACTGGCGACTGGGCCCCTGCTAGACTCTGGGGACAAAGCACCAACCTGTCCCTGATATGGCCAGAGCGTTCATCTCAGAGCTGCAGGCTGGGCTGGGGAAGGTGCTGGTGCTTATTAAACATTGATGCTGCTCCAGGCCCCGTGCACGTTCTCAAAACCCTGCAAGGCTGATGCTGTATCACCATTTTTCAGATTAGGTAATCAAGATTCAGAGAGCTGAAGCAGCTTACCAAGGTCACACAGCTAACAGGGACAAAGAGACCGACCTCTAGAGCGGAGCTTCTGCCTTTTGAGTTCCAGGCTGTGTGCCAGGCCACATGGTCCAACCTCAGGATCCCTCTCTCTAGTACCCCTGCTTACATACTTCCAGCAATGGTGAGCTCACTTCTGCCCAAAGAGGCAGGATAACTCATTATGGGAGCTTTGTCCTTGTGTGGACCTTGTTTAACTGGTTTAACTCCCTCCAGAGCCACCTCCAGGGCCCCTGCTTTGCCACTCCCCTACCTCCCTCACATGTCAGAACACAGACTCCCAGGGTGAGGAGGAGCCTCGGAGGTCATCCTACCCAACTCTCTCATTCTCCTGGGGAAACTGAGGCTGAGAGGGATACAAAACGCCAGAGGGACACAGCATGCCAGTGTCACTGACGGGTGGGCCTTCCCTGTGGCTGGAGTGCAGGCATCAGCCTCACTGTGCATCACATCTCCCCCAGGCGGAAGTTGCTGCTCTCCATTGGCTCATCCATTCCTTCCCTCCATTCATTCTGCAAGATTTACTGAGACCCGACCGTGCACTAGGGCTGGAGAGGACAGAAGGAGAAAAGCAGAAGGATCCCTTGCAGTGCTCACAGCTCAGTCGGGGTGGGCAGGCAGGATGGCCAGGCTGCCAAGGAGGACGCCAAGGGCTAGGAGACCCGTGAGAGGGAGAGACAGCCCCTCCAGGAAGCAGCACTGAAGCCAACTCTGCAGGAGATGCGAGGGTATTCCTGGCAGAGGGAACTGTGGTGGGAGGGAGGATGTAACATTCTAGAAACTGCCAGAAGGCCAAGTGGCTGGAAGAGAGTGTGAGGGGGAGCTGGTGGGAGGTGAGGTCACAGAAGGAAGCCCAGATCGTCATGGAAGAAGTTGTTTGGATTTTATTCTATGCCATGAGAGAGAGAGAGTCATTGAGAATTTGTAGCAAGGGAGGGCCATCGGTTTTGCCGTCGGTTTTGCACCTGTGGAAGAAGACCCGCTCCTTTGGGACCGCAGGGTGTGGGTGTCTGCGCAGAGGGCAGGCAGGAGGGTCCTGCGGTTGCTGAGAGACGGGGCTGCGCACCAAGAAGTGCACAGTTGAGAAAGAAGTTTGGGTTCAATGGGCAGGGCTTGCAGGGATTAGATCTGGGGGGTGTGGGTGGGTGATGGATGGGGGTGCCCCTCGTGAGATGGGAAAGGTCAGGAATTTGGTTGGGGACATGTCAGGAGAGGATGTGCGGTAGACGGGGTGGTGCATGGGTCAGAGCTAAGAGTGAGACATAGCCTTGTGTCTCACTGTGGCCCCAGCTGCTGATGCACTCACCCAGGTGAATGTGCCTGGTCTCTGGGCCCCTCCCAGCCTGGTGCCGCCTTCCCAGGTCAGCGTGGCAGTGTCCCTCTTAAATGGGCAGATGGAACGGAGCAGAGCAGAAGAGACCGCTCCCCTGTTCCGGGCTGTGCACTCCTGTCAGCACCGCCAGGGTCCACATGTCCTGGCCCGGGGCCTCGTCTCCACTGTCAGTGGAGCTGGAGTCTTCCCCAGGGCCTAAGGCCCAGCATCTTGGCTTTCTTCACTCCTCAGACGCCTCCACCCCTGAGCTGGGGCCCAGCGGGAGAACGTCCACCAAATCAGGCCTGCAGCACAGGAAGCCGGGTTCTGATGGGCCTGGCTGGTGGTGGTCACTGCTTCCATTTACCGAGCCGGGTGCTGTATGTAGTAAGTAATGATGTCTAATTTGTCCAACAACCCTCTGCAATAAGCACTGTTATTATTCCCATTTTACAGATGAAGCAATAGAGGTTCAGAGAAGGAAGAGGCCCAAGGTCACACAGGCCGGACGAGGCAGTCGGCACCCAAACCTGCATACACTAGTGCAGTCCTCCAGCTGCTTCTTGACAACCAAATGGGCACTTCCAGCCTCACTGGGGTGGGGGTGAGGAGTGGGAGAGAACCCCTGCTTGGGGGCCAGTGGGGCCTCACACATCTCATCCAGTGGAGCAGGACAGGAGCACAGAAGGAAGGAATGGTGACCTTAGGAACTGCCCGGCTGGCTCCTGCTCTGGACACGCCAGGGACCAAGGAAGCACAGATTTGGTGACTGAATAATGGACGCAGGATATGCTGAGGCCAGGGCCGAGCTGGGGCTCAGGGGATGCACACTAGACCTTTGGCCAGAGGTGGCCTCCTTGGGGACACAGGCTTTCCAGCCTCTTCCCCTGGCCAGCGCTGGGCTTCTAGTTCCTTTGGCTGCTAGTGGCACAGGATGGAGGACTGTGATGGAGTGGAGTGGAGCCCCCAGGATCCAGGCCTGTCTCTGCCTAAATTAGGAAACATGTGACCTCAGAAATCCCTACACTTCCCTAGGCCTTACTTACCCTCCTATACAACAAGGTGGTACAGCAAGATGATCCCCAGATTCCTCACAGCTATAGATGATCCGAGACGGAGAGGACAAACAAGTCAGCAGCGAACATGTATTGAGCCTCTACTCTGCCAGATGCTGAATGCATGCTTCTCATGTGTATCTCATTTAATTTTTATGCAGCTGGCCAGGCACTGTGGCTCATGTCTGTTATCCCAGCAATTTGGGAGGCCAGGGCAAGTGGATTGCTTGAGGCCAACAGTTCAAGACCAGCCTGCCCAACATGGTGAAACCCCGTCTCTACTAAAAATACAAAAATTAGCCAGGTGTAGTGGTGCGTGCCTGTAATCCCAGCTACTCAGGAGGCGGAGGCAGGAGAATTGCTTGAACCCGGGAGGTGGAGGTTGCAGTGAGCCAAGATTGCACCACTGCGCCCCAGCCTGGACAACAGAGCAAGACACTATTTCAAAAAAAGAAAACAAAGGAATACTTTTCATGAAGTAGTAAAATAAGGATCATAATCTTCACTTTAGAGATGAGGAAACTGAGGCTTAGAAAGGATGAGTCACTTAGAAAGGATCCTCAGGATCACGCAGCTGGGATGCAGTGAGGCTGGACTCATGCCCAGCTCTCCCTGGCTTCAGATGAGACCATCCACAGCTCACTGCACATGTGTGTGACTGTGTGTATGCCCAGTCAGAGCTGCACCCTGCAAGGTGTGTGAGGAATGAGGTTTGGGGGGAAAGGGTGCATCAGAGCATGGGGAAACAGCTCAGTGAATGTGGGTGGAAGGAAGCAAGACTATGCAAACATGCAACTCTGGCCAAGTTTCTTTATCACCTCCAGTCTCAGTGTGTCCATCAATGAAATGGGGATAGTTACAGCCCCCACTTCAGGCAGTTTAAATGGGATGACAGAAAGTCATGGGCACCGTGCCTGTTTGCCAAATGGGTGCGAAGAGTCTATCTCATCTGCTCTTTGCAACAGCCCTGGGGTTGGGGAAGGGGAGGTGCACATCTCTCAGATGGGGAAACTGAGGCTCAGAGAAGTGAGCTGCACAAGGCCACACGGGGTTGGGATTTGAATCCAGTGGGGAGCTGTCACCACTACCGCACACTAGCAAAGAGCAAGTATCAGACAGATTATCAATATTGGATGGATAGATGGATGGATGGGTGAATGGATGGCCAGAAAAATGAAAATGTGCACACAGTCCCGGGAAATCTCTTCCCGCCAAAGCTGCCTTGGGGCCCTCTACCTGGTTTCTCATGGTGGGAGAGCAGGGTAGGTGGGAGGCCTGCAGCTCCAGGCGCCTGGGCCGGTACCAGCTGCTCGCCCACTTCTGCTCTTGGAAGGTCATTGTACCCTGGGCGGGTGAAGAGGCTTGGAAAGCCCCTGACGCTGTGATGCATTCGGGATCACAGCTGGAGATGTTCCCGGATTAGAGGGGAATTTATCCCCTCCGTGAGCTGCTGTGCCATGATTTACAGGCCATGGCAAGTTCCGTGAAAGACCGGAGCAGGTTCCAGCCATTTAAATATAATTACCCAGCGCCTCCATCCAGATTCTGCCAGTAGATCATGAATACAGGGGACCCGGGATGCCCACTGAAGCCTCAGAAAACAGCTGGGCCCCCACCCAGGCCCAGCAATCTGGGTCAAGTGGGTCAAGCCTGTTCCAACCCCTACCCTTGCCTGAACTTTCACTATTAGAATGTCATTCCTTTGGCTTAATGCCCCAGCCCTGGGTTTAAAGGGCCTTTGCTTCAGTGGGGAGAATATTAGCCTGGGTCTCTAAAGACCCGTGTTGGAAACTTTGGACACTTTGGTCAAGTCACTACCCCTCTTCTTCTTGCACCTTAGTGCACTGTGCTGGAAATGCTCCCCGGTGATGAGGAAGCTGCGCCCTCCCATTCTAGAGATGGAGAAGTGTCTGCATGGAGAGGATGCTGCCAGAGGTCACCTGGAACGCAGAGGAAGCAGAGACTGGCTAGGGCTCAGTGTGTCCAGTTCCTAGCCCACATGATGGACGAAACCAAATCCCAGCATCAGAAGTTGGTCAAGCCGGGTGTGTTGGCTCACACCTGTTATCTGAGCACTTTGGGAGGCTGAGGTGGGAGGATAGCTTGGGCCCAGGAGGTCGAGCTGCAGTGAGCTACGATCATGCCACTGCACTCCAGCCTGGGTGACAGAGTGAGACCCTGTCTCAAAAAAAAAAAAAAAAAAAAAAAAAAATGACCAGCCTGACCCTTTCCCCTCCACTCAGCTGAGATCTTGGCCCCAAACAATGCCTTTGGAGCCAAAGGGGCCTCCTTGTGGTTAAAAGCTCCAGCTCTGCAGACTGGAGGCTGAGGCCACCTCTGCACCTCTGAGTCTCGGGCTCCTCGTGTGTAAAGAGTGGTGTTAGCAGTGCACACTCACAGGGTCACTCTAAGGCTTCAAGGAGAAACATGAGCAAGAGCCCAGCTCAGGGACCAGCCTGCGGCCAATGCAGGAAGCGTGGTTTATGATTTGGAAACAGCAAGATCCGAACTGGGTCCTGGATCTGCCACTTGCCGGCTGTCAGACCTTGGGCACATTTCTGGGCCTCAGTCTCCTCATCTGTAAAATGGAGATTCAAATCCCTACCTGTCAGTGCTGTGAGCATTGAATGAAAAAACGGGTCACGCACTTGGCACGTGGCCTGATACATTCTAGGCCTTCAGCAAATGATGGCTGCAGCTCCTGGCAATGAGGAAGTAATAACCCCTGCCAGGATGTGGAGTGTCCGGCTTCACGGCTCTGCTATGGCAAAGTGATGAGCAAAATCCACTCAGTCTCTCCTCGTGAGCCTCTCAGTCCAGTGGAGGAAACCAGCACAAACATGTTTCAGAAATCACATTTGTGTATTCATTCAATAATTATTTCTGGAGCTCCCACTTGGCGCCAGGACCTCTGCTAGGAAACAAGGAGACACAGCTCTGTTGTCATGGAGTTTACACTGTAGTGAGGACATGGCCAAGAAATAGACATGTAATGTGGCAGAGAAGGGTAAGTGTTGAGGAAAATATAGAAGGGTTAGGGGCTTCAGAGGGATGAGGGCTGCATTTTAGATGAGATGGTCCTGGAGCGTTTGCGAGGCAAGGAGGCAGAGAGGTGATGAATACAGGCCTCACTGTCACGGCAAGTCTTGTGAGGTGTGGTGAGCACCCTGGTCTTAGCCTGAGTGAGGATACCAGCTTTGCAAAGGGAGGTGCCAGGGTGGGAGCCGACCATCTGCCTCGGGATCCCTGCAGCCCAGCTCCAGCATGCAGCATGGCAGGCACTCCAGACCACTTGGAAGGAGAGAAGGAAAGAAAATCTAGAAAAGGTACTCTCTGGTGGGGGAGGGGGCTGGGGATGCCCAAGGCACAGACAAGTAACATGGAGGCCTGGTCCCTGCTCTCTGGCCCCAGAGGGTCCACCAAGGCCCAACATGTGGATGTCCCAGGGAGGAAGGCGATTTCAGCCTAATGATGATAATGAAGGTGTGTGTACTAAGGAACACAGACATGGCAGAGGACAGAGCATCTCCCATGGCCGTCGCTCTAATCCAAGCACCTCTTGAAATTGGCTCTTCTATCCCCCATTTTACAAAAGAGGAAATCGAGATTCAGCCGACTTAGGAGATTTGCTCAAAGCCACTGGGTATGTCAATGGCAGAGCTAAGTCTCAAGCCCAGGCCCGGGGCTGCCCTTTCTAAGGGACAGTGCCCTTCAGACTTGGAAGGAAATGCCTCTGGAGGTCTGGGGCTCCCTCTGCTTGAAGCCCCACCCTGCAGGGTGCAGCTAGCCAAAGGAGGAGCCACATCCAAACTTGAGGATACAGCAGAGAATGAGAGTGGTGTTTTTGCCCGTATAGAGCTTATGGACTAGTAGGGGAGATAGACACTAAACAACTAGGTGCACAACTACTTATTTGATTAAAATTGTGGTCAGGTGCAGTGGTGCATGTTTGTAATCCCAACACTTTGGGAGGCCAAGGTGGGAGGATTGCTTGAGGCTAGGAGTTTGAGTCCAGCCTGGGCAACATAGCAAGACTCCATGTCTAAAAAAATAAAATTAGCTGAACGTGGTGGTGTGCACCTGTGATCCTAGGAAGCAGAGGCGGGAGGATCATTTGAACCTAGGAGTTAAAGGTTACAGTGAGCTATGATTGAGCCACTGCACTCCAAGGCAGCAGAGTGGCAGAGAGAGATCCGGGTGGCAGAGCAAGATCCTTTCTTTTCTTTTCTTTTCTTCCTTTTCTTTTCTTCTTCCTTCCTTCCTTCTTCCTTCCCTCTCTCTCTCTGTCTTTCTCTCTTTCTTTCTTTCTTCTTTCTTTCTCTCTCTCTTTCTTTCTCCTTCCTTCCTTCCTTCTTTCCTTCTTTTCTTTCTTCCTTTCTTTCTTTCTTTCTTTTTCTTTTTTTCTTTCTTTTCCTTTCACAGTCTTTTTGTCCCCCAGGCTGGAGTACAGTGCAGCAGCTCCATTTCAGCTCACTGCAACCTCTTCCTTCCAGGCTCAAGTGATCCTCCCACTTCAGCCTCCTGAGTAGCTGGGAATATAGGCACATGTCACCATGCTCGACTAATTTTTAAATTGTTTTTTGTAAAATCGAGGCCTCACTATATTGTACAGGTGGGTCTCAAACTCCTGGGCTAAAGCGATCCTCCTGTCTCGGGCTCCCAAAGTGTTGGGATTACAGGCGTGAGCTACTGTGCCTGGCAAGACCCCATCACTTAAAAAAAAAAAGTGACCGGGATGATGGCTGTCACTACTGCTGCTGCCGCCACCCTGGCGCTGGGGACCTGCTTCCTTTCTGAAGCTGGAGGAGGCTGGGCAGCCCTCAGAGGCTCTCTTTGCTCTGCAGCAGGAAATCTCAGGAAGACGCTGTCACCCAAGGGGAAAGCAAGGAGGAGTACCCCTGAAGTTGCAGGCTCCCTCGAACAGGCCCAGCTTTACCAGCCACCTCAGCAGGTCCTCCCCAAGCCTAAGGCCCTGTCTTCTGCCTGCCTCCACCTGAGGGCTCTGATAGCAGAGGCTGGGGACAGTGGACCTTGGTCCCAGCCACTGTGTGACTTCAGCCCAGCCACTTCACTCCCCGAATCTTCGTGGTTTCAGCTGTAAGATGGAATGAATAGTCCCATCCTTGTCACGAGGATTTGGTGAGATAAATCCTGGTGTCTGGCACACAGTAAGTGCTCAATGGATGCTCATCCCCTTCTCCTGTGTGGGGTCCATGGAGATACTAGGCCCAGGCCTCCCTTAGAGGCATCTAGCCCTGTGCTGTCCGCTATGGTAGTCATGAGCCACACAGGCCATTGAGCACTGAAAATGTGGCTGTCCAAAATTGAGATGTGCCTTAAGTATAAAATGCACACACCAGATTCTCATGGCTTGGTATGGAAAAAAAGAACATAAAATATCTCATTAATAATGCTTTATGTTGATTATGTGTTTAAATGATAATATTTTTGATATATTGGGTTACATAAAACAGACTACGAAAGTTAATTTCACCTGATTGTTTTTACTTTTTAAAAACGTGGCTTCTAGAAAATTTAAAATTACACACGTGGCTTGCCTTTTACTTCTGTTGGACAGCATCGGCCTAGCTAATTACTCACAACCATAGAATATTTAGACTGGCATTAACCACGCCATTAAAGTCAGTTCAGGATTTTAAAAATACTCCTACAAGCAGGGCCTTGTAATTGGCAGAGACCCTGCCGTCCCGCGGTGTTTAATAAGCACTTGGTTTGCAGGGTGAAGGGCCCTAGGAGCCCCTCCCAGATGCAATTCATCGCCTGTGATGGGGATTGTCATTATGCTTCTTGCTGGGACAACACAGATACGTGCCACGTATACTTACTGGCCTTGGTGGAGTGCAGTTTATGGATTTAGGTTCAAATCTGAGGGCCAAAACCTGGAGGGATACTATGGGCTGAATGTGTCCCCCAGTTCATACGTGGAAGCCCTAACTCCCAATGTGGCTGTACAGTATTTGGGGTAAAGAAGTAAATAAGGTTAAATGAAGTTGGAAGGGCGGAGCTCTGATCTGATAGGATTAGTATCCTTCTAAGAAGAGACACCAGATAATAGGCCGGGAGCAGTGGCTCAAGCCTGTAATCCCAGCACTTTGGGAGGCCAAGGTGGGCAGATCATTTGAGGTCAGGAGTTCAAGACCAGCCTGGCCAACATGGTGAAACCCCATCTCTACTCCAAATACAAAAATTAACTGGGTATGGTGGCAGGTGCCTGTAATCCTGGCTACACAGGAGGCTGAGGCAGGCGAATCACCTGAATCTAAGAGGCAGAGGCTGCAGTGAGCTGAGATCACACTACTGCACTCCAGCCTGGGTGACAGTGTGAGATTCTGTCTCTAAATAAATAAATAAATAAATAAATAAGAAGAAGACACAAGAGAACCCTCTTTCTCTCTTCCCTCTCCCACCCTCTCCCTCTGCACATACAAAGAAGAGGTCTTGTGAGCACACAGCCAGACAGCAGCCACCCCCAAGCCAGGAGAAGAGGCCTCAGACTGAAACCTATCTTGCTAGAACCTTCATTTTGGACTTTCTAGCCTCCAGAACGGTGAGAAATAGATTTCTGCTAATTTCTACATAACCAGTCTGCAGTGTTTTGTTACAGCAGCCTGAGCAGACTAGGACAAAAGGTTCTTTGGGCCTCGGAGAAGTTCCCGCTTTGGGAAGCCACAGAGTTGGATGTTTTTTGAGGAGCTGCTTGGCTGCACAGGTGATGATGGATCCTGTCTGACCTCCTCAGGCAAGCGTCATGTGGAAGAAAGACCTCGGTCTAGAGTCAGGAGACCTGCGTCCTTGGCCTGGCTCTGCCGTTCCTTCGTTGTGAGATCCTAGGCTTCTCTCCATGTCTTTCTATACCTCAATTCCTCCATCTACACAAAAGGGACATGACGGTTGATCTTTGATGACCTTCTCTGTTAAAAATTAGAGATGCTGGCTGGGCACAGTGGTTCACGTCTGTAATTCCATTTGCTGTAGGATGCCACGGTGGGAGGATCGCTTGAGACCAGGAGTTGAAGACCAGCCTGGGCAATATAGTGAGACTCCTATCTCTACAAAATATTTGTAAAATTATCTGGGTGTGGTGGTGCACGCCTGTAGTCCCAGCTACTCGGGGGCTGAGGCAGGAGGACTGCTTGAGCCCAGGAGTTTGAGGTTGTACTGAACGATAATAGTGCCTGCCACTGCACTCCAGGCCAGGCAGTAGAGTGAGACACTGTCTTAAACAAATAAATAAAAAAGGTACTTTACATTTAAATTTTAGCTTTTAGATTATGTCTTCACTCTGTGTGGTCCACTTGGACTGGAATTCAGAAGAAAAATGTCAGGGACTCTCCCTAGGACTTCTGGCAAAGGCAGGAGCCAGAATGACTGAATTTCCCACTCCCAGGCCGCCCACCCTTCCCCTCCACCGCACTGTCCCTGGCTCCTAGCCCTTGGCCCAAGCAAGGTTGTCAGCCTAGACAGGGCCTTCCTAGGAGGCTCAGGAGCCCTGCGGGAGGCAGAGTGCAGATAAAGGCTCGGAGTCCATCCAGGTGGAAAACCTGGGTCTGTGTCCATCGTGAACCACATGGGGCCAGACCTGGGGCTCCTATGATGGGAACATGATGAGACTGTAGAGGCCAGTCAAGGCTTCTGCCCAGCAGTGAGGGGGACGGATAAAGAAATCAGTCATCAGAGGACAGAAGTACCCCAGACCGGGGTGGGAGGTCACATATCGGCCTCCTGTGCCCTGTGCCCTCCAGAGGGGAGCTAGGGCAGAGGGGCTTCCTCATTCCAGGAGGCTGGTTGGGCTCAGTTCAAGGAACCCCTGTCCTCCCACCTCTGTTGGAATCCTCACTGCAACCCACTGGATCCCTGTACAAGACATACCTGGGGGTGCTTAGTGAGCAGGCAGATTCCCAGATACCCACCCCGAAAAGCCAGTCTGAAAGAGAACCCCCAAGGGTGGGGCTTGGGCACAGCCAGCCTCCCCAGAGATTCTCAGGTCCACTAATATCTCATAACTCTGTGTCTAGGCCAATGGTGTTCAATCCTAGCTGTGTACTGCGATCACCCAGGGATTTTTTCTTTAAACCCTGATACCCAGATCTTACCTGAGACCAATTATGTCAGAATCTCTGGGGTGTGCCCTGGGCATCCATATATTTTTAAAGCTCCCCACTCATCCCAGTGTGGATCCAAGGACTGCCCCAGCTCCAGATCAATTCTAACAGCCTCAAGACGAACATCCAGGGAAACGGAGAAGTCGTGAGTCTCAGATAAGAGAAGTAACTTGCCCAAGGTCACACAAGGAGGTGATGGCAAAGCCCGTCCTGAAACCCAGGCCTCTTTCCTGACCGTGGGCCACTTTCTTCCTGACGCTGCATCTCTTTTTAAAAACCAGAGCCCAGGCGGCAATGCCCACAGCATTTCACTTTAAGAATGTTGGAAACTGGTACAGTCAGGGCCACCACAGTGGTGGGGCGGGAGCCTCGATGGCGATTAGTGGAGCCGTAAGTCTTTCGCTTTATCCAAATCTTGGGCAGTAATTTAGAAAATTTAATTAAAGGGGGAGAAATGGGGACACCTCGCGCTCCCTGCCTCCTGTTATAATGAGTGAAATACACCGGGCTGTAAAAGGAAATGCTGTCTGAGACGCAGCTCTGATGTTTTATTGCCAAGTTTTATTCGCTGATGTAAACGTAATCGCTGGAAACCGGAGCTCTTATTAACACACATATTTTCACACATCCGGGGCCCCTCCTGCTCCCCCCTCTCCCTCTGGGCTTGTTCACCCACCTCCTAGGGTCAGCCCTGCTGCTTTCTGGGCATGTCTATGCCAAGCCTGGATTTCCCCACCGGTTTCATACCCTCCCGCAGCAGATAAGACTTTAATAGAATTCCATTGCTCCTCAGAGCTCAGTAATGCATTCTGGAAATTAGGCGGCTACATACTAAAGCCATTGTTCCCCCTTATAAATGGGTTCTCTCAAAGCCAGTGACCATGGGGGCTCTGATAAGCTCTCATGAAGCCTCGCTCCACATGTTATTGGTGTGTTAAAACGTCTAACTCTAGGCTTACATTGCTCATTGTTAGGGGCTGATACATTTAAGTAGTTTCTCCATGAATCAGGCAGCCTAGGTATTTCCCCCTCTTGGCATTGATAGATGAGCGAAAGGAAGCCATTTAGATGGTGCTATATAGGGCCCCAGCCCACGTGGTGAATGATTTCCAATGCCTGGTTTAATTTATTTTTAAATGAAATTTGTTATTGATTCTGGATTAAAAGGACAAATCTTATGGCTGTTACCACTGACAGAGCCACAGTGCTCAAGTGACACCTCTCAAGGAGGGGAGGGAGGGTGGCCTCTCTGAGTCAAGGGGAGGGTATGGAGACTCTCCAGGGAGCTTGGCTCAGCAGTAAGGGGCAGTGCAGATCCCATGCTTAGAGGGAAGTTTAAAAATATCATCTTTCCCAATTGAAATACTTGACATGATGCTCACCTCTGAGCCTCATTTGTGTAATGGAAATAGCAGTGATATTTGCCTCATGGCATCCACACACACGACCACTAGCGGCTTGTTTAGTTGCCTCCAGGGATGGGAGGCTTTCCATCTCCTGCAGCATTCCCAGAATGAAATGAGTGACAGGCACCACCCACCCCAGTGAATTTCTAGAGACCGTTTCCTGGGCTAGTCTTTGCTTACCTTCTGCCTCCACTAGGCTCTCGGCTTCCACAGTGCCCAGAGATTACACTTGCATTGGGAAGCAGACAAGAGGCACAATTACACAGGGGAGGAGGAGGGGCTGGGATGTGTCCTTTCACATCCAGCCTCTACCCTACCTTACTTGTGCAGGTTACATCATCTTTCTGAGCTTCGTTTCTCCATCCATAAAGGAAGGAAGGGAATAATAGCGACCTCAGGGGTTGTTGCATGAATTATAGGAGATCATGGGTGTGAATGTGATTTGTAAACTGTAAAGTACAGTTTAGGTGCTGCAGGAAATACAAGTGGGGCAGTACAGTATAGTGGGAGGTCCCTGAGCTGGGAGACAGAGGACCTGGATCCAGTTCTGTCATGAGTGGCTGTGTGACTCTGAGACAGTGAATTACTTTCTCAGGGTCTTAGTTTCTTAATGTGCCAAGAGGGTAGGTGAGAATCAAACATATGAAGTGTTTGATTGGCTCTGGAAACAAACACATCATGGCCTTGCTATGTCACTTTGGGCAAAATACCTAACCTTTCTGAACCTATGTCCTCAACTGTAGATAGCAAGAAAACTAGTCAACATGTATCATGTATTCGGTATGTGCTTGGCATTGTTCTAAGTGCTTTCCATGTAGCAACTCATTTAATCCCCACCACCCTGTTGTGAAGGATGCATTATTACCCTTATTTTACAGATGAGAAAATTGAGGCACAGGGAGGCTAAGCAGCTTGTCTAAGGTTACATAGCTACCAAATGGCAGGATTCAAAACACAGAATATGGCTCTAAGAGCCCACACTTCTAACCACACCAGCCTACCCTACATGGCCTGGTGGTTCTGAGGATTAAGTGGGATAATGAAAGTTCTTAGGGCCATGCTGGGCATACAGTGATGAGCCAACAGAGGTTTGGGGACTGGAAGAAGGCAGCAGGCATTCCTTCCCATGGGGACTCAGACTGGACCGTTCCCAACTGGGGACTCAGCTAGATAGAAGGGAAGGCATATAAGCACAAGGGAAGCACTGGGAAGGGTAAGGATGTAATGAGGCCAAGGCATGCCCAAGATAGCACAGGATATGTGCAGGAGGTGAGGTTGGGATCCTGAATGCAAACTAGAGAAGTCAGGATTTCTCACATAAACAGGCTGTCACAGGGTTTTGAGTAGAACCATTACATCATAAGCATTTTCTTCTTTTTTTTGTTTTTCTTTTCTTTTTTTTTTTTTTAGACAAAATCTCACTCTGTCACCCAGGCTGGAGTGCAATGGTGTGATCTTGGTTCACTGAAACCTCTGCCTGCTGGGTTCAAGTGATTCTCCTGCCTCAGCCTCCTGAGTAGCTGGGATTACAGGTGCCCACCACCATGCCCGGCTAATTTTTGTATTTTTAGTAGAGATGGCATTTCACCATGTTGGTCAGTCTGGTCTCGAACTCCTGACCTCATGATTTGCCCACCTCAGCCTCTCAAAGTGCTGGGATTATAGGCACGAGCCACCGCACCCAGCCCATCATGAGCATTTTCAAAGGCGTACAATCCTTGGATGTCTGTCCTTGAAAGAACCTTGACCTTGCTCCAGGCTTCAAAGAGAAAAGATTTCTGAAGGTCAGCTGGTGGGCTAGGGGCACAGCAGCAATGTGCTGCCATCCCGCCAGACCCCCTTCCTCTGCAGCCCTGAGCAAACTCTCGCTTACTCCTCTTTTAATCTCCTCTCCCTCCCTGTCCCCTTGCCTGTGACTGCTCCCTCCAATCTGTGGTTTAAGAGGAGAAAGCACGGGTTTGAGTCCCAGTTCTGTCACCACAGTCTCCTGGCAAGGCCTCAGGCTGGGGTTGAAGGAGTCCTGGGTTTTAGTCTGGCTAACATGGTGGCTGCTATGTGATCTGGAGGATTTTCAGTTTCCACATCTTTATGATGAAAGCAGTAGTCCGTTTCACTGGCAGTGAGGTTCAGAGGAGTTAATGAATGAGAAAACATGTGCATAGAGTCCAAGGCGCCTGGCCAGCCCAGGATAACCTAAACACCATCACTGTGTGGGAGGAAAGTCAGAAGTGACAGAAACAGGCAAACAGGGCATGTGGTCCAGAAGGTGCGGGGGTCGACACTTGGGACCTGTATTCGGTGCTGAAGGCAGTGTGGGGCTGTGGATGGGGCTGGAACACAGTGCTTGTAAGTGCAGGACATCGTGGAGGAGGTGTCCTTAGTTTGGAAGGAGCTGGACTGTTGCTGGCTACCACAGGCCCCATCCGGTGTGCTACCCTGCATAATACTGGAAGGGGTGTGCTAAGACAGAGGGAAGACAGCGAGGTGCTATGTTCCTTGGGCTCTAACCTCATTCTCAAACTTGGGCGCTGTCCACAGGGCTGGACGCGGGATCCACCTGTGTTCTGGAGTGGGGGGTGGGCTGTCGGAGGGGTTGACCCTGTTCGGCGGGACAGGGGGAGAAAATCTGAGGGTCTGTTCATCGTGTGAACCCCAGCATCAAAAGGCCAGTTGAAACGCTGTCCACGGTGCCCAAAGGATGGGACCTGGGGACCGGCGCTGTCCTCCTCCATGGTGCTGAAACTGGCAGGTTGTGTGAGCAGCGAGGCCTGGGGAAGGGCAAGGGATGAGAGCAGGAGGGACCCCGCTCGGGAGTCAGGGTCCCCGCCCGACTCGCCATGGGACCTCAGAGAAGCTAATTACCTGATTTCAGATGCTTTCTTATCTTTTAAATGGGACCACAGGTCTGCCCTCCTGTCTGTACCGAGGGTCTGTCCCATCAGCCCCAGTAACACGGTTTGGGAAGGAATTGGAGGACCTTGTTGGATTCCTGCTCTTGGGATTCCTGCCACACTCACACACACATACACCGACGCACACGCGCGCGCACAAGCACACACACCATCGAGGCTCATTGGTCTAGGGAAGGAGCCTACAGTCCAGAAGGGGGCGATCCCATCCACCACATAAGGTCCAGTATCTTCAAGAGCCAGGAGCCGCAACAACTGGCCTGCCTCTCTCCCATTACAAAGACTCGAAAACTGAGTCCCAGAGAGGGGAACACCGACAGTAATAACCACTGAGCTCCTACCAAGTAGGCGGCATTACGCTAGGCGCTTTGCATGCACGATTTCGCAAATCCTCACCAGGACCCCCGCAGACAGCTATTACCCCCATTTCTCAGATGAAGACTTCGAGGTTCAGAGAGGGGTAGACACCTGGACGCGATCACATAGCGAGCCGAGGTCGGCGGCAGAGCTATCACCAGGTTCCCTGTGTCTCAGCCCAGGCTCCCACCCTACCTCGCCCTCACCCCTAGCTCCACTGGCCCCCGACCCCGGCCCCGCCCTGCCAGTAAAGTTAGGAGCCTCTGAGCGCGCTGGCCTGGCGGCGGGTGCCCTGGTTTTTCTCCCTCTCCCTGCTGGACGGTATTTCTGTGGCTGAAGCCCGTTGGGTCGTGCTTTGCGGGAACTGCGGAAACCCAGTCCCTGGGATGGCTCTCTCCTCCCCATCCCGGCCCCGCCCCCGCACTCGGGCGGGGGAAAGTTGCGGGTACCACTTTAAAAATCCCAGCCTGGGCAAAACTTTGATGATAAATCAAGCGGCAGATCCCTCCGCCGCCTGCTCCGGGCGGGAGGAGGGAGAGGAGGAGGTAGGGGAGGAGGGAGGCGGGAGGCGGGAGGAGGGTGCGGCGGCGGCGCGGCGTGGCCTTCCGCGGAAGGGAAGAGTCCCGCAGTCGGAGGCGGCCGGCTGGGCGTGCGCTCGCTCCCCGCAGCCGGGGCTGGGCCGGAGCCGGGCGAGGGCTGGGAGCCCAGCCGGGCCGGGGACAGCGGGCGAGGGGCAGCTTCCGGAGCCGGGCAGCCAGGCCGCGCAGGTCAGGGGACGGCGGGTGCGGGGTCTGCGGTCTCCGGGGCCCCGATGTGAGGCGGCGGCGCCCCCCGGCCCGAGCGCGCACCATGGGGGCCCCGCTCGCCGTAGCGCTGGGTGCCCTCCACTACCTGGCACTTTTCCTGCAACTCGGCGGCGCCACGCGGCCCGCCGGCCACGCGCCCTGGGACAACCACGTCTCCGGCCACGGTGAGTTCGGTCGCCGCCCCCGCGGACTTCCCCACCAAACCCCACCCCGGGCCGCGCCACTCCAACTTGGCCGCCCCGGGGCTCGAACCGGCGGCAGTCGTGGCGGGAATCCCGGGGCGCCCCCTGCCGGCGCGGTGGACTCGCCCTGGCACCCCGACCCTGCGGAAGAGGGGGTACCCAGGGCGCACCCCCGAACCTCCTCCCCCTACACTCGCGCGGATACGCACACCTCTATGGCCACACCGATATGCACAGCCGCGGACACACTCAGACGCACAGTCGCTGCTTTCTCACACTCACAACTCCTACCCTGCACATCTCTACACACCTCAGGTCCCCCTCCTCACTGCAAGCCTTTACACTTATGCCCACTACGCACGCACATCAGGCACTGCGCCGGTGGGCTCACTCTGCCAGCTGGCGCACACGCTTCGCCACAACTCTTGCCTGCCCACCTGCAGACACACTGGTGCGCGCGCACACACACAGGCACACACATACACACACGAACACAATTTGCTCACCCACTCCTCTCCGCTCATCTGCCTTTACTCTTCGTGGGTTTAACCGCACAGAGGCCCTTGTCCTCTCCCTCTCCGCACCCACCCCTTATACCACTGGAAAGGTCCTCGGGGGCAGAAGACCCTGTTTCTTGAGAACTGGTCACCTGAGGCCGCAGCCTCCCTGTTGGGCGGGTGGCATCTGGTGGAAGCCCCTCAGAGCCACCGGAGTAGTTGGGGTTGCTGCTTGCAGCCAGAGGCATGGGAGTGGGAGCGGTAGTGGAGGTGGAACGCCTGGTGCTTTTGTCTGCCTCTGGGGGTGGACAGGAAGCCGCTGCCATCCTTCCATAGGGTCCCCCCATCCTCATCCTCGGCCCTAGAGGACTGAAATGTGGGAAATCACAACTCCAGCCGCTGTGGGAGCCGGGGAGCAGACAAACATTCCCAGCACTGGCTGGCTGAGTGTCAGAAGCTCCTGCTAGCCCCAAAGGAGCCCAAGTTGGCAGCAGAGTTGGACTGTATGAGCCTGGCGGCTGTGGGGGCTCCCCCTGGCCCCTGTGAGCCTGGCTCTGGGATGGGAGCTTGAGCATAGATGAAACCAAAGGAGACCTTTCTTCCGTGCAGCCCTTCACTAGACAGACTCCCAGCCTTGTGGGGGAGGCTGCAGCCCCAGTGCTGGGCACTGTGGGCCCAGGGCTGCGGGGAGGTTTGCACAAAGGCCAGATAATTGGATGATTTATTCTGATGGGAGTGAGTGAGGGGTGTGGGGGGCTAGATAATCAGGGAAGGCTTTGCTGGGGTGTGACACATGAGTGGGATTTCTCCAGTGGAGAGGGGGGCTTCAAAGCCATCCTCAGGGTCTCTGCTTTTGGGGAACCATGACTCCCCACCCCCTTCTGCCTCACTGTGTACATCATTTATGTACCCTTCGTACCCCTCACCTGATTTCTACTGACCTGGCTAGAGCGGTGGTAAATAAGGAAAGGGTTCTTTTGATCCTCAACTTACAGATAGGGACACCAAGGCTCAGAGAGGTGAAGGAAGTTGTCCAAGGTCACACAGTAAGAGAGTGACTGAGCCAGGACAGGCCCCAGGGTCTGTCGGGCCAAGACAGCGCTTTTTTCCAGGACATTCATCTCCCTGTCAGATTCCCTCCCATTCTAGGGAAACTGGGAATTCCTCCCTCTCCACCCCTCCTCTCCTCGCTCTGCTCGGTTCCTTGGCACAGTTGGAACTTGCAGTAGGAGGGGTTTCCACGGAGGGGCTTCTCTGAGTTTGCAGTCCCGAGGGGTACAAGGAATGGGACTCTGAGGCTTATGGTCGTTCTGTCCCTAGAGCACCAGACCCCAGGGACTTGGGTGCCACTCTGTCATTCCTGAGGTCCCAAGGTGGCTCCCCCCGTGGAGAAGCAGGGTCTGTCTGCCCTTTGTGTGACAGTCTTTACCTGCCCCCTGGTGCCAGGTAAGCTGAGGGGGCACAGCTCTGCCCAACCAGCTGTAATCTCCCCTCTGCACCCTGGAGGGTCAGGCTAAGGCCCAGGGCAGGGGCTAGATGAGAAGGAGGCACCCCTAGTTGCTGGGGAAACTGGCTTCTCTCCTGAACCCCCCGTGTGGCTCTGGGCAACTGAGCCACTCCTCTGGGTCTCCCTGTGTCCCTAAAGAAACAAGGAGGCCAGGCTGCTCTGCAGGGGCCAGGCTGCCTTCCCCCGACATTGCTAGGTTCAAAGTCACCAAGTAGTGACTGCCGAGGAGCCCCCACAGCTGCCCCTCTGCCGGGCCAAGCACCCGCCACCACAGGAAGGGTTTGGAACCACTCACTTAATCACAAAAAGAAACTGTTATTAATGATAGTGAGACGCGGCGAATAAGTGGGTCATGTCTAATAAGCCATTTGTGTTCAGGAGGAGAATACCAATTTGATAAAAGCTGTGTGTGCTGAAAAAGCTCCGAAATTGCTGTTTAGCAGATTGGAGCCTGATCGTTTCATTATTCCTGGGCTCCGTGTGTCCTCAGCTGATTCAGGAAATCGGGAAGGTGTCTCTATGTCTGGGGGTGGGGGGTGGGGGCTGGAAGCAGGGACTCCTGGGGAGGGGCACGTTGACCCCAAGTGCTTGGTGGCTGCTCACCCCTCCAGCTCCATCTGAGCCCAACCTGGCCTTCGGGCTCCTGCTTTCCACCTGCCTGCCCTGGAGCTTGTCACAGGGAGAGCCTACGGTCAGATGGGTCAGAAGGGACATCTGTTTTGCTTCCCATCTCCCTCCCAACTCCACTCAATGCACTTGGAAGAGGGCTTTTTCGAGCTGTGAGGAACGAATGGGGAGCATGTATCTCAAGGAGGCACCAGGCACTGGCAGGTAGGGTGGTGATGGTCTGTGTCTGCACCTAGTAGGTGCTCAATAAACAGGAGCAATTTTCGTTTTTTCTTATCAGAAAAATGTTAAGTCATTCCCGTGGGCACAGCAGGGATGGGAGAAAAAGGTGCAAATATTGATGAAATGCCTACTGTGTGCCCTGTGCTGCCAAGGCCTTGCCAGTGTTAACTCCCTCAAGCTGACCATTCATTCAAGGTTGGTGTTGGAGATAAGAGGAAACTGAGGCTCGGAGAGGGCCAATGATTTACCCAGAGGTGCTGAGTCTGTACGGAGAGCTGGAAAGCTGTGTTTAGGATGAAGGTGCATTTGGCGGTTCTGGGACTGCCTCCTCCAGGACAGCCTTGAGGCAGGCTTGGCCATGGTGTCTTCATTCGTGTAGCTGTAACCCAAGCTTGCTCCCTTCTAGCTCCTCAGGGAACCAGCACAGCAATGGATTCCACCAAGAGGAACCAGCCACTCAGAAAGGTGGCAGGTATCTGAGGATACCTGTAGGTTAGAAACAGGCAGCTGGACTGGACCCCAGGATCTTTCCAGATCTTGCCCAGGGGTGGGATCCAGAAGGCAGGGTCTTTGTGAAGATCTCTGCAGACCCCTACAGCTTGCAGAGGACCCAACAAGCCTCACATGGCAGAGTCCCCCCAGGGAATTTGTTACAATGCAGATCCCCCCAAACCCACTGCCAGAATGGTTATTTGATGGGACCTTGGAATGTGCATTTTATTATTATTTTTTAAATTTCTCTTGAGACAAGGTCTTGCTCTATTGACCAGGCTTGAGTACAGTGGCACAATCTCAGCTTACTGCAACCTCTGCCTCCTGGGTTCAAGCAAATCTTTTATCTCAGCCTCTGAGTAGCTGGGAGTACAGGCGTGCGCTACCACTCTCAGCTAATTTTAAAATTTTTTGTAGAGATGAGATCTCACTATATTGCCTAGGCTGGTCTTGAACTCCTGGGCTCAAGCCATCCTCCCTCCTCGGCCTTCCAAAGTGCTGGGATTACAGGCGTGAGCCACCGCATCTGGTGGAATCTGCATTGTAATAAGTTCCCCAGAGGATTCTCATGCAGTCTGGGGTTTGGAAGCCACTGCCTAAGTATTTACCCATACCTGATGGGAGATGTAGGGACAGGAAATGTCTGGTGCTAGGAGCTGGCTTGGTTTGGTTTCACAGGGGAGGGAGAGGTCCAGACAGGGGCAGGTGGATGGTCCCTGAGAGAAGCCCCAAGAAGCCTCACACTGCAGCAGACAACACCCCTCCCGCCCCTACCCTGTCCCCCCCACACCCCTACCCACACACACCCCTACACACACCCCTACACACACATCCCTACACACACACAGACACACACACACACACCCCTCCCCAGGCAAGCACCTTCAATTATTCATATACCCCAGTGCAGACAAAGATCCTGGCTTGGCCGGGGGCTTTGTCCATTGAGTGATTCACTGTCCTGAGATTCTCTCTGTTGCCAGGAGGGACCAGCAGGGCGCTGGGGGAGGGAGGGGGCACGGGGCCATTTGGCAAGCAGCCTGTGCACTGAAAAATGACTCTGGTTTCCTTGCGTTCCTTACTAAACTGTTGGTATCTCACCATCAATAAGCTGGCTAGTTTGCTGGCTGGAAGATGAAGAAAATTGAGTCCTGTCTTCCGAAGGTTATGATGTTAAAAATGTGTTCGTCTTTGTCTCAGGCGTTGGTGATTATTCTATCAATTACGCCTGTAAACACTTCTGCCTTGGGCTGAGGGTTTTCCGGCCTCCTGTGGGGAACTGGCCCTCACAAGCGGTTTTCCCTAAGTCTGTCACACCAATTGGTTTTGACACCTTGCCCATCAGCGGCTCCCGCAGCCTTTTCCCCAAACAAGAGGAGCCGCAGGCGGCCAGCAGGACGCAGGGAATTCGGTTCCTTGCCATGGTGACAGCCAGGGTGGTGGGCAAAGTCTCCTGTGGAAAACAAGTGGGCAGGGTGAAGGGAGTCAGGTAAGTGGCCCCTTCTGATCCACCAGCTGTGGGGGCAGGAGATGGAGCTTTTGGAATGAATCATCGAGGCCCCTTGGGATCATGGTCTCCAAGCCTCCCTCTTACAGATGAGAAGACGGAGACCCAGGGGCAAGGGGGAATTTGCCCAGAATTGCCCTGGAGGGTACTTCTTGGATTTTGGGATTACCTCATCCAACTCTGTACAAATGGAGAGATTGGCTGGGTGCAGCGGCTCATGTGATCCCAGCACTTTGGGAGGCCGAGGTGAGTGGATGACTTGAGCCCCGGAGTTTGAGACCAGCCTGGACAACATAGTGAGACCTCGTCTCTACAAAAAAAATAGCCAGGCATGGGTATGCACCTGTTGTCCCAGCTTCTCAGTAGACTGAGGCGGGAGGATCATGTGAGCCCAGGAGACAGATGTTGCAATGAGCCGAGATTGCGCCACTGCACTCCAGCCTGGGTGACAAAGTGAGACCCTGTCTCAAAAATAAATAAATAAAAATAAAAACAGGAGAGATAAACATATGGAAGCAAATGTGTGTTGAGTGCCATGCCAGGGCCTTGAATGGTGTCATCTCATTCAATTCTAACGAGAACTCCAAAAGGAAGGACTGTCTCGGGCCCACTGTTTAGATGAAGAAAATGAGACTTGGGGAGGTTAAGTGGCTCACCCAAGGTCACACACCTACCAGATGTCAGAGGCTGGACTTGAACTGAAGAATCTGGCTCCAGGGCTGGGAGGCCAAGGAAAGAGGAGGAAGAGGCCCACTTCACACAGTGGGGAAGAGCAGGGCTGGGCCTTGAGGCTTGGCTCCGGGGTGGAAGGAGTGCAATGGCCTCTGCATTCCACACCCAGGAGAGTGCATGGTGGGGAGAGTGCATGGTGTAAACAGCAGCACAGGTGCCCACGTGAGAGTGTTTGGCCATCACCTTGGACTTTGGGGACCAAACCAGCTGCTGATGGGGTTGTGGGAAGACCCTCTCAGTCCTGAAAGGAGTTTGGGGCCTGCTGGGCACACTGGGGTCAGATTTCCTTGTGTCCTGGGGTCCAGGACAATGCCTGGCCCAGGGACGTCCAAGGAGGACGAAGCAGGGGATGAGGTCTGAATTCTTAAAGCTTTGCTCATTCCAAGTCAGTATATTTTTAAACATTCAAATGATTTTAATTTCATAAGGAAACTATGTTTAAAGGGGGAAAAATCACAAAATTGGAGCCCCTTCCTCATCCCTGCTGAGCAGAGAAAGGACATCCTGGAGTGGGCAAGGCTGATGGCACCTTGCAGCGGGTGGTCCCGGGCTCTGTCCTTGGGGTGCATATGCGATGCTGCAGTCATGAGGATGGGGGAGTCCAAGGGTCGTGCCCTCCTCCCCCGACCTCGATGAGACACTTGCATCAGAAAAAGCCGCAGTGGTCCAGCTGGGGAAGAAATCGGCTCCTCTCCTTCCTGCTGGACCCGGGGTCCAGAGCCTGCCCAACTGGCTCTGCCTGGTGCCCACTGCTCCGGAGAGGTGAGGTGGGGGTGGGGAGGCAGAGAGGAGCTGCTGCTCCTCCAGGTCCCCTTCTCACAGCCAGGCCTCCCTTCCCTTCCTTGAAGCCATCAGGGAGTCCCTGGGACTCAGCTCCACCCCCCACCCTCAGTTTCAACCCTCTTCAAAACCCCCCAGGGCCTGCAACAAGATTGGGTCCTACCTGAGAGATGATTTTAGGCAGAACCTAGAGAAACCTCTTACATTTTAACAGTTACGCATTTATTTTAATGTGTACTGAAAAAATATAACCGGCACATCAAAACTGTGATTTCACAGATATGATTGCTTAGGATGAGACTAACGGAGGTATTCAAAAATGGTGGGTTAGTTTATAGAAAAACATTAAGGACATAATAGAGCATACGGCGCTTGGGCAAGTCCGTGGGGATCCACGGTGCGGACATGACTTGGGGACCCGGGGGCACCTGACGGGATGCTGCCATGTTTGGGAAGCTTGGTCATTCATTCATTCTTTTATTCACTCAACAAATATCAACTGGGCACCTGTCATGTTCCAGGCTGTTTTAGACACTGGGGACTTATCAGTGAAGAAGACAGCTAAGGTTCTTGCTCTCGTAGAGTTCTCAGTCTAGTGGGGGAGACAGAAAACTGAACCCGTAAAGAATATGTAAGTATAGAGCTGGGCGCAGTGGCTCACGCCTGTAATCCCAGTGACTCAGGAGGCTGGGGCCGGAGGGTCACTGGAACCCAGGAGATTGAGACCAGCCTGGACAACGTAGTGAGACCCTGTCTCTAAAACAAAAAAATACAAAATTAGCCAGGTGTAGTGGCTTATGCCTGTAGTCCCAGCTATCTGGGAGGCTGGGGTGGGAAGATCGCTTGAGCCCAAGAGTCCAAGGCTGCAGTGAGCTGTGATTGCACCACTGCCCTCCAGCCTGGGTGACAGAGTGAGACCCTGTCTCCTAAAAAAAGAAAAAAAGAAGAAGAAGAATATATATATGTATTGTGATAAGATTTAAGAAGTTGGGGCCAGGCGTGGTGGCTCACACCTGTAATCCCAGCACTTTGGGAGGCCGAGGCGGGTGAATCACAAGGTCAGGAGTTCAAGACCAGCCTGGCCAAGATGGTGAAACCCTGTCTCTACTAAAAATACAAAAATTAGCCGGGCGTGGTGGCAGGCACCTGTAATCCCAGCTACTTGGGAGGCTGAGGCAGAGAATTGCTTGAATCTGGGAGGCAGAGATTGCAGTGAGCCAAGCGAGACTCCGTCTCAAAAAAGAAAAAGAAAAAGAAAAAAGCTGGGATAATTTTAAACACAGAAACACAGAGAAGGACACTCACCTGTGGGGCAGTGAGGGTACCTAGTAGTGAGCTCCCTGTCACAGGAGGTGTGCAAGCTGAGCCCTACCCGTTACTAGCTGGGGATATTAGTGAGGAGATTTCTGCCTTATTTCCCAAAGGAGCAAAGACCGTTGAAGTAGGCAGAGCAGCCAGAACACAGTGGGCGGCTAATAAAGATCTGTCACACAGCAACTTAGTGATGGTGCTGGCACAAGGGCCCAGGTGGGTGGAGCTCCCAATGCCGAGGATGCCCTGGCCCCACCCAGGGGTCATGGCAGGGATGGGGCCTTCTCTGTCCCCTGTGGCATGGGGACAGTGGCTCCTCGGTGACTTCACTTTAGCTCTTAAAGTGCCAGGATGGGGAGAGGGGCTGGGGGATGCTGTTTTTTGTCTACCGTGCTCCCCTCTCCCACACCCTGTGTTTGCCTTGCTGGGTGACTTGGCATGTCCCTGCCCCTCTCTGGGCCTCAGTTTCCCCACTGAACAATGGTGAGTTTACCTGAGCTCCAAGCCTGTAGAATTCTTCCATCTGTATACTTAGAAACCACATCTTTTGTCCCGCAGCCAGCATGTATGTGCGTGCGTGTGTGTGTGTATGTGTGTGTGTGTGCATGTGTGTATGTGTGCAGGCGAGGATGGAGCTGGTGGGAGTGGTAGGAGTCCATCAGCACCTTAACTCTCAGTGGCCTGCAGGCATCTGTGGACCAAACAGCAACCAGCATTCATCAAGCACTCTCTGTGTTTCCATCGCTTCCCCTGTCTCCTCTCATCTACTCCTCACCATGCTAGGAGGCGGGCACTCCCATTTTACAGAGGAGGACACTGAGGGGCGTGGTGTGACTTGCCTGAGGACACACAGATGCTGAACAGCAAAGCCGGGCTTGAGCCCAGCTTGTGGGATGACAGAGCCAGAGTTCGTAGCCTGCGCATCTGTCCTGCTCCGGGCTGCCAAGCTGCGTGTGTGGGCAGGTGCTTTGTTCCGGAGCAGTGCTCCTGGCTTGCTCGGATTCTCACAGGGGTCAGCGCTGCCAAAATGCTGAGAATGCCCTGTTCTGGCTACAAGCACATGGCTCCAAAAGTCTAGGCGCCTGCGTCTGAGTCCAGCACTGTTAGTGGGAATGGTGGGGCCCTGGGGGCGTGTGTGGGACCCTGTGTGTTCCTGCCTGGAGTTTCTAGTAGGGGGAGTGGTGTTTCTCTCTGACTGTGTAGGTGGGGGGTGTGTCTGGGGGGTGACTGTGTGGTTGGAGGGACAGTGCAGACTGAGAGGAAGGCTGGGGGTAGCTCAGGTCTGGGCTGGTGCCCTCTGCCCTGTGCCCGTTTGCCTCAGTACCAGCCTTCCCTGCCACCTGCACACTGGTGCCCTTGAAGGTGAGACGCGGAGGCTATGGAAGCGTCTGGAAGGTTCGAGCAGGAGTCAGAGCCGGGGGAGGGGGCCTTGCTCCAGCGAGCTACCAGCGAGCGGGGCAGCAGTGTCCACCTGTGCCTGGGAAGTGCTCTCCAGCGGCCCCTCCCTCTCTGGATCTCTCTCTCTCCCTGCCCTACTGCTCTGTGGGTCTTTCTTTCTCTCTCCCTCTGTCTGGGTCTCTCTGATCTTTCTCTGTCTCTTTTCCTCTCTATCTCTGTCTTTCGATCTCTTTCCTCTCTGTTTGTTCCTTTGTGTCTGTTGGATCCATCATCCCCTCTCTTCTCACCACCCCCACCCGTTCCTTCCCTTCTCTCCGGTACGCACACAGCGCTCTTCGATGACATCTCAAGATTACACATACATATATTCCGTATATGATGGCGACACCCACACAGAGCAGGCACTCAGTAAATGTCAGCTGAATGAATGAATGAGTGACCAAATGACGAAGCTGGAGGGGACACTGACGCTTGTCTACACTGGCGGTTCCTAATTTTTTTGGAAGTCACACTCCTCTTGAGACGCTCATGGAAACTATGGATCGTTTCCTCAAAAAATGCCACGGAGTTTTGCCCACAAGCTTCAAAGGGTTTTTTGAGGCCCCCAAAGCCTGTCTATGGCCCCAAGCAGAAGCAGCCTTCATTTCACGGGAGAGGCCCAGACAGTAGTCAGGGCTGGCTTTGGGACATGGGACAAGTCTGTGGCAGGGCCGGGCTTGGATCCTGGAGTCCTTTCTCTCTCCCTGCAGCCCTCTCATGCCAGCTGGGTAGGAACAAACTTCATTCACTTTTCCTAAGTCCTTGATGAGCATACTCAGAGAGTTGGGGTCGGGAAGAGATAATGGGGGACTGTAAAACAGACAGGAGCCCAGGGAACAGTGCATAGGCAGGTGGGCCAAGTGAGGGAGGTCACTAGAGGGAGGTCACTGTGTCCTAGTGCAGTCAGGGAAGACTTCCTGGGGGAGGCAGGCTCCTTCTGGGCCTGTATCCAGGGACCGCTGGGCCTGAGAGGGGACTCCAGAGGCCAGCCTGGAGCTGCGCCTGGCTGCTTGGGTCTGGTAGAGGCTTCATGTGGAGAACCGTGTCCATGTATTTAGAAAAGCAGGCTGCAGCTGGAACCTCCAAGAATCGGCTCTGGAGTTTGGTCGTATCCCCTGGAGAAGGGGGCAGCCCTGGAAGCCTTCTGAGTGGGGAGAGCGCACGGCCAGGTTGGCGTTGGGGTAGGTTGGCTGTGGTGAGTGGAGATGGGGAGCCGAAGCAGGACTTGAGGCTGGAGGGGGTGTGCACGGACAGGAGAGGCTGCTCCCGGGAAGGCACTGAGTTTGGTGTGAGCCTTGCTGAGTTTGTGGTTCATGGGAAGCTAGGGCTGGCCAGGTATCCAGGGAGGGTGGGAACGTGGGCTCAGAAAAAGAGGGAATTGGGGGTGGGTGTGCGCACATGTGTGTGTGCCTGTCTGTATGTGTGGTGTGTGTGCATGTATGTGTATGTGTGTATTGTGTGGTGTGCATGTATATGTCTGTGTATATCTGTGTATGTGTGGTGTCTGTGTCTGTGTGTGATGTGTGGGTGTGTGCATCTGTGTGTATATGTGTGTGGGGTGTGGGTGTCTGTATGTGTACGTGTGTATGTGTGCATGTGTGTGTGGGATGTTTGTGTGTATGTGTGGGTGTGTGTATGTGTGTGTGGGGAGTGTGTGTATATATGTACGTGTGTGTATGTATATGTGTGTAGATGTGTATGTGCGTGTGTATGTGGGTATATCTGTGTGTGTGTGTGTATATGTGTGTAGGGGGTGTGGGTGTGTGTACGTGTGTGGGGGGAGTATTTGGGTGTGTATGTGTGTGTATGTGTGTTTGTATATGTGGGGGGAGTGGGTGTGTGCATATGTGTGTGTATGTGTATGTGTGCGTATGTGTGTGTGCATGTGTGTGGGTGTGTATATGTGTATGTGTGTCTGTATTGTGTGTTGTGTGTGTGTGATGCGTGTGTAATGTGTGTGTGTATTTGTGTAATGCGTGTGTAGTATGCGTGTGTGTGTACACTGGCCTCCTTTCCAGTCCTTGCACACACCAAGTTCCTTCCCTCCTCCAGAACTTTTCTCTCCCTGGCTGTTCCCTCTGCTCCTCGTGCTCTGTTCCCGCCTCCCTGGCTCCTGGCTACCCCCGTTCTCCACGGACCCCTTAGAGAAGCCAGAAGCCCATGATCTGTCAGAGCCGCATCGCACGGCCCGCAGCAAACGTGGGGCTCCCATTCAACACGCCCACCTTGCAGAGGGGAAAACTGAGGCTTAGAGAGGCGTGGTGAGCTGGGGTGCCACACCTAGTTCAAAGCAAGGGTGCAGAGCCCAACCCTATTTTCCCCCAACCCGGCATTTTAAGGGTGTCTCTTGGGATGGGGGTGGGGTCTTGACTGACCCCTCCTTCCTCAGAGCCCCCCCCCCCCCCCCCCCCCCGGCTGGGGCCCGAGGTGGGGAAGGCGGAGAGCTGACGGCGGGCTGTCCGTTTCTCTTTGTGAGGTTTTAAAAAAATCATTTCCGGCGTTGAAGGCGGCGGCAATTAGGGCCTGCTCGCTGGGGAGCTGTTTGCCGCCTGTCATCGGTCCGGGAAAGGGTCCCTAATGGAGGCCCGGCGGCCAGAGCGCAGGGTAGTGGAAATAGTGCTCAAAACAAAGCTTCACTAATGGTCTCCCGGCAGGCAGGGGAGGAGAGGGAGGGGCGGGCAGACAGCGGCTGAGGGCCCCTGGGACAGGGCCCAGATCCACCAGCTCCTCTCTCCGCGGCCCTTAGACACCCTCCAGCTAGTGCGGGAAGCCCCAGGCCCCTACCCGCGCTGCTGCTTTCTTGCTCTGTGCTCTTGGCCTGTGAAATTCCCTCCCAGGCGGTGGGAACAGTGCGTGCCAAGGTCCTGGGGTGGGGCCCAACCCCTTCAGCCAGGAATTCTCTGGTTCTAGAATAGCCCTAGGGTTTGATAAGTCCAAGGGGCCAGGATCCCTGAAGAAGGAGGAGCTAGAGCCAGACTACGTGGGGAAGTGACAGGAGAGCAGCCTGATCCTGACAGGAGTCCACTGTGTGCCTGCGTGATCTCACTGCAGCACTGCCCACAGTACCCATTTTACCGATGAGGAAACTGGGCTAGAAGCTCAGAGATTAGATTCACCTACCTTGAGGAGGTGCAGTTGGGTTGAAATCCAGGTCAGCCTGACTCCAGAGCCCACATATTTACTGTTGCATCCTTGCATTTCGCAGACACAATTGGGCAGGGGTGGCAGGGGCTGGGATGGGGCATCTACTAGGTCCTGGGTCGGGGGTCAGGTATGAGCCAGGCCAGGTTCTGGTCAGGGTGGGGCCACACCCCCCTACCCATTGGGCACCCTCAGAACCTCTGTTCTGGAACATCCCGAGTGCCTGCCTCCATCTGTACCCGTCCGTTGGTCTCTGCCTCCCCTTTTGCTCCATTCTTCATGTCCCTGGCCCTCCTGCCTCCACCCTCAGCGCCACCCACAGTCCTCACTCTTCTTTCTCCTCAGTGGCTCTGAGGCTGCTCCTTTCTGGGGTTCCGGAGCAACCCCATCCCTGTGGTTGATGCAGCCTCCGTTGCTTCCCCCACTTCCTCCCTTTCAGCCCCTCCTGGCAGCAGGGGATGGCTATGCGCCTCGGCTTTGGAGTCTGACACTGAGTCTCAAATCCTGCCCCACTCCAGTCTCTCTGAGCCTCGTTATGCATCAGTGCAATGGGCTCACCCCACTAGCTTTGCAGGATGTACTGGGGAGGATGAAAATAAACGATATCGGTAGAGACGTCGGGACGCCTGTGTGCTTGCTCCCGGCTCCTGGCTCCCTGCCCCGGCCCCTGCCCTATCTCTGGCTCCCTGAGCACTCCCACGCTTGCCTCTCTCCCTGCCACCCACTCTCACTCCTTGTGGCCCAGACATGGGAAGAGCAGGCGGGAATTCCACTGGGGAAACCTGCTCAACTCCCACAATCCTGCAAGTGCCAGAATATTTTAGTTCTTCTTAAATCTCCCTAGATTTGTAATTCCACTGCTGTCTCCCTCAATATGTGCTGGTGGCCTTGGGAGGCACCCTGCTTCCAGCTTGCCGGCTCCAGCACTTCCTGCCCAGCTATGTTGGGGCAGGGAACCTGGGCAAGTCCCCACCTTCTCTGTGTCTCAGTTTCCCCATCTGTAAGAAGAGGACAATGATAGTGGCCACTTCCCAGGTTATTTTGGGGATGAGGTAAGATATTTTATTGTATTAAAGAAACACCTCTATAAAAAGTAATGAATTACTGATAATGTGCAACAGTGGTAGATGAACCTCAAAAACCCTATGCTAAATGAAGGAAGTCAATCACAAAAGACCACATATTATATGATGCAGTTTATATGAAATATCCAGAATAGGCAAATGTGAGAATGCAGATTTGAGGTTGCCAGGGGTTAGGGGCGAGTGGGGAGTGAGGAGTTTCCTTCTGGGGGGAAGAGAGCATTTTGGGACTAGTTGCACCACATTGTGAATGCACTAAACGCTACTCAATTGTCCACTTTAAAGTGGTTAATTTTGGCCGGGCGCGGTGGCTCACACCTGTAATCTCAACACTTCAGGAGGCCGAGACGGGCGGATCATGAGGTCAGGAGTTCAAGACCAGCCTGGCTAACATAGTTAAACCTTGTCTCTACTGAAAAATACAAAAAAATTAGCCGGATGTGGTGGTGGCTGCCTGTAATCCCAGCTTCTTAGGAGGCTGAGGCAAGGGGAATTGCTCGAACCTGGGAGGCAGAGGTTGCAGTGAGCCAGGATAACACCACTGCACTCCAACCTGGGTGACGGTGTGAGACTCTGTCTCAAAAAAAAAAAAAAAAAGAAAAAGAAAAAAAATGTTAGCTATTTAAATTTTTACTAGGCAGGGCACCCCCTCCTCCAGCAGCCAGAGACAGGCATGGACCCACTGGGGTGAATGTGCTTGTGTGTGTCTAAGACTCAGCAAGGAGTGGGTTCTACCAGGGAACAGCGGTTGTTGTGGACCTTCTGGGTGCTACACACTGAAACAGGCTCTTCACTTGCATTTGTGCATTTAATCCTCAAAATAAGCCTGTAATCAATGACAGTGGGAAACCAGATCTCAGAGTAGTGAAGCAACTTGCACAATGCCACCCAGCACGTCAGGGAGAACCGTGGCTCGTATCCTCACTGTAAATCCTGGGCTCCGCCTTGCCCTAGTGCCCGACCGCCCCCTGGCCCCTTCCCCTGTTAGCCACCACACCAGCACTTCCTGTGGGCAGAGCACAGTCTGAGCTCTGTGGAGCCTGGGGTTGCAGAGAAGAAGGAGGCTTTGGACTGGATGGGACAAGAGGCCGGTGACGGTGTGTGGCCCACGCAGGAGAGTAAACAGCTCCCACCAGGGGCAACATTTCTTTGATGTCTCCTATTTCATTCAAAATTTATGACTTCTATATTCTATCCCATAATATATTCATGTTTGTTTTAATACAAAAATAACGTTCTTGTCCCATGTTTCTGGAGTGAAGTCAATGCCTCAGGAAGTTGCTTTCCTGGTTTGAGCGGCGCAGACCATAAAGGAGTCATCCATTTGTTTCTTTGTTCATTCATTCTCCAAGTATGCATTCAGGTCTCTTCATTCCTTAAGCGGGTGTTAATTCTCACTACCAGCAATGATGCTGTGCCGAGAGCCACACTGAAAGAATCAGCAGGACTGGGATAGGGAAGTGGCAGGGAAGCTCTCCAGGTACGTGGCCCAGCAGGAGCAAGGCTTGGAGGTGGGAAGTAGTGATGGGTTGTGAGATTGGGCCATGGCCATCGGAAGCCAGGGCTGGTGACGGTGCTAGGTGCCCGCTGGTGTCCACACTTGAGCAGGATCTGCGTCCCAAGCCCCTTGTGATTAAAAAGAAAGTCTCTGCTTGGTGCTGCTCCAACTTTAACACCTAACCCTCGCCAGTCTCCCTTGTTAATGAGAAAAAACGGAGATTGAGGCTCATAGCCTTCAGCAGGCAAGCTTCTTTGGCTAGAATTTACGAATGCTGTTTGGTTTTCATAGCGTTTATTTTTACAGTTACCCTCTATTTATGGCAAGTGATGCTGATTTTTCATTTATGGCCGTAATAAAAGTCTTCTTTTAACCTGAATTTATTTAAGTAAAAAGGGAAAGATGCTTTGAAAATAGATGTTAAGTAAATAATGGTGCATGTGGTACAGGGACCCTGTAAAAATGGGGATGGCGGCTAAAAGGCTGGGCTTGGGAGACCCCTCTCAGGTATGCCCTTTCCTGTTCTGAGTACCCCCTGACTGTGCAGACCTCAGTCAGCCTTCAGGTTCAAGCATGTCTCCTCCTACTGGTAACCTTCCCTGACTCTCCAGGCAGACATGAGCTTATCTTTCCCCCCCAGGATCTTCTAGAACCTGCACCTCCTTCCATAGCTCCAACATGTAGTTTGCCCTGCATAACCCTGGGCAGCACTGTGATTCATGGCCATATGAACAGTGCACATCCTGAACAACTGTACATGGCGGTCCAGGTTCAATCCCAGCCATTGTTCCTATAGCAGTCTCTGGCATGTGTATCTCTCCTGGGGACTGCAGGCTCCCTGTGGTCAGGGGCCTGATCTGTGGCATCCTGGGAAGCCTGCCACAGGGCCTGGCTTAGTGTAGGGGGTCCATCAGAGTTGATCTCTTCCATTCCTTTTGAGGGAGGACTTAAGCTCCTACTGCATGCCGAGGCAGACACCTCCCACCAAGGCATGCTGCGGTTCCCTAAACTTTCTTACAAAATGCCTTCTTCTTGGCTTCTTAGGAAGAAAGCCCGTCTGTGTTTGCTTGCCTGTTCCAAGGTGAAACAACCTTCATCAACTCACACCTCCATTCCTCCTGCCGCAGGCACCTGTCAGGGGCCAAGGGCTGCCCAGAAAGAAACAAAGAGAACCCTCGGGTGCCTCCCTGGGGAGGAGAGGGCCCTGGATGGGGCCCTGGACACAGCCAGGCTTCTTTGTTTCTGGAGGGCTTTTCCATCCTGTTTATCTGGGTTTTCCTTTTATGGGGGTTTTATGTCTCCTGATTTTAGAAGCCAGCTGAGATTTACAGGCGGTTGGGCTGGGACCTCATTAAATCCTCCCTCTCCAGCCCAGGAGAGCTCTTATTCTGCTTCCCAGCTGGGAGGCAAGGTGGCCACAGGCCTTCCTGAACCTGGAGCACACACACCCTTGTGGCCCTGCCACCCAGCTGAGCTGGGCATAGAGCAGCCTTCCTGGAAATGGCCCCAGAGGATCACACTTTTTCTAGCTGAAAAGGTTGGGGCTTAGATAAGATTTAGGCTTCAGTGGGGGAAATTTTGCAGCCAGCTTGAAGTCAGGCTGAAATCTAACTTGTCCCTTGATGCTGTGTGATCTCAGGCACCGACTCTCCCTCTCCGAGCCTTGGCACTCCCTCTGTGAAATGGTGCTGATAATAGTACCATCTCATCACGTCTGAGAGGATGAAAGGGGTCCTGTGTACAGTGTCTGGCATAGAGGAAGGGCTTCCTTCCTTCAACCCCGGGGCAGGGGACTGGCTCCAATGGCCCCCAGGTTCTCTGAGCTTTGGTTTTCTCACACTGCTGGAAAAGGGCCTGGTGTGGAAGTGGGCAGTGGCTGCAGAGGCTGTGGATGTCCCTTACTCTGTCTTCATCGCTGCAACAATGGGGCCAGCAGAAACAGGGAAGTGTTTGAATTCTAGAGTCCCAAGGTCTGAGTTCTAATCCCAGCTCCTGCTCCTGACTTGCAGTGTTACACAGTCTCTGAGCCTCAGTGTCCCGGCTGTGATAAAGGGACAACGATCCCTGCCCAGCAGGGTCACTGCGAGCGTCATATGGGATCAGGCACATCACCTTCCTGTTGCGTTGTGGGCTCCAATCAGAAAGGTGGTGCCATGGGGTTGCTAGGCTGGCCCGTAGCCAGCAAGGGTTGGGGAGCCACTGGCAAAGCAGCACCCCCCTCCTGGCACTGTCAGCCTTTATTTATTGCCCTGTTTCTTTCTTGGTTGCGTTTCACAAGATGACTTTATGGGCCATCTCAGGGGAGCCTCCAGCCTGCCTGTCAGTCTGGCTAGGTGGCCCCTCAGCTGGGCCAGGTGGGCCAGACTGGCCTTGGGCAGCCAGTAGCCACAAGGGCCAGGAGGAGGGGTAGTGGGGAGGGGGCCGGCCTGCTGAGCCCCACTTAGGACCTCCCTGGTTGTGTGTGTCCATATTGTCCACATGTCTGTCCCTATCCCTGCTCCTGTGGGCACAGTCCCCCCGGAAACTCCAATCTGGCACATAGCAGGTACCCAATAAATGTTGAGTAAATGAATGAACAGGATGAATGAATGAATGATCTCTATGCTTCTTGGTTTTTTTCCCTTAGAACTTCAGTCCTCTGGGCTTTTGTCGGACCTTCCTTTCTCACTTGATTGATTGATTGATTGATTGATTCATTCATTCATTCATTCATTCATTCACTCATGTGTTTAGCACATGCCTAACCACCTTCTGTGTGCCTGATCTGGGCTGGGCAATGCAGGGTGCCTGACCTGGGAAAGCACCCAGCTTGCAGGAGACCCAGACACCTCAGTATCTGTCACATAACACACTCCAGGGCAGGGAGAGGCAGCCTCAGAGACCTCTGGGGGCACCAAGCAGGGCTTCCACCCTAGCCTGAGGAGGGAGGACACCTCCAGGCAGAGGACTACCTGTGAGTAAGCATTCCAGGGACAGTGTGCAGGCTGTGTCCTTAGGGGAACACATGTAAGTGGCCAAGAGGGGCTGCAGTTGGGGTCTGGGGAGAGCCAGAGCCTGCAGACTTTGGATACCAAGCCTGGGAGCCTGATCTTGACCCTGGGGGCTGGTAGTTTCTCAACGAGGCCCAAGTACAGGAGTTTCCTGAAGGCCCCAGGCAGCCCAGAGCAGGGAAAATGGGATCCTCCCCCTGCCTGCCACCAGAGCTGCTACAGCAGCGAGTTCCCTGAGCATCTACTATGCACACTGCATTGCTCTGGCTGCCGGGACCTAGCAGTGAACAGACTAGAATCTCCTGCCTTTAACTAGAATCTCCATCTTCAATTCTAGTTGGAGTATAGATGATACATAGAAATAAAATGAGCAAACATATAATAGAGGAGTGATGAGTGGTAAGGAGAAATAGGAGGTAGGGAAAAGGGAACCGAGAGAGGGTTGGCGGGGGGGCAGGGAGGGCCTCACTGAGGAGGTGACATTGAAGCTGAGGTTTGAAGGAGCTGAAGATGCGGGGAGTGATATTCTGGAACAAGTCTAGGGGATTTTTGTTTTCTTTCTCTCTTTCTTTCTTTCTTTTTTTTTTTTTTTATTTTTTATTTTGAGATGGAGTCTTGCTCTGTCGCCTGGCTGGGGTGCAGTGGCGTGATCATAGCTCACTGCAGCCTTGGACTCCTGGGCCCCAGTGACCCTCCTACTCTAGGAGATTTTTATTGTGAATCCACTGCTGCAGTCAGCCCAGGGAAGCCAGTAGAGGCTTTAACAAAATTCTGGTAAAATATACATAACATAAAGTTTCCCATTTTCCCCACTTAAAGTATATGATTCAACCGCATCAAGAACATTCAGGCTACTGTGCAGCCATCACCACCATCCAGTCCAGAAATTGTTCATCGTCCGAAACAGAAACTCTGTGCCTGTTCAATAGCAACTCCCCTCCCCTGCCGCCAGCCCCTGGCAGCCCCCGTTCTGCTTTCTGTCTCTGTGAGTTTCAGTCACACCATATGTGTCTTTCTGTGACTGGCCTGTTTCACTTGGCATAATGTCCTCAAAGTTCATCTGTGTTGCGGCGTGTGTCAGAATTTCCTTCCTTTTTAAGGCTGAATACTACTCCATTGCACAGATGGACTAGATTTTGTTTCTCCATTCATCACTGGAGGTTTCTGAGTAGGGAGCATCCCAGTGTGATCTAGTGAGAAATGGGGCCAGGCTGAGGGGTGACCAAGGGGTCAGTGGGGCCACAATGGTTCTCACTGTGCCTCTCTCTAGCCTCAACTCTGCCTTGGTTTTCCTGAATAGAGCTGCCCCTGCCATCGGTCCCCAAGGGGAGTCCTGCTTTCATTCTGATGGTTGTGCCAAGGACCAATCTCTGCAGGCTTCCTGGAGGAGGTAGCCTCCCAACCAGAGATTTGAAGGTTGAAAGGGCAGGAAGGGCTGTGCAGAGGGAGACAGGAGATTCAGGGCTGGGCCAGAGGATTTGGGATGGGGAATCTGGGCTCAGAGATGGAGGGAGCTGAGGGCTGCCTGTGCTGGAAGAGCCCCTGTGGCTTGCATGAGTCCCACTGGCTCCCAGGGACCATAGGAGCACCAGAGGAAATGAGCACAGAGAAGAGCTAGAGGACTGGTGGGTGAGGGGCTGCAGGGCCCACGGGTGAGTAAAATGCAGATGCGTCCAATGCATAATCCGATGAGGCGACAAGGAAGCATCTTTAGCCATCTTTCTGGAGATGATAGGGTGTTTGAACTAGGAGGCGAAAGAAAGGAGTGCTGTTTATTGAGCACCTATTATGTGCCAGGCAGGAGGCACATGTTGTCTTGTGTAATCCTCTCATCAGCCCTCTCATTCTTCCCTTTTTCCAGATAAAGGAACTGAGGCTCTGAGAAGCAAAGTGGTTTGCCCAGGTCACACAGCTAGGGAGTAGGGGAAACAGAGTTTGAACCTAGGCCTGAAGGCAAAGCTCTAAGGGTTCATGCTGAACCAGGGCCTGGGAGGTTAAGAAGGTCAGGGCCCTAGTCTCAAAGGGCAGGCCAGGTCCCCCAGGTCATCTCCTGCCTTTCCCAGAAGCCAAACCCAATGACTCTGGCCAGAGCCACAGAGCCATTTCCTGCAGCTGATGCACCGATAACCAGGCCTGGGGTTAATTAATACATCGCACCCCCAATTAAAAGCAGAAAGAAAGAAGATGTTGCATTCAATCAAGTCCCGTTCTCCTTCTCCTGCAGAATCCTAATTTGTGGACACCGGTTTTAATTGTCTTCCCAGTGAGCCCAGCCCAGCGCAGGCCCTGAGGCTGGAAAAGACAATTGCATCCTTCTCAAAAATCTATAACTATACCAGCCTCCCTGGGGACTGGCTGCGAGGAGTTACCTGAGTAGGGAGGGGGGCTCAGGGGCAGGGTAAGTCAAAGAGGAGAGATGGATTCTGTGTCCCAGACTCAGCAGTGATGCTGACATGGGGATTAGGGTCTGGGTAGCTGGAGGGAAAGAGTATGGGTAGGGGGCCGGGTTACAGGCTTCCACTCAGAGCCCTCTAGAACTGGGTTCAGTTTCACCATTTACTCAGTCTGTGGCCTTGGGCAAGTCACTGACCCTCTCTGAGCTTCAGCCTCCCCACCTGAAAACGGGGATGATAATGAGCATACGCACTCCATAGCATCATGGTGGGAGCCTGAGAAAATATATGTAAAGAGCTTGCACCTGGGTGTGGTGGCTCACACCTGTAATTCCAATGCTTTGGGAGGCTGAGGCGGAAGGATTGCTTGAGCCCAGGAGTTTGAAACAAGCCTGGGCAACATAGCGAGACCCTGTCTCTAAAAAAAATTTTTAAATTAGCTTGTTGTAGTGGCATGCACCCATAGTCCCTGCTACTTGGGAGGCAGAAGCAGGAGGATCACTTGAGTCCAGGAGTCCATGGCTGTGATGAGCTGTGTTCAGCTCACTGCCGTGCTCGTGCCACTCCACTCCAGCCTGGATGACAGAATGAGACCCTGTCTCAAAAAATAAGTAAACATGGCCAGGTGCAGTGGCTCATGCCTGTAATCCCAGCACTCTGGGAGGCCATGGTGGGCCGATCACTCAAGATCGGGAGCTTGAGACCAGCCTGGCCAACATGGTGAAACTCTGTCTCTACTGAAAATACAATAATTAGCTGGGCGGGGTGATGTGAGCCTGTAATCCCAGCTACTTGAGAGGCTGAGGCAGGAGAATCACTTGAACCTGGGAGGCAGAGGTTTCAGTGAGCCGAGATCACACCACTGCACTCCAGCCTGGGCAACAAGAGCGAGACTCTGTCTCCAAAAAACCAAACAAAATAATAAATAAACAAACAAAACAAAGAGCTTGGGACAGTGCCTGGCACAAAACAAGTAGTCTGTCATTACTTCATCATTACATCAGCAGCAGCAGCAGCAGCAGCGTCAAAATACACATCAATCACCTTCCAGTTTCTGGTGCTGCTGCAGTATCCTCACTCACAGAGTTAGGAGACGGGGGAAGACCCTGTTGCTGATTGAGCTGCCTGCTTTCAGTGGGGGTGAGAGGAACTGAGCTCCCCATCTCTGGAGGTGTGCAAGTGGGATGCCGAAGTGTGGAGCCTAGTGGCTAGATTTTACCTGATAACTCTGACCAAATCCTGATAGGGGCTGGGGCAGACCCATGGATCTTGGTCACAACTGCCAGTCAGACCAATGTTTAAAATCCAGCTCTGTGTGAATCTTAGGCAAGTCATTTTACTTTTCTGAGCCTCACTTTCCTCATCTGTCAAGTGGGAGTGGGCAAGAGTGTTAGAGACAATGTCTACGTGGTGTTGGGCACACAACAGCTGCTCAAGAAAGGAAATGGATTTCTTTTTTAAACAAAGCTTTCTTTCCTGCCTCCCTACCTTTGCTCACAGGGTTCCTGCTACTTGACACTTTCAGGCCTGCCTCTGCTTGTCAATATCCACCCATCCTTCAAGGCCTGGCTTAGGTGCCACCTCCTCTCTGAAGCCTTCCCAGATTCCCCTCCTCCCCCACATGGAAGTGACCCTTCCCCTTCCCAATGCCCAAGGTTCTGCCCTTAGGACATCTGTTACTTTCCCCTTCTGATGATCTGAGCTGCTGGGGCTCTCAGGACCATCAGGATTAACCTGAATTGTACAGAAGAGCGAACAGAGGTTCAGAGAGGGGAAAGAGTCTCTGGAGGTCACACAGCAAGTCTGTTGGCAGAAACAGGTTCCATCCTCCATCCTTGGCTCCCAGTCCAATGTTCCCGGCACTTACCTACGTCCACAGCGGGCTTCTCCCTCTGGGGCAGCTTGGGGCGGGGACCGGGACAGGCCTTGGTGCTGCTGAGTGTGAAGAGGGAGGCCCAGATTTGTCATCAGATGCCGAGAGCCTTGGGTTTCACACTTGTCCTGTGGACACATTGCCTTCTTCACTACCGAGGTCTGAGTCAAAGGGTCCCTGAAGGGGCCTCCCCCAGCCCACCCTCAGTAGACAGCTCCTGGCCAGCTCTGGGGATCAGAGAGGCTCTGGGACCACAGCCTCGCTGTGGAGTGGGAGAGCTGGTGGCCGCACCCGCAGCTAACTCAGTTGGCTCCCACGAGGCCTTGAACCTGCTTCTCTCCCTGTCCTCCCACCTGAAGCCCCTCCCTGCTCCCAGCTTCACTACCTAGCCCACTGGGGCTAAGGTGAGGACAACACCTCCTCCAGGAAGCCTTCCCCAATTGCCTCCAGCTGGGTGAAATGCCGCTGCTGTGCCTGCCCAGGCCTTTTCACTCAGAATGAAACAAACTCCCCACCCTACCCCACAGGAGTCTGCAAGGTTGGCCATTTGAGATTGAGCCTTTTTTTTTTTAGATGGAATTTCGCTCTTGTTGCCCAGGCTAGAGTGCAATGGCACAATCTCAGCTCACCGCAACCTCCGCCTCCCAGATTCAAGCAACTCTCCTGCCTCAGCCTAACAAGTAGCTGAGATTACAGGTGCCCAGCACCACACCCGGCTAATTTTTGTATTTTTAGTAGAGATGAGGTTTCACCCTGTTGGTCAGGCTGGTCTCGAACTCCTGACCTCAAGTGATCCTCCTGCCTCTGCCTCCCAAAGTGCTGGGATTACAGACATGAGTCACTGTGCCCAGCCGCGGGACTGGGCCTTTTAAAGAAATATTTAGGGCCGGGAGTGGTGGCTTATGCCTGTAATCCCAACACTTTGGGAGGCTGAGGCAGGTGGATCATGAGGTCAAGAGATCGAAACCATCCTGGCCAACATGGTAAAACCCTGTCTCTACTAAAATACAAAAATTAGCTGGGCATAGTGGTGGGCACCTGTAATCCCAGCTACTTGGGAGGTTGAGGCATGAGAATCGCTTGAACCCTGGAGGCAGAGGTTGCAGTGAGCCGAGATCGTGCCAGCATTCTAGCCTGGCGAAAGAGCGAGACTCCGTCTAAAAAAAGAAAGAAAGAAATATTTAGGTTGGCGCAAAAGTAATTGCGGTTTTGCCCATTAGTTTTCATGGCAAAACTGCAATTACTTTTGCGCTAACCTATAGCACTACCAGCACAAAGCGTTTGAATACTCTGGGAAGAGCATGGACTTGGGCATCACAGAGGCCTGGTTTCAAATCCAGACTCTACTATGTGGCTGTGGAAGGGTTACTCCCTGGCACTGGGCCTTGGCTGCCTGGTCTGAGCCATGTGAACCTGTGATGGGGGGACCTGAAGCTGGCAGAGCTCACTACCTGCTAAGACGTCAAACACATGTGGCCACTGAGCCCTAGGAATGTCAGGACTGAAAGGTGCCATGAACATGTAAAATGCACTCCAGTTTTCCATGACTTAACACAAAAAAGAATGGAACATGTCTCATTGGTAATTTTCTTTCTTTCTTTCTTTTTTTTTTTCCAAGACGGAGTCTTGCTGTTGCCCAGGCTGGAGTGCAGTGACACGATCTCAGAACACTGCGGCCTCCTCCTCCCGGGTTCAAGCGATTCTCCTGCCTCAGCCTCCCAAGTAGCTGGGACTACAGGCACATGCCACCACACCCGGCTAATTTTTGTATTTTTAGTGGAGATGGGGTTTTGCCATGTTGGCCAGGCTGGTCTCAAACTCCTGACCTTAGGTGATCTGTCTGCCTCGGCCCCCCAAAGTGCTGGGATTACAGGCGTGAGCCACTGTGCCCGGCCTCATTAATAATTTTCATTACATGTTCAAATAATTTTTTTGATATCTTGGCTTAAATAAAATACATTATTAAAATTAATTTCATGGGTCTTTTTCTCATGTGGCTCCCAGGAGATGGAATATTCCATGCAAACCTTGCAGTGTGGCTTGTAGTCTGTTTCTGTTGGACGGCGAGGCCCTAGACGGCCACTACTGGGGTCCCAGTGGAGAGGTGGCCATGGGGTGGGGTCCTCCCCTGTGCTCCTGCCCACCCCAGGCTGCCACGCCATGCCAGGGCCCAGGAGGTATCTGTTTGGGGGTGAGAGGGTCTCTCCTGGCTGAACCCGGGCTGCTGAGTTACCCCAGACTAGCCCCTGCCCTCTCTGAGCCTTACCTTCTGCATGAGTGGGCCAGAGTCAGGGTTTTCTGCCATGGGCAGGGGGAGACCGAGGGGGGTTGAATTGGAGGCCTGGCCCTTCCCAAGGAGACCCCAGCGGGGCCTCCACCCAAGGGTGACCCTCTCTGTTCTCCTCCCACTCATGAGACCGGGCACGTTGTCTCCCGTGCCGCCGCCCACCACACATGGTTCCCACCTCGCCTGTGTCTGGAAGGAGGAGGCATGCAGTGGCTGAGTCACACCGGCTGGGTCCGAGGGCTGGCTTCAGCCTTTCTTGCTCTGTGTTCTGCATTGAGCAAGATAGCTGGTATCTCTGGAGTCATTTCCCCACTGGAAGAGGGCAAGTGGAGGCGCTCTCTGATTTCCATGGCTCAGGCAATGGCACCTGGAGAGGCCACAGCTGTGTCCCTCCACTGTCTTTTGACCAGCCAGGGTCACACTGGTGGTCATACCAGATCCAACCAGGGTCCTCACCCCCTCTCCTCCTATTTGCAAAAGCTCCTGGTGCCCTGGTGTTGGGCAGGAGGGACATGAATCGAGGCAGAATCTACCATCTTGGACGAGGGACCGGCAACCCGCCAGAATCCCCTCTTGTGCCCTTCCCGTGCAGGCTCCTCACTATCTCCTTGTGTTCCGCTCGAGGTGGCAAGTGGGTGTCAGGGAAGACTCCGAGGGCGAGACCTGGCCCAGGACTCTCAGGGCAGGGTCCCCCTAGCTCTGGACCCTTCTCCACCACTGCCCAGCTAAGGCTGTTTATTCATTCATTCAAAAAGCACTTACTGGCTGGGCGTGGTGGCTCATACCTTACCTGTAATCTCAGCACTTTGGGAGGCCAAGGCAGGGAGATTGCTTGAGCCCAGGGGTTCAAGTCCAGCCTAGGCAAAAAGCAAGCCCATGTCTCTACAAAAAATTCAAAAACCTAGTTGAGCATGGTGGCTTGCGCCTGTAGTTCCAGCTACTCAGGGGGCTGAGGTGAGACGGTTGTTTGTGCCCTGGAGGTCAAGGCTGCTGCAAGCCTTGAATGCACACTGCACTCCAGCCTAGACAACAGAGCAAGACCCTGTGTCCAAATAAAATGTATTTATTGAGCATCTGCTATGTGCCAGGCACTGCTGTAGGAGCTGGGAGGGAAGGCTGACAGTAAACATACGTAAAATAGGCATATTAGCTGTGCTGTCCGACACAGTAGCCATTACCTGCAAGTAGCTATTAACATTTATGTTTAAATGAAGTAAAATTAAATAAAATGTAAAATTCAGGTCCTCTGTCACATGTCACATGCTCAGCAGACACAGGTGACTGCTGGCTACTGCACCAGCTCGGGTGCAGAACACCCTCCTCACGGCAGAAAGTCCTGTTGGCCAGTGCTGATGGCGTTGGAGGGAAGGGTGGTTTGAAGTGCTGGGTTTAAATGAGGTGGTCAGGGAAGGCCTCCCGAAGGAAGAAGGCTTTGAGCAGGATCCTGCGGCAGGGGAGGGAGGGAACCACGGGAGGGATGGCTGTTTCAGGGGAGTCTGAGGAGAGGGTGTTCTAGGCAGAGGAATCGGCAGGTGCAAAGGTCTTGAGGTGGAATCTCAACTGGGATGCCCAGGTAAGGAGCTGAAAGGAGGCCGCTGTGGTAGGAATAGGAGCAAGGAGTCAGGCAGAGGCCAACACCGGAGAGGAATGGCCTCCCATGGAGGGCCCTGTCAACCATCTGGAGTACAGTGGTGCGTTCGAGGCTCGCTGCAGCCTTGACCTCCTGGGCACGAGCAATCCTCTTGGCTGGGCATGGTGGCTCATACCTGTAATCCCAGCATTTTGGGAGGCAGAGGCAGTGAGGACTGCCGCTGCTACTGTGGGTAGGAGGACGCCCTGGGAGAGTGGTGAGTAGAGCAGGGACAGGGACCGATTTATGTTTTGCCAAGGTATGTCTGGCTGCTGTGTGAAAACAGCTTGTTGGGGAGGAAGAGTGGAAGCGGGAGGCCACTGAGCTTTCCTCACTGTTGCACGTGAGAGAGGATGGCAGCTTGGCCCCGGGAAGGCAGCGGAGGTGGGGAGAAGGAGCCAGATTCTGGAGGTGCTGGGAGGCAGGACCCACAGGGTTCCTTGAAGACTGAATGTGGGAGGAGAGAGAGGAGGGAGGGAGCCCAGGGTGACTAGTTTCTGGGTTGCTCCCCTGGAAGGATGGGGTGGCCCTCACAGTGATGTGGGGGAGGGACCTTCCCTTTAGGCGCCCGCGTTGACTCTTCCTTATTGGGGATAAGAAGGGTCACAGCCTTGAGGTGGGCTGCATGTGATGGCGCCCCACACCACCCCTCGCGCATGTTCAGGAACCCAGACATCTAGTCCTATTAACCAACCAGGCCTTGTTTACAGAACAGCGGCTGGGACTTCCAAGCCTCAGCAAGCAGGGAACCTCCCTGAGCTGCTTTCTAAACCCTTGACCTTGAGGATTAGGGACATCTCAAACTTGCTCTCAGCCCAGAAACCCATTGCTCAAGTAGAGCTGCACGAGGAGAAACGGCAGAAGCTTCCAGATGGAGTCCTTTGTCAATTCGCATCAGCTTCAGTATCCTGGGGACCGGGGGACGAGAGAGGTGGCCCCAGAGCAGGGGCCTAAATCTAGGATTTCACCTCCTAGCCCAGGACTCACTCTTCCTCCTGCCCTAAGCTGAGCTGGGGTGGTGAGGACTCCAGGGGCTGGGAATCTGCTCCTCTGGGCCAGGGGACCCTGTTAGGTTGCAGCACCAGGAGGAACAGGGTGGGGGCTGGGGGATTGACAGCCACAACATTCCTGGGTGACCTGCACGTTGCCAGGCGTCTTTCCAGGGCGAGATAATCTCTCCTGAGAAGAGGAAAGAATTCTAATTACATCTCAGGACAATATTTGTTTGGGGAGACAGGAGACAGAGCATATGGTGGGGAGGGGCGCTGGGCCACATGAAGTGGGGATGTGTTTTCTTGTTTACCTGGTGGGATGGAGGATGGCGGATGGAGCAGGGCTGCTGCTGGGCCAGGGGAACCGTCTGCCCTGGGCTGTGGTGGAGAGCTGGGCCCTGCATGGGGCAGGAGGCAGGAGTGGCTCCCACCTCACCCTGGGTGCCCTGAGAGGGTGAAGAATTCTGCACCCATTCCATCCACTGAGCAGCCACTCTGCACCAGCAACTGCCAGCTGCAGGAGCTCTATGTCCCTGTCCTCCTGGACCTGCCACAGGCAACAGGGCAAGGCAGGAGGTGGGGGACCTTCTTGGGATCCTCAGGGAGAACCTTTCTGGGGGTGACATGTGAGCTGAGCTTTGCCAGATCTGAAGGAGCCAGCCGGGCAAAGAGGGGTGGAGGGAAGGGCATTCCAGAAGGAGAACAGCCAGAGCAAGAGTGAGGCTGGAAAGGGAGGTGTGTCCACAGGACAGGGAGGAAGCCAGGGGAACGGGTGCCGATCTCCATACCTGGGTCCCAGGGGAGGGTTCTAAGCAGGGGAGAGGCCACATCTGATTTGGTTTTGCAAAGATGGCGCTGGCTGCTGTACATGGACACTGCAGTAACTCAGGAGGGGAACCGAGCTGGGTGACTGGAAGAACCTGGAAGAGCTGATGAAAGCGGCAGCTCTCCCGGGCCTTCTTGCTGTCCGCATCCAGCCCAGCCCTTCTCTGATCCCTGGCATGCTCTGCCACAGCGCCCAGCTGCTGGTGTGGCCTCCAGGGCCGACACCTACTCCCTCATCCCCATCTCACGTTGGCTGCTGCACACACCCTTGGCCCGCCTTGCTGAGCTTCTTGGGTGCCCACCTGAAGCCAGACCATTCCCACCAGCGGGCTTGTGGGTACCCCCACCCCCTCCACCCGTCCCTCATCGTGCAGGGCCAGTTGCTCCTACGTTCTCCACTTCCCTCACCCACCAGCTCTGTGGTTTGCTGAGCCCCGCCACTCTTCCCCCTGTTTCTTGCACAGCCCTGTTCACAGAGACACCCCATGACATGACAGCACGGACGGGCGAGGACGTGGAGATGGCCTGCTCCTTCCGCGGCAGCGGCTCCCCCTCCTACTCGCTGGAGATCCAGTGGTGGTACGTACGGAGCCACCGGGACTGGACCGACAAGCAGGCATGGGCCTCGAACCAGGTAATGCCCCTGGGGAGATGCCAAGCTGGGCTGGGGAAGTCCTGGTCCCTGGGGTAGGGGTATCTCTCTGCCCCTCTTCTCCTCTGAGGGATGTGGGCTCCAGCGCGGTTCTCCACACCACACAGCTGTCTCCCTCCCTTCTTCCTCCTGGGGTGGGGGTTTTAGGTGATCATGGAGGCTTATCTGGGGGAATGGGCAGGAGGCAGAGCTGGGCTGAACACTTGAAATGGCCACAGCAAGAAGGGCCTTCCAGAGCACAGAGGGCCTCCCTTCAGGGTACAGGTGAGGAAACTGAGGCCAGTGGGACAAGCTGGCTTCAGGTTATGGAGCAAGTAGGTCTTGTGACTCGCTTCCCACCACTTCTCCAGGCCACACAGGCAGCCTTTTTGTAAAGAGCTCTGCAAATGCTGAGTTCTTTCACAGGCACACACGCAGGTGTGCACCAGGCTCCCAGCACACCCTTGGCTGCACACATGCATGCTCGTGTGTACACACCTGTAGAGCAGATGCTGTGAGGGCTCTGCCCCATGCCCGGTGTGCAGCATGCCTGGGACCAGCCCACTGCCAACTGCCAGCTCCTCCGGCTCTGCTTGAGGGTTTTCTCTGGACACCAGAGCCTGCCAGCCAGCGAGGCAAGCAGGAGGAGCAGGGGACTCAATAGGCAGAAGCAGCCCCCACCAGTGACCTGCAAAGTTGGAGGATGAATGCCCCAGTTCCCTCGCCCTCAGCTGGGATGACCGAAGCGTGTTCTTCACTGTCTCCCGAGTGCCCAGTGGGATGAAGCTCCAGTTGCCTACAGTGGTAACTAACCGACAACATACCTCCCATTATTAACTTTCTTCCCTTTTTGGTTTCACTCACCTCCTCCCCTACTTGTGCTTCCTGGGATCACCTCCCAAATACACTACTTGACCTTTGTCTCAAGGTCAGCTCTTGGAGGAACTCCATCTGAATCATCCGCATCCTTGCACATATGTAGACACTAATGAACACGCAAACACATAGAGATCTGCCCACCCATTCATATACGACCACATGTATCTGCACACATTCACAAACACGCATTGGCACGCTCATACACTCCCCGTGTACATGAGTGTCTCACATGTGCCCAAAGGCATGTCAAACTCTGTGGTGCTCCTGGAGGTGTCAGCTCCCCAACACTTCCAGCCCTGCCACATGCAGGCTTAGAGGACTCCAGTGGCCAGAGAAAGCCCTTGGGCAAACCGTTGCAAGTGTCTGCGGTTGGAAGCCTCCAGGGTCAGCTTGCGAAGGTGGGGAATGTGGGTAGGGTTCCCACAGCGTCTGCACACACGTTCACATGGGTGACACACCTGAAAGTACAAACACACTCTCAGAGTGATCAAGAGTACAGACAGACACACTCCTAACAACGTACCAAGTCGACGCTGAGATTTCTGCCTGTTCACACTCCCTCCAGTGTATACCAACGTACCCTTGTGTGTCTAAATGCACAAATGTGGTCAGTTTTCTACATACTTCCATTATCTTCTTTTGCTCTGACATCCCCTCTGTCCCCTGAGTGGATACAGAAAGCTGAGGGACCCCAACTCCAGACTCCATGGCCCCCGAGCCTCATCTACTGTCATGAGAATCTTAGCTGTTGTCTGTATCCCTATAATGTGTCTCCCCACACTGCCACCCCACCCCCACCCTGTGCTAACACCTTGTCTCTGCTCTCTCCACCCCTCCCCACTCCTAACAGCTAAAAGCATCTCAGCAGGAAGACGCAGGGAAGGAGGCAACCAAAATAAGTGTGAGTTTTGATAATGACTTCTCGAAAGGGCTCTAATGGAGGGCACAGCTGTGACTTAAAAAAAACTGGGGTCCAGTTCAGCAGGGAGCTTGGGCAAGAAGATGGAAGAGAAGAGAAAGAGAAGGGAAAAAAAATGGCCCTGCTCTGTTTTTTAAAAGCCGGAGATTTTTCAAGTTCGTTCGATGATGGGCACAAAAAATGACAGGGGAGAGAAGATGCATTTTCTCCTGTCGGGGCCAAGGCTGTGTGCGTCCTGGTGCCTTCAGGCTTGTCTCAGCAGCATTTTTTATTTGGGGAACCAACGAGGTCTAATGAGCCTGAGCCAGCTTTTTTTGGCCTATCATTACTGAGTGTTACGCCATCTCGGGGTCACTCGGTGATCTGGCCCTGGGGACCGGGTGGGGGCACTCCAGCCAAAGGATTTCAGGACTGGGCAGGCCTTCTTATTTATTGACTCATTTGTTAGTAGCCACCCTCTATAAGAAGGGCCAAGCATTCACCCATTTTGCAGGTGGGGCAGCTGAGGCTCAGGAGGTCAAGGACTTGCCCGAGTCATACCAAGGGTGACTGGTGTTGCTGAGCTACCTGGCTTCAGGGCTCAAGCTCTTTGTCACCGGCTGTGCTGCAGGCCAGTGCAGCTGGGGCCCAGGGGAGTTCAGGGAGTGACAACTTTTGTGAAGGAGGGGGCACCCAAAGCCGGTCCTGGGAGAGGCAGACAGGAGGGAGAAAGGAGGTGAACGGGGGAGAGAACACGGAGTGGAGGGGACCCGCCCGGGGACACATGTGGCCATGCAGTGAGGCAAGATTTGTGCATGGGGCATGAGGTCAGCCTGGCAGGAGGTTAGACATCTACCAGCAACACACTCAGAAAAGGCAGGTGCCCGTGGGGTTATGAATGCGTGTGTGCGCGCGCATGCGCATGGTGGAAGCCTTTCTAAATTCACCCTTTTCTGCTTGATTCTTCCACAACTTTTCAAGGACTTGTAGGGGAGCTCAGGTCCCCAAGTCCAATTCGACAGGGATGAACAGAGGAGCCGCACCCCCAAGCCGAGGTCACCATGTGGAGACTGGGCACAGGGATCATTGGGGTGCCATGTCGGGCATCAGAGGTGACATCATGGAGGCAGAGAGGCCAGGGAGGAGGCTCCTGCAGCCCCTTCAGGCGGAAGGGGGTGGATGAGAGAGCAAGGACCTTCAAAGCATCATTTGTGCTGTCTGGCCCAGGGCACAGTTGGGGTCTGAAAATTCAAGCCATTTCCATCCAGCTCAGGGTGGCTGTGGGTCCACCCCCACCCTCTGCCGAGGGCGCATCCATATCGAATGCCCCGTTTCTGGCCCAAACACCCATCTGTTAAGCCCAGGCGGGTAGATCTGTGTGCATATTAATACCCTGTTCATCACAGCCCTTTCTCCTATAATTTTGCTTGGGGTTTAAGGAGCAGCTCTGGCAAAGGAGAGAATAATCTAATTGACTTAGAGGATTAGAATTCCAGGCTGCAGGGTCCCACATGAGGGGAATGCGACGGCGTTAATTAGTTAAATAAAATAAATGTGCTCAGCATGAATGTGCAATTACCCCTACCCACCCACCTCCAGCCCCCGCAATGCCTGCACCAGCTGGGGCTCCGAGGGTCTGGTTAGGAAGCACGCAAACAGGCATGGGCCAAGCTCCTCGTGCAGACAGCGCCATAGGAACAACCATTCCTAATACACAGGTACTCTCCCTGGATTCCTGCAGTCTGAGGAGGCAGCCCAAACTTTTCTCTGTGGCCTTCAGAACTGCACGATTGCTCTGCCCACCCTCCAGCCTCACCTCCTCTTGCCTGACCTCACTCCCCCTCCCCTGCCAACCCTGGCAGCCTTTCTACCTTCCCATTCCTTCCCACCTCCAGGCCTTTGCACAGGCTGGTCCCCCTGCCTGCAAAGCTGTTTCTCTCTCTCTTCCCACAGAGCTCAGCTCGGGGAAGCGTCCCTTGAACTTGTGACCTAGCTGGCGCCCCTCCCATTTCCCTGCTGGCTGTATTTCTGGTTGTCATTATCCACTTGTGTGAGTTTTTGCTTGGTGACTGTCTCTACCAGAGATGGGGGGCGCTGGGACTGAGCCTGCTTGACTCACTGTTACATTTCCAGAGTCTAGCACAGAGCCTGGCCTGGTGTGGTAGGTACCCAATAAATATTTGTTGAATAACTATCACACACACAGACATACGCCCAGGCCAATGTGTGTGTGAACCATACACATATTAATTTTATTTTATTTTATTTTTTGAGATGGAGTTTCACTGTTGTCACCCAGGCTGGAGTGCAGTGGCACGATGTCAGCTTACTGCAACCTCCGCCTCCTGAGTTCGAGAAATTCTCCTGCTTCAGCTTCCCCAGTAGCTGGGACTACAGGAGCATGCCACCATGCCTGGCTAATTTTTTTTTTTTTTTGGCATTTTTAGTAGAGACGGGGGTTTCACCATGTTGACCAGGCTGGTCTCGAACTCCTGACCTCAGGTGATCCTCCTGCCCCAGCATCCCAAAGTGTTGGGATTACAGGCATGAGGCACTGTGCCCGGCCAGATGTTTGTACATGGACTTGACACCACAGTGTGGATCCCATGTCTGTTCACATATGCATACCGGTGACATGACGTGAACCAGTGAAAGAGCTCCTGGGGGGGCCCGGGAAGCTCAGACCCTGTGTCTACAGGGAACCACTGAGCCAGGCAGGGACCTAGGCCCCATATTCCCGTGACTTCTAAAAATCCCGATTTTGGTGGAGTATCTCCTGAGTTTTAACTATTGGGACCTAATTAGATCTTTTGAAAAACACTGTCTAAGCCAAAGAGTGCAGTCTACAGGCTGGTGGAATCCCAGAATCTCACAGGGAGATCATTTACGTGGGAGGACTGGCATCTGTGATCAAATAATAATGGTCCAAGGTTGAGGGTAAGAAAATGCTGTCAGCTTCGAGGGGCTTGGTGGGGGGAGGGCTTCGTGAACCTGCCAGGGTGGCCCTGTTGGCCTTGTGAAGATTCAGACTCTGAGAGTCGGCTGTGCTGACTGCCAGGCGGGGACTGTGAGGACACAGTGGGGCCAGCACTTAGCGTCCCAGGAGCTGAGTCCTGGTTCCAGCTCTGCCACCTCCTCGACTCTCCCTTTTCCTCAGTTAGCTGTTGTTGAAGGCACATATGAAACACTTTGGAAACTGTAAAGTGCCATGGATTAGGCTATGTGAATGACAGTGGTTCCTATGGTGGAAACTTGTTAACGTGAATTTGTGACTCATAAAACTCTTATTCCTAGCAAGACAGCAGGACGTGGGCAAGGGAATAAAAAAAAAAAATTCAGATGCTGGGCTCAGTGCACACCTGTAGTCCCAGCACTTTGGGAAGCCAAGGTGGGCGGGTCATCTGAGGTCAGGAGTTCGAGACCAGCCTGGCCAACACAGTGAAACCCCGTCCCTACTAAATATACAAAAATTAGCCAGGTGTGGTGGTGTGCACCTGCAGTCCCACATACTTGGGAGACTGAGATGGGAGAATCGCTTGAACCCAGGAGGCAGAGGCTTCAGTGAGCTGAGATCGCACTCCTGCACTCGTAAGGACATCATTTATGTGGGAGGACAGGCATCTGTGAGAAAATAATAATGATAATAATAATATAGCAGCTAGCATTTATTGAGTGCTTACCATATGTTAGGAGCCATGATGAGCACTTTACATGAATTATCTCATTTAACTTGGGCGCAGGGAAGGGCCCTGGCTTAAAAATGTCTCCCTTGGTAGCTTGCATCTGCTAAGGATTCCACCATTAGGTGGAATCATTTCCGTGGCTCAGGCAAACATTTCTGCTTATCGGCCATTTTCAAGTTCCGGAAGTTTTTCTTTCGATCTAACTAAAGTCCTTTGTGCTAGAATTGAGGTTAATTTTCGCCTTAACCAGTTTTGCAAGCAGAGGTAATCCACAACTTCCCAATTTTAAGACGAGGTGAAATTCTCCACACATACCCTCCTTCCTGGGGGACTTCATCACTGTAAACGGCTTGTGGTTGGAAGCTGAGTTAAACAAAGATGACTCTGGAAAGACCATGATCTCACACACACACCCTCCCTGCCCTCTGGGTACTCCCAGTCCATTGTGGGAGATGGGTGTTAATCCAGTAATCATGCATGATAAAAAATAGAATTACAACTGTGACCAAAATGAGGAGAGCTGCTATAACGGGGGATCTGATCTAGCCTGGGGGGCTGGAGGACCTCCTGGAGGAGGTGATGTTTGAGGTGAGCACTGAGGGGTGGACGATTTGACAAGGGGTGGGGAACTTGGCTGGGTGTGGGCGCTGGAGGAATTGCTAGTGGCCGATGAGGCTGAGGGGCAGGCCGGGAAGAGACCTCAAAGGGCCTTGTCAGCCACCATGGGGGCCATCGAAGAGTTTAGGTTGGGGGCATTTTGAAAAAATTGGTCTGGTTGCCATGGAAGAAGAGGCTGGAAGGTTGTGTGGACCTGGGAGGAGGCTGGGGTGATGGGAGAAGCCCTGGACCTTGCTTTCGCCAGTGCTGGGGGATGTGGATTCTGGAGAGAAGGGGAAGGGGTCCGATGGTGTTTAGAGGAGGTCGGTGGGCTCAGGGGTGGAGTGTGCAGAGCGTGGAAAGAAAACAGAAACGGCCATTGCAGAGTTTGGCTACAGCAGTAAGACCTTCTGGGGCCCAGGTATGGGGAGACCCTGAGTTGGGTTCTGAACACGCCGAGGGGCCAGTGAAGTGCTGGGTGGAACTGATAGAGGCTGATTACAGGGCCCAGCCTGGGGCAGGAGCCATCTGACCCCTATTCGTCACCCCAGCACCTTCCCTGGGGCCTCCCCCTCTTCCCAGGAGGCCACGTGAAGGCAAGGGTTGGCATCACGAGTACAAATCCATTCTTCTGGCGTGGCTGGAAGAAGATCCCAGCTGCTGCCCAATGTGAGCTGGCCTCGGGGTATCCCTGCAGTGCCCGGAAAAGCCTGGGCCGTGGGGCGAGCAGGGAGGAGGCTGAACTTGGCCCTGGTCAGGGTTTGGCCTTGTCTCTTTCAGCGTAATTAGGTGCTTAATTGCACGGCTAAGGCCTGTCGATGCCTGTGTGGAGGTGATTATGATTTACAGCTGGGTCGCCATGTGGGGGTCTCCTTTCTTTGTGGGCTCTCCAATTGCCCTGGAGGGCTGGGCTGAAGGGCTTTCTGCATAGTGTGCGGTGGATAAAATCCAACACGCTGCTCCTGGAGTGGGATATTGGGCCCCCTCCTGTGGGAGAGGCCTCTGATGAGGTTTGGGGCTGGGTTTCCCCAAGACATGGAGGGTTAGGGGCCTCAGAAAGACATGAGAAGACTGACCTGTAGTTTACTATTCAGAAGGCTCCCAGAGGGGTGGGTAGGGTGTGGACTCTGTCACCAGTTGGGTGGCCTTGAGAAAATCACTTCACCTCTCTGAGTCTCAGTGTCTTCACCTGCATCACAGGGTTATTGTGAGGTTTAAATACGATTGATGAAGCTTGGCTGGGCGCGGTGGCTCACATCTAGAATCCCAGCACTTTGGGAGGCCGAGGCAGGGAGGATTGCTTGAGCCCAGGAGTTCGAGACCAGCCTTGGCAATATAGTGAGACCCCTGTCTCCACAAAAGCATACAAAAATTGGCCAGGAGTGGTGGTGCGCACTTGTGGCCCCAGCTACTCAGGAGGTCGGAGGGGGTGCTGAAGTGGGAGGATTGCTTGAGGCCAGGAGGTTGAGGCTGCAGTGAGCCATGGTCACGCCACTGCACTCCAGTCTAGGGTGACAGAACAAGACCCTGTCTCAAAAAATAAGAGAAAGAAAGAAAGATTGGTGAAACTTATCACATCATCTCACAGTGATCAGGTGCTTCATAAACATTAGCCACTGGCACTACTGTTGCTGTTATTATTTTTGTTAAAAATATAGTATTCTCCTTCTCCAGATTGTGCTTAGAGGTGTGGACCGCAGGGACTGGGAGGGAGTCGTGTCTGACATGTGTCCTCGCCCTTCGTCCTGTTGGAAGTTCACTCGCTGAGTTGCTTGATTGTGGGTTAGGGGTCTAGGTTCTCCGTTAGACTGTCAGCTCATGCCAGCATTACCAGGATCTGGCTGGCTCATTGTGGTAGGCACTTGCTAAATGCTTGTTGAATGAATGGACAAATTTAGCCCAAGAAAACCAAGGCCAGAGTGCTGGTGACTTGTCAGGGTCAGCGCCTGGCCTCCCATCACTCCCTGCAGTGCTCCCTGCCCTCCTCCTCTCTGAGAGAGGAAGAGCTTGTGCTTCTGAAGGCCACATCTGTCTGTTGGCAGAGGGGGTGACAGGGAGGAGGGAGCTGGCTGCCTGGGGAGCCGTCCAGGCCTTCGTGGCCCCGTCTGGGGGATGGGAGCAGGTGGGCTGAGGGCTGGGCCTCGCTTGGTGCTCCCTCCCTAGAAGCGAGTGCTCCCAGCGCTTTGCATTATTACTCCATTAGCGCCTTGTAGGGTTGACAAATGAAGGATAATTAATATCCGTGAGGGAAGCAGATGTTGAGGTAATTCGCTCCCGCTGCGCATTTGCAGCAGCATCTCCTAACTCGCCGGAGAGAGCACGCAGGACCACAGGGCAGAGGTGATGGAGTCAGAGGGACAGGGTGGGCTCCGACAGGGCCTGGCACTAGGGAGGAGGTGCCCCCACAGCCAGAGGGGCACCTGGGAGGGTTTCCCACTGCTTGCCATGGGGAAGTCCTGCCTGGGTCCCACCTCCGTGCCTCTGCTGAAGGCTTTCCCTCCATATAGGGGATGATGGGCAGCCGGAGAGGCTCAGCATGAGGGAGGAAGGCCAGGCTCCCCGCTGCTGGACACTCTCCTCTTCCCTGTGGCCCTGCCAGCACTGGTGGCCCTCCGTGAGCCTGTCACACTACTGGGAGGGTGAGAGCACATGGAGCCTGTTCCCAGTTCCGCCACTCACTGACTCCGTGCCTCTGGGCGAGTCACTTCTTTTGGAGCCTCAGTTTCACTATCTGCAAAGTGGGTATCATTATGCGTATTCACCCTGCCATAAAGAACTACCGGCGACTGGGTCATTCACAAAGAAGAAGAGGTTAAATTGACTCAATATTCTGCATGGCTGGGGAGGCCTCAGAAAACTTACAACAGTGGCATAAATAAAGCTAAAGGGAAGCAAGGCATGTCTTACGTAGCAGCAAGGCATGTCTTACGTGGAAACGAAGGGGAAACTGCTACTTTTAAACCATCAGATCTTGTGAGAACTCACTCACTATCATGAGAACAGCATGGAGAGAACTGTCCCCATGATCCAGTCACCTCCTACCAGGCCCCACCCTCAACACGTGGGGATTACAATTCGACATGCGATTGTGGTGGGGACACAGAGCCAAACCATATCATCGTGTGCATGTGGCTTACAATTAGAAAGCATGACATCTGAGTACCACTTCAGTTGGAGAAAGAAGGTCATGGGGTGGGTCCGTTCATTGCAAAAATGTTGATGATTGTTTATGGAGTGTTGGGCTCTGTGATAACCACTCACATGGACAAAATAAATATTGTCCCTGCTTTCATGGCGGGTATGGTTTAGCCAGGGAGAGAACCCAAAATCAAGTCAACAGACAAATACACAATTCAAAATGAGAAGACTGCTATGCAGGAAATAGGAGGGAGTGGGGACAGGGGTCAGTTTCTTGGAGGAGGTGACAGTTAGGATGAATGGGAACCAAGCAGGTGAAGGTGAACAGGGAACCCCACCCAGGCAGAGGGCCCAGCCCGCGCAAAGGCCGTGAGGTCAGCAAGAGTCTCCCACTGGGGAGGTTGATGAAAGAGGCCTCCCCAGGGCAGATTGGTGAGAGGATTAGAAGTCACACATGTGAGTGCCCAGCCCAGGCTCAGAAACATCTGCAGGCTGCATGCAGAGGCCGTGCTTTCACATCCCGGCCCCCTCACTGCAGGGGTGACCAGCAGGGGCACCCCACCTGGAGCCAGAAGCTGGGCTTCCCTCTCTAGGAGCTGGGGCTTGGCAGGAACAAGCCAGTTCGTTGTCCTTCCAGAAGAGAGAGACCAGTAGGCCACAGGTCTGAGGCCCACTCACCTGAACCTACAAAGCTGTCTGGGAAGGGGATCAGCGACTGGCAGCTGAGAACTGACCTCCACCGTTCTGTCCAGGCAGGAGAGGGACTGCAGGTGGGTTTTTTTGTTTTGTTTTTTTCCTCTAAGAAGAAGGGGCCAGGGAAGGAGAGAAGCCACCTCCCACCACCATTACCCCTCTCCATAGGCCCAACTCCTTCTTCTTCTTCTTCTTCTTTTTTTAAATAAAAAAACCTTTTTATTTCGAGTCATAGGCTCAGGAAAAGTTTCAAAAATAGGTCATTAAGTCCCCTGTACCCATCAGCCAGCTTCCCCAGTGGTGTATCTTGTATAACTGTCTGTCTGCTTTTTCTTTTTTAGTTGGAAAAAAAACACCCAGGGCTACTTTATATTCAGGGCAGATTTATTCATAAGAGCTTTAATCTGGAAATCACACAAATGTCCATCGATGTGTGATCACATAAACAAATTGTGCAGTATGCATGTGATGGAATACTACACGGCAATGGAAAAGAACAAATGGATGGCCGGGCATGGTGGCTCACACCTATAATCCTGGCACTTCGGGAGGCTGAGGTGGGTTGATCAGTTGAGGCCAGGAGTTCGGGACCAGCCTGGCCAACATGGTGAAACCCCATCTCTACTAAAAATACAGAAATTAGCTGGACATGGTGGCGGGTGCCTGTAATCCCAGCTACTGGGGAGGCTGCGGCATGAGAACTGCTTGAACTGGGAGGTGGAGGTTGCAGTGAGCTGAGATCACGCCACTGCACTCCAGGCTTGGCAGCAGAGACTCTGTCTCAAATAAACAAACCAATAGATGCAGGCAGCAACGTGGAGAAATCTCACCGATAACAGGTTGTGTCGAAAAAGCCAGGCACAGGAAAGAAGCCACACATACAAGAGTTCCAAAACAGAAAAAAACCTATCTATGGTGACAGAAGTCAGTCAGAAAGCGGGGGACCCCAGCGGGGGAAGTATTGCTGAGTGAAGGGTGTGCTCTGGGGGGTCACGAATGTCCCATGCTTTTCTCTGGATGGTGCTTACACAGGAAACATTTCCTCGGGCTGTGTGCACTTTATATAAGTGATACTCCCATTTTAAAACAGAAATGTAAAAACCCAACCAAATAAAACAAAAAGTCAAAGTACAAAGACAAATATAACAAACATCCTTGCTCCCCCCAAGTACAGTGAATAGTTATCAGCATCCTGATATATTTGTCGTCAGCCTTTATATTGTTTTGTTTTGTTTTTTATTGTGTTATTTTATTTTATTTATTTATTTTTTTGAGACAGAGTCTCACACTGTCGCCCAGGCTGGAGTGCGGTGGTGCAGTCTCGGCTCACTGCAACCTCCGCCTCCCAGGTTGTTCAAGTGATTTTCATGCCTCAGCCTCATAAGTAGCTGGGATTACAGGCATGCACCACCACACCCCGGCTAGTTTTTGTATTTTTAGTAGAGACAGGGTTTCCCCATGTTGCCCAAGCAACATGCCCAGGTCTCAAACTCCTGACTTCAAGTGATCCGCCTGCCTTGGCCTCCCAAAGTGCTGGGATTCCAGGCGTGAACCATCACACTTGGCCTGGTTTGGTTTTTAAAAGACCGGTCTAGGCCGGGCGCGGTGGCTCAAGCCTGTAATCCCAGAACTTTGGGAGGCCGAGATGGGCGGATCACAAGGTCAGGAGATGGAGACCATCCTGGCTAACACGGTGAAACCCCGTCTCTACTAAAAGAAATACAAAAAACTAACCGGGCGACGTGGCGGGCCCCTGTAGTCCTAGCTACTCCGGAGGCTGAGGCAGGAGAATGGCCTAAGCCCGGGAGGCGGAGCTTGCAGTGAGCTGAGATCCGGCCACTGCACTCCAGCCTGGGCGACAGAGTGGGACTCCGTCTCAAAAAAAAAAAAAAAAAAGACCGGTCTCACTCTGTCACCTAAGCTAGTGCAGTGGTGCGATCATGGCTCACTGCAAGCCTCCAAACTCCTGGGCTCAAACAGTCCTCGCACCTCAGCCTCCTGAGTAGTAGCTGGGACTGCAGGCACCTCTATTATTTTTTTTTTTTAGGAAATGTACACTTTCAGACTAAATGAAGACTTTGCTTTGTAGTCTACACCAGGTCTACTTCCTCCCCTGTGTTCTGCCCCAGAGTCCACCACTGTGAGGAGGTCCTGGTGTTCCCTCCTGTCTATTTTAAACTTCCACACCCGGAAGACCCCAAAACCAGTATAGAGTAGGTTTCTGTGTTAATTTACATAAATGGCATCCCCTGGGGGCAGGCAGCACTGAGAGCTTTCCCTCTGCTGTTTGCCACTGAGCTCACGTGCCTAGTTCTAGCTCCATCTTTCAGACCACTCTGCAGTGCTTCATGCAGGGAACAGACCAGTGCATAGTTATGCAGTCTGTTGATGGACATGGCAGTTGCTTTTACTTTTTTGCTATTTAACTCACTCTTGTGCAAACCTCAGTGGGCCCTTGTGGGAGTGTTTCTGGGGCTCCAGTCCTAGGATCCTGGGACCCCCGTACTCTTCTTCTCCCCCACTGTCACGGGATAGACAGGTCATGGTCTCTCTGTCACCCCCAGGTGGTCAAGGTGGTGGGCAGCAACATCTCCCACAAGCTGCGCCTGTCTCGGGTGAAGCCCACGGACGAAGGCACCTACGAGTGCCGTGTCATCGACTTCAGCGACGGCAAGGCCAGGCACCACAAGGTCAAGGCCTACCTGCGGGTGCAGCCAGGGGAGAACTCCGTCCTGCACCTGCCCGAAGCCCCTCCCGCTGCACCCGCCCCGCCGCCCCCCAAGCCAGGCAAGGAGCTGAGGAAGCGTTCGGTGGACCAGGAGGCCTGCAGCCTCTAGACTGATGCCCCTGCCCCTGCCCACCCGCCCCCACGCTGTACAGAGTGCATGAGGAGCCGCCGGACCACCGGGGACGGACTGCCTGCGTCCAGCCGCGCCCTATCCCCGAGGCCGCCTGTGGCCACCATGTCGGCCCTCTTTCCACCACCCCTTGCTCAGCATGTAAGCCCCACCCACCCCTGCCCTTTCAGACCCCTGTGGTGACCTGGCTCAGAGAAGGTGGCCCTGGGCACCAAGGGGCGGTCCGCCCTGAACACTGGGGCGGGGACCATGCTGGGGCCCGGGGCCACCCCCTTCCTGTCACCAGCTTCTGTGGAGTCCAGTGTTTTGCTTTGCTTGCTTGTTCCCATCCTGTCCTGAGCCGGGGCCCCCAGCCTCACCTCCCTCCTCCTACCATCCCTCACTTGGACCTGGGGGTGTGGACAGTGACCCCTCCCTGAATATGAACTTGAATCTTCTGAGCAGAACTAGGGCCTCTCCCCTGGTGAAGACCCAGGGAACAGAGTTCCCAGAAGGGCCCTTCTGGGGCAGTGGCTCTGCAGGGTCACTCACGGAGGCCTGCAGGAACAGCGAGACGCCCCACCACCTCCTGGCGGGTCCTTCCTATTCAGCTGCCTGTGCGACCCTCCAGGGATGCAGGGGATCCAGGATTCTCTGCCCTGTCACAAGGCAAGTCAGAAGGGAGGGGCCTTCCCCTCGGACCCATGGCCCCAGGCAGAGTTTTGCACCGGCAGGACCCCTTTGAGGGTCTTTAAGGCTCTCCCAGGAGTCCCCCTCTGCCGGCCCCCAATGCCCCAGCCCCCTCTTGGGTCCTGTGCCAAGTCCACCCCAGGGCCTGGGGCTGTTGGGAGCCAAGGGACCCCTGGTACTCAATTCCCTCACGATTCCCCATCAGGGGCACACCTGCCCCCTGGTTATTTGTAAATATTTCTATTGGATCCAATTCCCCTTGGAATTGGCTCGCACCTCTGGCTGCCGCTCAGTGATGATGTGGGGGAGGTGGGCGAGGCCGAGGGCTTTGCCTAGGGGTGGGTTGCCCTGTATACATGATCCAGTCTGTGACTACCAGCCAACCTGAATAAAGCGGTTTTAAAAAAACCTCTGGGCAGTGTCGTTCTGGGGCATTTGTGCCTGGGGGCGGTGTGTGAGGTGGAGGCGGGAAAGCAGGTGGCTAGCTCACACCCACGCCTCACTCAGCATCTTTCTCCTGCTTTGCACCCCAAGCAGTGCCTGGCTTCGCAGTACAGAGCACAGGACCGGTGAGGGCAGAGGGAGAGGGTGGGAGACAACCAGCTTTTGTTCAGCTCCAATCCTGTTACCAGGCACTCGAATTACTCTGCTTCTGAGATAATCACCCACAGAGAAGACTGCACAAAACATGTTTACACAGTTTTGTTAATAATGTAAAGCAAATACTTGTGTAGCCACTACCTACCAAACATAGCACCCCAAAAGAGAACCTCCCCAAGCCTCATGTGTCACCTCCATCTATCCCTTCTCCTCCCTCTTAGAGGCAGCCAGTGTCCCGACGTTTAAGGTAATCTCATTCTTTTTTTTTTTTTGAGACGGAGTTTCGCTCTGCCACCCAAGCTGGAGTGCAGTGGTGTAATCTCGGTTCACTGCAACCTCCATCTCCCGGGTTCAAGTGATTCTCCTGCCTCAGCCTCCCGAGTAGCTGGGACTATAGGCATGTGCCACCACACCTGGCTAATTTTTTTGTATTTTTATTAGAGCCGGGGTTTTGCCATGTTAGCCAGGATGGTCTCGATCTCCTGACCTCGTGATCTGCCCGCCTTGGCCTCCCAAAGTGCTGGGATTACAAGTGTGAGCCACTATGTCTGGCAGTTGTTTTTGTTTTTGTTTTTGTTTGTATTTTTAGTAGAACTGGGGTTTTGCCACGTTGGTCAGGCTCATCTCAAACTCCTGACCTCAAATGATTCACCTGCCTCAGCCTCCCAAAGTGCTGGGATTACAGGTGTGAGCCACTGTGCCCAGCCGGTAATCCCATTCTTAATGTTCTTTTTGTAGTCTTACTACCTAGGTGTATGTCATTTTATTTATTTTTTAAGTTCCGGGGTGCATGTGTAGGATGTGCAGGTGTGCTTCACAGGTGAATGTGTGCCATGGTGGCTTGCTGCACCTATCAACCCATTAGCTGGGTATTAAGCATGGCATGCATTAGCTATTGTCCCGCTGTTCTCCCCCTCCCCCGCCCTCCCCTGCGTATGTCATTTTAAACAATGTATGTGAGTCTCCTCCATTGTCTGACCTGCATATGCACAGAATCGTACTATATTTCTCGCATCTCAATTTGTGAGATTCATCTATGTTGCTGCATGTGTCTGTAATTTGTTCACCTGTATTGCTGTACAATATTTCACTGTATGACTACCTCACCATCTATCAACTTACTTATCCATTGTATTGCTGACAAGAATTGGAGTGTGTTCCCGACTGGATACTATGACTTACCAGCAACACTGCTGCGAGCGCACTGGTCCGGATCTCCTGGTGCACACGAGCCTGAGGTTCTCCTAGTGGATTTCTCGGGTCAGAGGCTTAGGCACTTTACTTTGGGATCTCATTTTCTCTTATAAGGTATCAGCAACCCTTATTACAGTTGAGGAAACAGGCTCAGAGAGGTTAAGTAGCTTGCCCAAAGTCACAGAGTTGTTGAACTCAGACCTCCTTTAGCCTTAAAGTCTGTTTGTCTTGTTTCTGCCAGGTCTGGACCACCTCCCAGTCCGTGCCATCCCATACTACACCCTGGGCTCTTGACTTCCCTTGGCTTATTCCAGCTAAGGGTCCCACCCACCATGGTCCTGCTGAGAATCTGCCTGAGGATGTGTCCACCTGGGGCTCTCAGGTCAAGCCCTCATAGCCAGAGTGGCCATCTGGTCCTTGCTCTGCAACTGCAGAAACCACAGGCACCCCTTGGGGACTGGGAACTGTGGAAATGATGACTGACATTGGCCCTGGGCCCCGTATCCCAGCCCTGTGCTGATCACCACAGTAGCCCTGAAGCAGGCCTTGCATCTTCTGTCTTCGGATGAGGACAATGAGGTTCAGAGAAGGGTGGGCTGGAGGATGGATGGATAGATGGATGATGGATGGATGAGGACATGAATAATAACCAGGCTATGAAGCAGGCGGGACTCTGCACCTGCAGCAGAATTCAGGTATGCCAGGGATAGATGGTCTATGACCTGTGGTCCTCTCAGGCCACTGGCTTAGCCTGTACTCAATGAATATGGTCTCTTCCAGGATACAAGGCTGGCTCCGGAAGGCCCAGGTCCCTGTAGGAGGTTATGGGAGGATCTATGTCATGCTAGAGTGATAACAGCACTCACCAGCCCCGAGCACCTCCTACGCACCAGGCACTAGTGAAGGGCTTTCCACAGGAAGTTCTGATGTTCCACGGGGTTTCATCCAACCGTCCCAAGGGTCTATGTCCCACCCCTGGCCATTTTACTCCCATAGAGGGGTCCCCCCAACCTCCTTAGAGGGATTTTTCTTGTTCCACTGGGAAGACAGACAAAGGAAGAGGGAGATGCCTGGGTTAGAATCCTGCTTCTGCCCATCTTTGCCCCATGGCTGCAGGCAGGGCTTTTCACCTCTCTGAGCCTCAGTTCCCTGTTCTGTACCATGGGGATGCTCCTGGGGAAGTGCAAATCAAAACCACAATGTGTTACCACTTCACACACATGAGGACGGCTGCAATAAAAAAGACAGACACTAACAAGTACTGGCGAGGATGTGGAAACATTAGAACCCTCATGCGCTGCGGGTGGGAATGTAAAAGGATGTAGCTTCTTTGGAAAACAGTCTGTTGCTCCTCTCAAGGTTAGTCAGAGAGTTACCAAATGGCTGAGCAATTCCGCTCCTAGGTATTAGACCAGGAGGACTGAAAACACATGACCACATAAAAACTCATGCCTGAATGTTTACAGCAGCAATATCCATAATTGCCAAGAAATGGAAACAACTCCCATGTCTATCAAATAATGGATGGCTAAATAAAATGTGGTATATCAGCCTGGATGTGGTGGCTCACGCCTGTAATGCCAGCACTTTGGGAGGCCGAGGTGGGCGGATCATGAGGTTAGGAGACCGAGACTATCCTGGCCAACATGGTGAAACCCCATCTCTACTAAAAATACAAAAATTAGCCGGATGTGGTGGTGCACGCCTGTAATCCTAGCTACTCAGAAGGAGAAGAATCGCTGAGACTGAGGAAGGAGAGGAAGGCTGAGGCAGGAGAATCGGGTGAACCAGGGAGTTGGAGGTTGTGGTGAGCTGAGATTGCCCCACTGCACTCCAGCCTAGTGACAGAGCGAGACTCTGTCTCAAAAAAAAAAAAAAAGTGGTATATCCAGACAATGGAATATTATCTGCCAATAAAAAGGAGTGACATTCTGACACTACATGCTACACTGTGGCTGAGCCTTGAAAACACTGTGCTAAGCGAAAGTAGCCAGACACAAAAGGCCAAATATTGTGTGATTCCATTTACATGAACTGCCCAGAATAGGCAAATCCACAGAGACAGAAATCAGATTGGTAATTGCCTGGGACTAGGGGACAGGAGAGTGGGAAGTGACTGCTAATGGGTATGAGTTTCTTTTGGGGGTGATGGAAACGTTTTAAAATTGATTGTGGTGATGGTTGCACAACTGTGTGAATATACAAAAAGCCATTGAATGCACACTCTAAATGGATGAACTGTGTGGGATGTGAATGATATCCAAATAAAGTTGTTAAATGAAACAAGATGCTCTTGACCACAGTGCCCACATCAGGCATAGGGAGACACTTAGGAAATTCTGGCTCCTATTAATATTGCTGGGATTTTTATGTGATGCCAGAGCAAAGTTTGCTTGTCCTCTAGGCTGGTTGGGGGTGGAGATGGGAGCAGTAGAGAAACATGAGGCTGGGGGAGGGAATTTTTTTTTGTTTTTGTTTTTGTTTTTGAGACGGAGTCTTGCTGTGACACCCAGGCTACAGTGGAATGGTGTAATCTTGGCTCACAGCAACCTCCACTTCCCGGGTTCAAGCGATTCTCCTGCCTCAGCCTCCCGAGTAGCTCTGATTACCGGCATGCGCCACCACAACCAGCTAATTTTTGTATTTTTAGTAGAGACAGGGTTTCACTATATTGGCCAGGGTGGTCTAGAACTCCTGACCTCAAGTGATCCACCCACCTTGGCTTCCCAATGTGCTGGGCTTACAGGCGTGAGCCAACGTGCCCGGCTGCGGGGAGAGAATTTCTTAAAGGGAGTCCCCAGGCCCTACTCAGAAGTCTCAGAAAAACCTCAGTGCACCTCCAGAGTAGTTGTGGGCTACTTTCCCTTTTGTGCCCAGCATAAGAATAGCACGGGGCCTGGGGTGCTTGTTTTAAGTTCAGATGTCCAGACCCTGTCTTGGCCTTCAGACTCTCACCTGCCAGCACCTATAGTCAACTAGTGACCCCCAAGATGACAATACGTCTTGGTGATGGTTCCACGTGGATTTTTTAATTGCTATAGAATATTCCATTTTATTAGGCTGATCTTGCATTGCCATAAAGAAATACTCAAGACTGGATGATTTATAAAAAAACAAGAGATTTAATTGGCTCACGGTTTTGCAGGGTTTATAAGCATAGCACCAACATCGTCTTGGTTTCTCGTGAGGGGCTCAGGAATCACCGCGAAAGGTGAAGCAGAAGCTGGCATATCACGTGGCAAGAGCAGGAGGGAGAGAGCGAGTGGGGAGGTGCCACACATTTTTAGACACCCAGATTTCACAGGAACTCACCATTGCAAGGACAGCACCAAGCCATTCATAAGAGATCTGCCCCCATGACCCAAACACCTCCCACCAGGCCCCACCTCCCACATTGGGGATGATATTTCGACATGAGATTTGGAGGGGCCAAACGTCCAAACTAATATCACCCATTATATAGATGAATGATGATCCATTTAGCCAGTCCCCAAATAAGGAACATTCAGCTTGTTTCCAATCTTGCCCTATTATAAACAATGTTGCAGTGAATTTCCTAGATGATAAATCTGTTCATACATATGCAAATATGTTCGTAGGATAAACATCTAGAAGTTATATTGCTGGGTCAGAGAGTTGTGCATTTCATTTTTAACGTTTAATTTTTTGGGGAGACAGGGTCTTGCTCCGTCACCCAGGCTACATACAGTGCAGCAGTATAATCTCAGCTCACTGCAACCTCAACTTCCTGGGCTCAAGCAGTCCTCCCATCTCAGCCTCCTGAGTAGCTGGGACCATAGGCATTTGTCACCATCCCCAGCTAATTTTTTTATTTTTTGTAGAGAAGCAGTCTTACTATGTTGCCCAGGCTGGTCTTTGGCAATTTGGCAATATCGACCAAGAGTAATTGGACAATATTACTCTTGTTATGAGAATAACTTGTTATGAACTTGAACCACTGCACCCGGCTGGCTTGTGCATTTTAAATCTTGGTCAATATTGCCAAATTACTCTCTATAGATGTAGGGCCAATTTACACTCCTACAAGATATATGTGAGAATGTGCACCTAATCCCTGACTCCCCCAGTCTCTTCAACCCCAGAATCAAACACGTTGGTGCAGTTCTCTATTGGTTAAAATGGAATTTTTTTTTTTTTTTTTTTTTGAGATGAAGTTTCGCTCTTGTTGCCTAGGCTGGAGTGCAATGGCATGATCTCAGCTCCCCTCAACCTCTGCCTCCCTGGTTCAAGCGATTCTCCTGCCTCAGCCTTTCAAGTAGTTAGGATTACAGGCACGCGCCACCACGCCTGGCTGATTTTGTATTTTTAGTAGAAATGGGGTTTCTCCATGTTGGTCAGGCTGGTCTCAAACTCCCGACCTCAGGTGATCCGCCCACCTCAGCCTTCCAAAGTGCTGGGATTGCAGGTGTGAGCCACTGCACCAAGCCTAAAATGGAATCTTACAGTGGTTTCAATTTACATTTCTCCTATGAGTGAGATTGGCCATTTTTTTGCTTGTTTAAAAACCATACCACATGTGCTCCATTTTCTGTGAACTGACACCTCATAATCTTTTTTACTAGCTTGTTGATTGCCATCTTATTGATTTGTAGGAGTTCCTTCTGAGATGAATTGCAAACCTTTTTTTTTTTTTTTAATCTTTTGGCTTTGTTTATAGTGTCTTTTTGTATTTGTCAAGTAAATGTTTTTAATCGTTAAGTAGTTTGTACATATTAATCTTCCATTTTATCATTTCTGTGTGTCCTTTCATTTATATAAATGTAAATTTGATCCTTCAGGAATTGAAATTGCTTTAAGGTATGAGGGGGGACCCAATTTTGTTTTCTAGATTTTAAACTTTTTCTATCTCATCTTGGCACAATTTATTTCTCCCCCACTGATTTGAAATGCTACCATTATTATATTCCGAGCTCCCACATATATATGGACTACTTCTCAACTTTCTTTCCTACTCCTTTGATCTCATTCATAGTACAGTACCACACTGTTTAAATTATTATAGTTTTATAACTTATTTTAATACATTTTAAGGCTGTTTTTGACTCCACTTTGTTTAATTTTTATTTCCACAACTTGCCTGGATTCATCTTTGTTTTTCCATGTGAAATAGAATAATCTTATCCACTTTTTTTTTTTTGAGACGGAGTCTTGCTCTGTCACCCAGGCTGGAGTCCAGTGGCGCAATCTCGGCTCACTGCAAGCTCCGCCTCCTGGGTTCACGCCATTCTCCTGCCTCAGCCTCTTGAGTAGCTGGGACTACAGGCGCTCGCCACCACACCCAGCTAATTTTTTGTATTTTTAGTAGAGACAGGGTTTCACCGTGTTAGCCAGGATGGTCTCGATCTCCTGACTTCATGATCCACCCGTCTCGGCCTCCCGAAGTGCTGGGATTACAGGCATGAGCCACCACGCCCAGCCCAATCTTATCCACTTTTAAAAAATTGTCATTTTAGTTGGGATCATGTTAAATTCATAAATTAACACAGGAAAAACTTACATATTTATGACAATGTATGTTTTTTTTTTTTTTGACCGCGTCTCACCCTGTCACCTAGGCTGGAGTGCAGTGGCATGATCTTGGCTCACTGCAACTTCCACCTCCCAGATTCAAGTCATTCTCCTGCCTCAGCCTCCTGAGTGGCTGGGATTACAGGCACCTGCCACCACACCCGGCGTTTCACCATGTTGGCCAAGCTGGTCTCAAACTCCTGAGCTCAAGTGATCTGCCTGCCTCAGCCTCCCAAAGTGCTGGGATTATAAGTGTTAGCCACCATGCCTGGCCTATAGCAATGTCTTTCTATGTTGTCTCAACATTCTCCTCCTTGGTACTCCCTCTTGTTTTAAGATTTCTTGACTGGGCACGGTGGCTCATGCCTACAATCCCAGCACTTTGGGAGGCCAAGGTAGGTGGATCACCTGAGGTCAGGAGTTCAAGACCAGCCTGGCCAACATAGTGAAACCAAGTCTCTATAAAAATACAAAAATTAGCTGGGCATGATGGCAGGTGCCTGTAATCCCAGCTACTTGGGAGGCTGAGATGGAAGAATGGCTTGAACCCGGGAGGCAGAGGTTGCAGTGAGCCAAGATCATGCCATTGCACTCTGTGTGACAGAGCAAGACTCCCTCTCAAAAAAAAAAAAAAAAAAAGACTTATTTTTTGTGCTTCTCCAAAGCGTATTTTAAAAATAAGATAAATGTTTGCATGACTAGAGGGCAGTAGATATGCATAGATATGTGATAGAGCTATGCATTGATAATAGTATGTGCGGAATACAGAAAACGTTAATTTTAGAATCAAAATGGTGAGTATAAGAATGTTCTACCAAATTATTTCAACTTTTATGTATGTTTAAAATTTTTTATAAAATGATGCAAAGGAGAGAGCATTTAGAAGTTTTCTTCCTATTGCCCTTTGTGATGCGCCCCTTCTTCAACTAAGATCCCCCCAAAGGTTAAGGAAACAGTTACTTATGGGTTGAGGGTTCAGGGTCTGGCTGGCCTGGCAAATTTTTAAATTCCTATGGCTAAACTCCCTAACTGATGGAGCTATCAGTTCTGATTTACAACCCAGACCACTGCAACTCTGACTGCAGAGGATCTGCTTTACAATCATTCTTTTCTTTTTTTTCTTTTTCTTTTTTTATTTTTTGAGACAAGGTCTCACTCTGTCACCCAGGCTGGAGTGCAGTGGCACAATCTCAGTTTACTGCAACTTCCACCTCCCAGGTTCAAGTGATTCTCCTGCCTCAGCCTCCCGAGTTAGCTGGGATTACAGGCCCATGTCACCAAGCCTGGTTAATTTTTGTATTTTTAGTAGAGATGGGTGTTTGGATGAATGGAGGCAAGATGGTGCACTTCCGGGTTCTTCTTCACCACCAACTCTTCCCGCGCGTGTGAAAATGCAGCCGGCGCCCAGGGAGGGTGCAGACCAACTGGGCATGCGCCAGGTGACGTCAATCTGAAGAGACCAAGATTTACCTGGTCGCACCTGCGGAATGCCCCTGACACGCCCATGCCCCACCTATTGCCCTCCCTCTCCTAGAAAAGCCGCTCTCCGCCATTGAGCCACGCGGCCTTCTTGCAGCCCCACTCCTGTCGGGATGTCGGGACTGTGGGAAGTCTGTCTGAGAGCCCCACCGCGGGGAGACTCTGCCGGCCTCCTTTGCCGGAGGCCGACAGACTTCTCCCGCACACCTTAGGTTACTAAAATAAACCAGCAGTTTTGCTGTTACACTTGCCTACCCGCTGGTTCTTTTGCGCCCGCTCGGCTGGTCTTAGAAAAACAAGACAATGGGGTTTCACCATGTTGGCCAGGCTGGTCTCAAACTCCTGAGCTCAAGTGATCCGCCCGTCTTGGCCTCCCAAAGTGCTGGGATTACAGGCGTGAGCCATAGCACCCAGCCTACAATCATTATCTTCTGATAAGCAACTGTAAACCTTAAACCACTTTCAGCAGTTTATAGAGGCTGCAGATACCATGTACCTGGTGGGGGAGGGAGGAATCAGGTGAAAAACCAGTACAAACAATACAAATTCAGTACAGTGGCTGGACACATAAGTTAAAATACAGAAAAAGGCAGGGCACGGTGGCTCACGCCTGTAATCCCAGCACTTTGGGAGGCCAAGGCGGGTGGATCATGAGGTCAGGAGATCAAGACCATCCTGGCCAACATGGTGAAACCCTGTTTACTAAAAATACAAAAATTAGCCGGGCATGGTGGCAGGCGCCTGTAGTCCCAACTTCTCGGGAGGCTGAGGCAGGAGAATTGTTTGAACCCGGGAGGCGGAGGTGGCAGTGAGCTGAGATCACTGCACTGCAGCCTGGAGACAGAGAAAGACTCCATCTCAAAAACAAAACAAAACAAAACAAAACAAAACAAAACAAAACCACAGAGAAACATCCTATCTTTGTGTCCTATACTTTATCTTTTGATAAAGAGAGCCATATTCCACTTCCTTTTCATGCTAAAACCCACCCTAGCCGGGTGTGATGGCTCACACCCGTAATCCCAGCACTTTGAGAGGCTAAGGCGGTCAGATCACTTGAGGTCAGGAGTTCAAGACCAGCCTGGCCAGCATGGGGAAACCCTGTCCTACTAAAAATCCAAAAATTAGCCAGCGTGGTGGCAGGTGCCTATAATCCCAGCTACTCGGGAGGCTGATGCAGGAGAATTGCCTGAACCTGGGAGGCGGAGGTTGCAGTGAGCTAAGATCATGCCACTACATTCTATCCTGGGCAACAGAGTGAGATTCCATCTCAAACAAACAGACAACTCACCCTAAAGTGAACATGGGATGTATGTTTTATGTATGCTTACCCATTATGTATGCACTCAACTCCCCTCATAAATACATACAGCTTTTCCGCTAAACCTGCTGAATATGTATGATACCAGTACTGTGAGTTGTAAAACCCAACCTGTACTTCTCCTCTTTAAAGACAGGGCACCTTTGGCCCGTGCTAGAGACTTTCTCTTTCTGGTATGCAAACTGATATCACCAATAAAGCTTTCCTTCCTATTTAGCCATCCTGGTGGTCTTGTGGGTGACACCTTGCATATTTTTGTTGAATTAATTCCCAAATACTTTTTGTTGTTACTATTATAATTGTTTTCTTCTATTATGTCTTTTTTTTTTTTTTTTTTTTTTTTTTTTTTTTTTTTTAAGACGGAGTCTCGCTCTGTCACCCTGGCTGGAGTGCAGTGGCTGGATCTCAGCTCACTGCAAGCTCCGCCTCCCGCGGTTACGCCATTCTCCCGCCTCAGCCTCCAGAGTAGCTGGGACTACAGGCGCCTGCCACCGCCTGGCTGGTTTTTTGTATTTTTTTAGTAGAGACGGGGTTTCACCGTGTTAGCCAGGATGGTCTCGATCTCCTGACCTCATGATCCGCCCGTCTCGGCCTCCCAAAGTGCTGGGATTACAGGCTTGAGCCACCGCGCCTGGCCTTATTATGTCTTCTAACTCTGCAGTTCCCAACCTTTTTGGCACCAGCGACCGGGTTTCATGGAAAATAATTTTTCCATGGACCCGGTGGTGGGGCATGGAGTGGGATTTGGTTTGGAAATAAAACTCTTCCAGCTGAGATCATCAGGCATTCAATTCTCATAAGGCGCATGCAACCCAGATCCCTTACATGCGCAGTTCACAATAGGGTTCACGCTCCTATGAGAATCTAATGCTCCTGCTGATCTGACAGGAGGTGGAGCTCAGGCGATAATGCTCGCTTGCTGCCGCTCACCTCCTGCTATAGGGCCGGGTTCCTAACAGGTCACAAACTGGTACCGATCTGTGGTCTAACTAGTTGTTCTTTGTATAACTGTGAAGGCTATTGGCTTCTGTATTTTCGCGTATGTATTGGCCACTTTATTGAATCTGTATTGCTTGCACTGGTTTTCACTTGATTCTTCCCTCCCCCACCAGATATCTGATATCTGCAAGTGAGATGATCTCCCTCATTTCTTTCCAAATCTATATACTTTTTATTTCTTTATTTGGTCTAATTGAACTGGCCAGTATCTCCAAGACAATGTTAAATGATAGAACTGCTTTAGAACATCTTTGTCTTGCTTTTAACGTTAATGAGAATGCTTCTTTTGTTTCTAATGCTGACTTTGAATATACTTCTGGAGTCTCTTGTGAATGTTTTAAGAGACTGAAACCTGATTGATAGGCACACAAACACTTCAGTATGAATGTTCATTTCAAGTTGGCACCATTTAAGCCAGGTTCTAGGAATATGTCTGTACTCCCCACCTCAACCTCACCCCACCACCACCTCCTAGACAAAAGGAAAACATTTTTGGAATGACACTCAGTACTTTGCCTTAGTTACCTTCAGGTTAGGCCCTGGAAGCCATCAGGTATAACATTTAGAACAGGGGCTTTGGGGTCTGATAGACATGGGTTTGAATCCCAGCTCTGCCACCTTTGAGGTATATGGCATTTGATCCACTTCCTCCCATTTGAACCTTGGTTTCCTTGGAGAATTTGAGGGGGACACTGAGGTCAGCATCTAGCACAGTGAGGCTACTCTCATTTACCAGCATGGGGAGTCGGATGAGCAGGGCCTGGGGGATCTGCATTAATAGGTTTCATTTTTTTAAATTAATTAATTAATTTATTTTGAGATAGAGTCCCACTCTTGTTGCCCAGGCTGCAGTGCAATGGTGCAATCTCAGCTCACTGCAACCTCTGCTTCCCAGTTTCAAGCAATTCTCCTGCCTCAGCCTCCCAAGTAGTTGGGATTATAGGTGCGCACCACCACGCCTGGCTAATTTTTGTATTTTTAGTAGAGACGGGGTTTCACCTTGTTGGTCAGGCTGATCTCAAACTCCTGACCTCATGTGATCCTCCCGCCTCAGCCTCCCAAAGTGCTGGGATTACAGGCGTGAGCCACCGTGCCTGGCCATTAATGATAAGTTTCCTTCATGCTAAAGTTTGTGAGGTATTGGAAATCACCTGTGCATAACAAGTCATTGGAAAAGACAGACTCCACGCTGAGCACTGTGGTCATTTCTGAGAAGTGGGATAGAAGAGATACATACATCCTAGGAGGCTGACTATTTGTAAAGGGCAAGGATTACATCTGTAACTTGAAACATCTATAAATATTTAAAGAGAACCAATTGGGAAACAAAAGTAAATAAAATGTGGGAAATGAAAGAATGCCAAGGTTGGCAGGAATCCTAGTATGTGCACCATCTGGTGTCTGAGTCCCTTTGACAATGTCTCTCCCCCCAGGGACGAGATGCATTTTCCTTCTGTAAAAAGCCCTTACTGACCCTACCTAGAGCAGACCCTGGAGCTATGTCCTACTTTGCCTCCAGCCTCTCCCACCCTCTCCCCAGTCCTACTTCTTTTTTTCCTTCTCCTCTTCCTTTTTTTTGCTTGATTTAGTCCCATTAGTTTAGGTTTTTTTTTTCCACTCTTTTCAGACCACTTGTCTCAGAAAAGACTTGCCTAGTCTCAGCGTGTGTATCTTGATTGCTCTAAGCCAGGGGCTCTTAACATGCAGTCCACAGACTACCTCAACCAAGGAGTCTGTGGATGGAATGCACGGGATTTACAAACTTGGATGGGGGGAAAGGAAAAGAAGCTACACCTTTATTTTCACTAACATTTAACTGAAATTTAGCATTTGCTTCTATTATGAATGTAAGGAACAAATCATCGTTGCAATAGCAGTACTTGTGACTTTGTCACCAAAAGAAGTGAAATATTTTTTCATATCACAAAACATTTGTTGCAGGTATCTCACAATACTGTTTACACTCATTGCTGCTTCAAATGATAGTTGTTAGACCAGCTGCTAGATTTTATTTAACATGCTAATATAGAAGCCTATTTGTTCCTGTAACATACTTTTACAAATGTATTTTGAAAACTGTATTCAATATAATTGGTTTTCTTTGCAATTCTATCATTTTATTTATTTAGTTTTCATTTTATTTTATGTAGTTAAAACAGTATTATGAGAAGGCGTCCGTCCACAGGCTTCACCAGACTGCCAAAGGGGTCCACTAAACAGAAGAGGTTGATAAGCCTTGGTCTAACCCCATCCTACAATTTCATTTTTCTTGCTTTTTTCATCTTTCTTTCATTTTTCTAAGGACTGGCTTAGAAGTGTTATGTGACCTGAGATGAAATTTGAGGGCACATGTGCTGGAAGGAAAAGAGAGTCCCTCTTGGAAAGGGTTTCTTGTGATGTGAGGGGACATCTGCTGAAGGGAAGGGGGAGTCCCCCCTGGAAAAGGTTTCTTAATTTTAAAAGGAGACACAAGGAAGACATGCTTTCCTCCTCTGCTTCTTGGTGTCTGACCACATTAGGCTGGGTGCTTCTTCCACCGCTAGGCACCCATGAGGAGAGCTACTGACCTACTGAAGATGGCAGAGATGATTGATGGTAAAAGCCTGGGTCTTTGAGGACACAGTGAGTTGCTGGCTTAGCCAGACACAGAACTACTCTACCTTTGGACTCCAGTTATCAATTGATACATCCCATACAATCAAGGACAATTTGGGTCAGTTGTCTGTTACTTGCAGCCTGGAGCACCTTCTCTAATCCACCATGCTATTTTTGTTGCCCAGGGTTTTCCATTCTTGGTCCTAACTATCTCTGGGTTGACACAGAGAACAAAGCTGGCATCTTCTTTATCTGATCCTCACTTGGATTGGTCAGATCTTTTTTTCTTGAGGTTGAACATCTTCAGGTCCTTCAACTAGACTCAAGAGGCATGGTTTTGAGACCTTTATCCATCCCTACTACGTGTGTCTATCCAGGTCAGTGGTTTTCAAACTTTAGCATGCATCAAAATCATGCTGTTTGTTAAGATTAGCTTGTTAAAATGCAAACTTCTGGGTCCCACTGCAGAGTTTCTGATTCAGTAGAACTGGAGTGGTACCCAATAATTTGCATTTCTAATAAATTCCCATATAATGCTGATGCTGCTGGTCTTGGGGACCACAGTTTGAAAACCACTGGTCTAGGTCCCTATGAAAACATAGCTCCTCAAGATAAAACCACTAATCAAGTTCAGCAGAGCAGAGCTATCACCTCCTTCAATACTGAGAGCATGCTCCTATTATTGCAGCCCAAGTTACAAGCTACTTTCTTATACTGCTGAAATCTATGTGAACCAAAACTCTGAAACCCATTTCATACATGCGCCTCTAAATCCTCTCTCCATTCTTTAAATAGGGAGCAATCATTTGTCAGTGCTTATGGTGTGCTGTTTTATATCATTTGATTCTCTTTTTTTTTTTTTTTTTTTTTTTTTTTTTTTTTTTTTTTTTTTTTTTGAGACGGAGTCTTGCTCTGTCGCCCGTGCTGGAGTGCAGTGGCCTGATCTCAGCTCACTGCAAGCTCCGCCTCCCGGGTTTACGCCATTCTCCTGCCTCAGCCTCCGGAGTAGCTGGGACCACAGGCGCCCGCCAGCACGCCCGGCTAGTTTTTTGTATTTTTAGTAGAGACGGGGTTTCAGCGTGTTAGCCAGGATGGTCTCGATCTCCTGACCTCGTGATCCGCCCGTCTCGGCCTCCCAAAGTGCTGGGATTACAGGCTTGAGCCACCGTGCCCGGCCTGATTCTCACAATAACCTTTGAAACAGGCAATGATCCCTTTCTGGAGAGACTGATAACTATAAAAATAAAGAAAAAAAACTTACCAAAGTCATCCAGCTGGTAAATATATGACGGGACCAGGATTTGAGTCTGGGTTATAGAACTCTACAATTGAGAACATTCCTCCTGCTTAACAGCATCTATTAATCAGCTGCCCTGCGGGGCTCAAGACAAATTTACCTAATTGTGCCTCATCCAGCTCCTTTCTCTTTCTTGTTCACAAGGTCATTGCTTGTGATTTTTGTCAAATGCCCCAGGTTTCTTGAGCCTCCATTATCTCCTTCATCTGCAAGTCATCCCTTTCGCTGTCCCTACCCCTGCTCCCAAACAGAAGGTGAGGCTTGCTGAGTTGCCTTTGGAGCCACATGAATTTAGTATCTGAAAGTGTTAACTGTGGGCACATTTTAATAAAGACCATTTTCTAGGCTATATCTATATAAATGTTCCCATTTAACATGCAAATGTACCATAAGTGATTTAGGGTGTGCTGGGGCCTTTATTGATCTAGTTGCAGTTATGTTGATTTAGCCCATAGCTCTATGGTTAATAATTTAGTAAGCAACCTTATTTTTTAATCTCCCTTTGTCCTCATGCCTCATCCTTTTCCACATTAAGGGACTTAGGCTTGCATTAAAATTCAGTTTAATGAACAATCAATTCTTGAATAAGTGGTAGCTACAAAAGAACTTCATCCAAATGCTAGGGAATGCTGTAAGTTTATGGTTTTTTACCTTCTTTGTGGAATTCTTGCTTTTATCATAAATATAAAGACTCACTCTATCCCTCCTAGTGCTTTTTGCATTACATTCTGTTTTGCCTGACATTGATATTGTTAGTTTTCTTTGGTTAGTATTTTCCTGGGATATCTTTTTCTATTTTCAATGTTTCTGTATGATTATCTTAAGTATATCTCTTACACACTGCTTACAGCTGGATTTTGATTTTTAAAAATCTCATGGATAGTCTCTGTCTTTAAGAGGTAAGTTTAATCCATTTACATTTATTGTGATTACTGATTTGTTTGAACTTATTTTCTAACATCTTTCTCTGTGTGTGTGTGTGTGTGTGTGTGTGTGTGTGTATGTTTCCTATTACCATGATATTTTGGGGGGTGGAGGGTGGAGGGCATATGTGGTTACTTTAATTTTTTTCTTCCTTTTTTACTTTTGATGGCTAGAGCTCCTTATCACCCCATCTTTTACTCCCCACTGATTTGAATGCTATATATCAGGGGTCTCCAACCCCCGGTACTGGTCCATGGCCTGTTAGGAAATGAGCCAGACAGCAGGAAGTGAGTGGCAGGCAAGGGAGCATTACTGCCTGAGCTCTGCCTCCTGTCAGATCAGCAGTGGCATTAGATTCTCATAAGAGCACAAGCTCTATTGTAAACTGTGCATGCGAGGATCTAGGTTGTGTGCTTCTTATGAGAATCTAATGATAAATGTAATGCACTTGAGTAATCCCAAAACCATCCCTGCACTCCCCCGCCTCCCACACACCCACCCACCCCACCAGTCCACAGAAAAATTGTCTTCCATGAATCCAGTCCCTGGTGCCAAAAAAATTGGGGACTGCTGTTATATATTACATTCCTTTTAGTGGTTTCGTTTTAATTTTTAACATAGTTACTCGGCAATACATTTTCCCAACAGTGTAAAATTATTCAGTATCTCTATTTTCCTCCTGACAAGACAATCCCTTGAACATAATGTAACTACCAATTGAATTCCCCTCACTCTGTCTTCCTCGTTATTTATTTATTTGAGACAGAGTTTTGTTCATGTTGCCCAGGTTGGAGTGCAATGGCACAATCTTGGCTCACTGCAACCTCCACCTCCCAGGTTCAAGCAATTCTCCTGCCTCAGCCTCCCAAGTAGCTGGGATTACAGGCATGCACCACCATGCCCAGGTAATTTTTTGTATTTATTAGAGATGGGGTTTCACCATGTTGGTCACGCTGGTTTCAAACTCCTGACCTCAGGTAATCCATCTGCCTTGGCTTCCCAAAGTGCTGGGATTACTGGTGTGAGCCACCATGCCCAGACATCTTCCTTGTTATTGTCTAGAATTCTGTTTCCACTATTTATCGCAAAATTGAATATGTATATAATCAGAAATTAGATTTACCAATATTTGAACACTTTCTGTACTTACTGTTTTCCTTCTTTCACTTTTCCTTCTACCAAAGTATATGCTTTAGTAATCCTTTAGTGATTCATGATGGTATGGGTAACTTGATTTATGAAAGTTTGAAAATGTCTGTAATTTTTCTTTTTCAGTGTTCATTTAGCTTTCTATTGAAGTAGGTTGATAGTATTTTTCCCTCTGCATGTTCATGATATTACTTCTCTGTGTGTGTCATCCCTTATTGCTAATGAAAAATCTGTTCAGTTCAACTAGCATTCCTTTGTAGGTAATTGGTCTTTAATCTCTTGTAACTTGAGATTTATCTCTTTATCTTTCTTTGATTTCATTATTGCAATGTTAGCACATGGTATGTGTTTTCCATCTTAGGATTTTCTTTTTTATTTTGAAATAGTCTCAGCCATTATCTCATACATATTACATCTCCATTTCACTCTTTATTCTATCTTTCTGGTATTTGTTATGTATATAATGAAACATTTTAATCTGTTCACTATGTCTTAGCTGCACTTTCATGTTTTTCATTTCTTTTTCTCTCTGTGTTGCTTTGGGTGAATTTCTCAGAAATATCTTTTAATTTACTAATTGTCTCTTCAACTGTGTCTTATCCCATTTGAATTTACTTTAATGATAATTTTTTTTATTTTTTATTTTTAGGATTTCTTTTTCTTTATCTTTTTTTTTTTTTTTTTTTTTTTGAGGTGGAGTCTCACTCTTGTTGTCCAGGCTAGAATGCAGTGGTGTGATCTTGGCTCACTACAACCTCCACCTCCCAGATTCAAGCGATTCTCCTGCCTCAGCCTCCTGATTAGCTGGGACTACAGGTGCCTGCCATCACGCCTGGCTAATGTTTTGTATTTTTAGTAGAGACGGGATTTCACTGTGTTAGCCAGGATGGTCTCAATCTCCTGACCTCGTGATCTGCCCTCCTCAGCCTTCCAAAGTGATGGGATTACAGGTGTGAGCCACCACACACAGCCGTAGGATTTCTTTTTGTTTTTTGAGATGAAGTCTTGCTCTGTTGCCCAGGCTGGAGTGCAGTGGCATGATCTTGGTGTGATCTGAGCCACTGCACCCAACCCATTTTTAGGATTTCAAATTGTTTCTTTTTCACATCAACAGTTAATTTTCCTGGGTGTGGTGGCTCACGTCTGTAATCCCAGCACTTTGGGAGGCCAAGGCAGGTGAATCACCTGAGCTCAGGAGTTTGAGACCAGCCTGGCCAACATGGCAATCCCCCATCTGCATTAAAAATACAAAAATTAGTGGGGCTTGGTGGCAGGTGCCTGTAATCCCAGCACATTGGGAGGCCGAGGCAGGTGGATCACCTGAGGTCAGGAGTTTGAGACCAGCCTGCCCAACATGGCGAAACCCTGTCTCTACTAAACATACAAAAAATTAGCTGGGCATGGTGGCAGGCACTGGTAATCCCAGCCACTCGGGAGCCTGCAGGAGAATCGCTTGAACCTGGGAGGCGGAGCTTGCAGTGAGCTGAGATCATGCCACTGTACTCGGACCTAGGTGACAAGAGCGAAACTCTCAAAAAAAAAAAAAAAAAAAAAAAAAGGCGGGGCACGGTGGCTCACGCCTGTAATCCCAGCACTTTGGGAAGCCGAGACGGGTGGATCATGAGGTTAGGAGATCGAGACCATCCTGGCTAACACGGTGAAACCCCATCTCTACTAAAAAATACAAAGAAAAAATTAGCCAGGCATGGTGGCAGACACCTGTGGTCCCAGCTACTTGGGAGGCTGAGGCAGGAGAATTGCATGAACCCAGGAGGCAGAGCTTGCAGTGAGCCGAGATTGCGCCACTGCACTCTAGCCTGGGTGACTCCATCTCAAAAAAAAAAAAAAAAAAGAAAAGAAAAGAAAAAAAAGAAATGTCCATGAATTAATGGGGGAAAATAATATTTGTTCATATACCGTAATAACAGATAATTTTTATGTTTTAAATAAATAAAACTCATACTCCTAAACAAGACAATCTTCTCTGGAACAGAAAAGGAAGAGAAACATGAAGATAAATAGAGACTGAAACCTCAAGGCCTACAGGCTGTGGAGCTGGAAACAGGCAGAAGTGACTAGGAATTCAAGTCCTACACAGTAAATAGGGAGCAAAAGAGTTTTTTAGGGCTGGGAGTCTAGCATCAAACTCACAGCTTGAAACCATATCTTAGGTAACAGAAGAGTGCAGACCCAGGTCTGCCAGTTGGGACCTGAGCCAAGCCACCCTGGCTCATTAACTGTATCTATGATACCTTCCATATCACAAAGACTGGAAATTCTGAGCTGCCAATAGGAAGCATGGCTTGGGACTGGGGTCCTGAGGGTCTTGGTTTAGACAAGTGCAGAGAAAGAAAAAGGACAGAAATAATCCTCTTCAAAATAAGCCTACACACCAAAATTCTAAAGCATGGGAAGAAAATTGACACTAAGAAAGCCAACAAATTCAACTCTGAACAGATGGATTCATTAGTGATAAGTAATTTCATAAATTCAGTTCCAGATTGCTCTAGATAAATAATCTGGAACTGACTTTAAAATACATTTAAGATCCTAGCAAAGGTAAATGAAGGAATGACTTGTTAAAAGAGAAAAGTTATGAAACAAAAACAGACAAAATTAACTGGTTTTTTTTTTTGGTAGGTTTTTTGTTTGTTTGTTTGTTTGAGACGGAGTCTCACTCTGAGAAAAATACTATCAACCTACTTCAATACAAAGCTAAATTAACATGAAGAAGAAAACTTACAGATATTTTCAAACTTTCATAAATCAAGTTACCCATACCATCATGAAAGGATTACTAAAGCATATACTTTGGCAGAAGGAAAAGGGAAAGAAGAAAAACACTAAGTACAGAAAGTGTTCAAATATTGGTAAATCTAATTTCTGATTATATACATATTCAATTTTGTGATAAATAGTGGAACAAGAATTTTACACAATAACAAGGAAGTGCCCAGCCGGACACTTATTTTCTTTAACATCAGTTTTCTTAAAGTATAATTTACATGCAACATAATCACCAATTTAAGTGTATTATTCAATGAGTTTTGGTTAATATATATAATCATGTAACCACAACCAAAATCAGAAAAATAATATTTTCCTCACCCAAAAACTTCCCTTGTGCCTTTGCAGCTAATAATCCCCTTCTCCAGCCCCAGGTAACCATCGATCCGTTTTCTATACATTAGTTTGCCTTTCCTTGAATTTCATATAAATGAAATCATATAGTATGTATCCTTTTGTGTCTGGTTTCTTTTTCTAAATGTAGTGATTTTTATTTTTTTATTTTTTACTTCAATAAGTTATTGGGGAACAGGTGGTGTTTGGTTACATGGGTAAGTTCTTTAGTGGTGATTTCTGAGATTGTGGTGCACCCATCACCCGAGCAGTGTACACTGTACTGAATGTGTAGTCTTCTATCCCTCGCCACCGCCAACCCTTTCCCTGGAGTCTCCAAAGTCCAGTGTATCATTCTTACACCTTTGTAGCCTCATAGCTTAACTATCACATATAAGTGAGAACCTGTGATGCTTGGTTTTCCATTCCTGAGTTGCTTCACTTAGAATAATACTCTGCAATTCCATCCAGCTTGCTGTGAATGCCATTATTTCATTCCTTTTTATGGTATTCCATGGTATATATATACCACATTTTCTTTATCCACTCATTGATTGATGCGCATTTGGGCTGGTTCCATATTTTTGTAATTGCAAATTATGTTGCTATAAGCATGTGTGTGTATCTTTTTCGTATGATAACTTCTTTTCCTCTGGGTAGATACTTAAGTAGTGGGGTTGCTGGATCAAATGGTAGATCTACTGTCAGTTCTTTAAGGAATCTCCACACTATTTTCCATAGTGGTTGCCCTAGTTTACATTCCCAAAAACAGTGCAAATGTTCCCTTTTCACTACATCCATGCCAACATCTATTTATTTATTATTTTTTTAAATTGTGGCCATTCTTGCAGGAGTGAGGTGGTATTATATTGTGGTTTCAATCTGCATTTCCCTGATCATTAGTCATGTTGAGCATTTTTCCGTATGCTTGTTGGCCATTTGTATATCTTCTTTTGAGAACTGTCTATTCATGTCCTTAGCCCACCTTTTCATGGGATTGTTTGTTTTTTGCTTGTTGATTTGTTTGAGTTCTTTGTACATTTGGGATATTATTCCTTCATCAGATGTATAGATTGTGAAGATTTTCTCCCACTCTGTGGGTTGTCTGTGAACTCTGCTGATTATTTCTTTTGCCTTATAGCACAGTTTGAAGACAGGTAATGTGATGCCTCCAGATTTGTTCTTTTGCTTAGTCTTGCTTTGATTATGTGGGCTCTTTTTTGGTTCCATACGAATTTTAGGATTATCTTTTCTAGTTCTGTGAAGAATGATGGTAGTATTTTGATGCAAATTGCATTAAATTTGTAGACTGCTTTTGGAAGTATGGTCATTTTCACAATATTGATTCTTTCCATCCATGAACATGCAGTGTGTTTCCATTGTTTGTGTTGTCTGTGATTTCTTTCAGCAGTGTTTTGTAGTTTTCCTTGTAGAGGTTTTTCACATCCTTGGTTAGGTATTAACATATTCCTAAGCATTTTATTTTATTTTATTTTGCAGCTATTGTGAAAGGGGTTGATTTCTTGATTTGATTCTCAGCTTGGTCGCTGTTGGTGTATTGCAGAGCTACTGATTTGTGTACATTAATTTTGTATCCTGAAACTTTGATGAATTCATTTACCAGTTCTAGGAGCTTTTTGGATGAGTCTTTAGGGTTCTCTAGGTATACAAATCGTATCGTCAGCAAACAGTGACAGTTTGATTTCCTCTTTACCAATTTGGATGCCTTTGATTTCTTTCTCTTGTCTAATTTCTCTGGCTAGGACTTCCAGTACTGTGTTGAATAGAAGTGGTGAAAATGGGCATCCTTGTTTTGTTCCAGTTCTTGGGGGAAATGCTTTCAACTTTTCCCCATTCAGTATAATGTTGGCTATAGGTTGGCTGTAGATGACTTGTATTACCTTTTGCCCCTTCTATGCCAATTTTGCTGAGGGTTTTAATCATAAAGGATGCTGGATATTGTCAAATGCTTTTTCTGTGTCTATTGAGATGATCATGTGATTTTTGTTTTTCTGTTTATGTGGTTTATCACATTTATTGACTTACGTATCTTAGACCATCCCTGTATTCCTGGTAAGAAGCCCACTTGATAAGGGTGGATTATCTTTTTGATATGCTGTTGGATTCAGTTCGCTAGTATTTTGTTGAGGTTTTTTGTATCTATGTTCATCAGCGTTATTGGTCTGTAGTTTTCTTTTCTTGTTTTGTCCTTCCCTAGTTTTTGGTATCAGGGTGTTACTGGCTTCATAGAATGATTTATGGAGGATTCCCTCATTCTCTATCTTTTGGAATAGTGTTAATACAATTGGTACCAATTCTTCTTTGAGTGTCTGATAGAATTCACCATGAATACATTTGGTCCTGAACTTCTTTTGTTGGCAATTTTGAAATTACTATTTCAATCTCCCTGCTTGTTATTGATCTGTTTAGAGATTCTATATCTTCCTGGTTTAATCAGGGAGGATTGTATATTTCCAGGAATTTGTCCATCTCCTCTAGGTTTTCTTTCTTTTTCTTTTTTTCTTCTTTTTTTTTTGAGATGGAGTTTCACTCTTGTTGCCTAGGCTGAGGTGCAATGGCACAGTCTCAGCTCACTGCAACCTCTGCCTCCCAGGTTCAAGTGATTCTTCTGCCTCGGTCTCCCAAGTAGCTGGGATTACAGGCCCCCACCACTACGCCCGGTTAATTTTTGTATTTTTAGTAGAGACAGGGTTTCACCATGTTGGGCAGGCTGCTCTCAAACTCCTGACATCAGGTGATACATCGATCTCAGCCTCCCAAATCTCGGCCTCGACTGGGATTACAGGCGTGAGCCACTGCGCCTGACCTCCTCTAGGTTTTCTAGTTTACGTGTGTAAAGGTGTTTATAGTAGCTTTGAATAATCTTTTGTATTTCTGTAGTATCAGTTGTAATATATTCCATTTCATTTCTAATTAAGTTTATTTGGATCTTTTCTCTTTTTGGTTAATCTCACTAATATAGGCTATCAATTTTATTTATCATTTCAAAGAACCAGATTTTTGTTTCATTTATCTTTTGTATTTTTTTGTTTGTTTGAATTTCATTTAGTTCTGCTCTGATCTTCGTTATTTCTTTTCTTCTGCTGAGTTTGGGTTTGGATTGTTCTTGTTTCTCCTTAGATTATCTAGGAGACCTTATAATCTAAGTTGTGACCTTAGATTATCTATTTGTGCTTTTTTAGACTTTTTGATGTAGGCATTTAATGCTATGAACTTTCCTTCTAGTACTGCTTTCGCTGTATCCTAGAGGTTTTGATAGGTTGTGTCACTATTATCCTTTAGTTCAAATAATTTTTTAAATTTCCATCTTGATTTCATTGTTGACCCAGCAATCGTTCAGGAGCAGGTTATTTATTTTCCATGTATTTGCATGGTTTTGAGAGTTTTGATATAACTTCGATTTTCTTAAATTTACTGAGATTGGTTTTGTGGTCTATCATATGATGTATCTGGGAGAATGTTCCATGTGCTAAAGAATAGAATGTATATTCTGTAGTTGTTGGGTAGAATGTTCTGTAAATATTAGTATCTGTTAAGTCCATTTGTTATAGGTGTCATGCACGTCCATGTGGAGAGACCACCAAACAGGCTTTGTGTGAGCAACATGGCTGTTTATTTCACCTAGGTGCAGGTGGGCTGAGTCCGAAGAGAGAGTCAGCAGAGGGAGATAAGTGTGGGGCTGTTTTACAGGATTTGGGTAGGTAAAGAAAAATTAACAGTCAAAGGGGGGTTGTTCTCTGGAGGGCAGGAGTGGGGGTTACAAGGTGCTCAGTTGGGGAGCTTTTTGAGTCAGGATGAGCCAGGAAAAGGAATTTCATAAGATAATATCATCGCTTAAGGCAAGGACCGGCCATTTTCACTTCTTTTGTGGTGGAATGTCATCGGTTAAGGCGAGGCAGGGCATTTGCACGTCTTTTGTGATTCTTCAGTTACTTCAGGCCATCTGGGCGTATACCTGCAAGTCACAGGGGATGCGATGGCTTGGCTTGGGCTCAGAGGCCTGACAATAGGGTATAGTTTAAAGTCCATTGTTTCTTTGTTGGCTTTCTGCCTTGATGACCTGTCTAGTGCTATCAGTGGAATATTGAAGTCCCCCACTATTATCATATTGCCATCTATCTCATTTCTTAGGTCTAGTAGTAATTGTTTTATAAATTTGGGAGTTCCAGTGTTAGGTACATATGTATTTATAATTGTGATATTTTCCTGTTGGTCTAGTCCTTTTATCTATGTAACGTCTCTGTCTTTTTTAACTGCTGTTGCTTTAGAGTTTGTTTTGTCTGATATAAGAATAGTTACTCCTGCTTGCTTTTAGTGTCCATTTGTATGGAATATCTTTTTCTATCCCTTTACCTTAAGTTTATGTGAGACTTTATGTGTCAGATGAGTGTCTTGAAGATAGCAGAAACTCAGTTGGTGAATTCTTACCCATTCTGCCATTCTGTATCTTGGAAGTGGAGCATTTAGGCCATTTACATTCAATGCTAGTATTGAGATGTGAGGTACTATTCTATTCATCCTGTTATTTGTTGCCTAAATACCTTTTTCTTCATTGTGTTATTGTTGTATAGGTCCTGTGAGATTTATGCTTTAAGGAGGTTCTATTTTGGTGTATTTTGAGGATCTGTTTCAAGATTTAGAGTTCCTTTAACAGTTCTTATAGTGCTGGCATGATAGTGGCGAATTCTTTCAGCATTTGTTTGTCTGAAAAGGACTGTATCTTTCCTTCATTTATGACATTTAGTTTTGCTGGATACAAAATTCTTGGCTGATAATTGTTTTCTTTAAGCAGGCTAAAAATAGGATCCCAATCCCTTTTAGTTTGTAGGGCTTCTGCTGAGAAATCTGTTGTTAATCTGACAGGTGTTCCTTTATAGATTACCTAATGCTTTTGTCTCACAGTTCTTAAGATCCTTTTCTTCATCTTGACTTTATATAACCTGATGACTATGTGCCTAGATGATGATCTTTTTGTGATAAACTTCCCAGGTGTTCTTTGAGCTTCTTGTATTTGGATGTCTAGATCTCTAGCAAGGCCGGGGAAGTTTTCCTCAATTATTCCCTAAAATACGTTTTCCAAACCTTTAGATTTCTCTTCTTCCTTGGGAACACTAATTATTCTTAGGTTTGGACATTTAACATAGTCCCAAACTTCTTGGAGGCTTTGTTTTGAGGAAAGAGAGAGACCCTCTCATATTGTTTTATATTGTTTTATACTCAGTACCTGTTTTAAGAAAAAATAAGGAAGTGAAACCAAAGACAGGCAGCCCGGTATCAGGTCCAAAACCGGGCCTGGGTCTGCGTGGTCTAAACTTCGTAGTTAAAAATCAACTCATGACTTAGAAACCAATGTTATCCATAGATTCCCGGCATTGTACAAAAGAACATTGTGAAACTCCCTGCTCTGTTCTGTTTCACTCTGACCACTGGTGCATGCAGCCCCTGTCATGTACCCCCTGCTCGCTCAAATCAATCACGACCCTTTCATGTGAAATCTTTAGTGTTGTGAGCCCTTAAAAGGGACAGAAGTTGTGCCCTTGGAGAGCTTGGATTTTAAGATAGTAGCTTACTGATGCTCCCAGCTGAATGAAGCTTCCTTCTACAACTCAGTGTCTGAGAGGTTTCATCTGTGGCTCATCCTGCTACAGTTTTTTTTTTTTTTTTTTTTTTAATATATATTTTTTGAGACAGGGTCTCCGTCGCCCAGGCTGGAGTGCAGTGGCGTGATCTCGACTCACTGCAAGCTCCGCCTCCTGGGTTCACGCCATTCTCCTGCCTCAGTCTCCGGAGTAGCTGGAACTACAGGCGCCGCCACCACGCCCGGCTGATTTTTTGTATTTTTAGTGGAGACGGGGTTTCACCGTGTTAGCCAGGATCTCGATCTCCTGACCTCGTGATCCGCCTGCCTCGGCCTCCCAAAGTGCTGGGATTACAGGCGTGAGCCACTGCGCCCAGCCCAGTTTATTTTTTAAAATTCATTTTTCTTTGTTTTTGACAGATTGGGTTAATTTGAAAATCTGGTCTTTGAGCTCTGAAGTTCTTTCTTCTGCTTGTTCAATTCTATTGCTGAGACTTTCCAGTGCATTTTGCATTTCTCTAGATATGTCTTCGATTTCCAGAAGTTGTGATTGTTTTTTATTTATGCTATTTCACTGAAGAATTTTTCTTTCATTTCCTGCATCATGTTTTCGATTTCTTTAAGTTGGACTTCACATTTCTCTGGTGTCTCCTTGATTAGCTCAATAATCGACCTGAATTCTTTTTCTGGGAATTCAGAGAGTTCATCTTTGGTTTGGATCCATTGCTGGTGAGCTGGTATAATCTTTTGGGGGTGTTAAAGAACCTCATTTTGTCACTTTACCAGAATTGTTTATTTGGTTCCTTCTCATTTGGGTAGACTATGTCAGAGGGATGATCAGGGATTTAGGGGCTGTTGTTCAGACTCTTTGGTCCCACGGGGTGCTCCCTTGATGTGGTGCTCTTCCCCTTCCCCTAGGGATGGGGCTTCCTGAGAGCCAAACTGTAGTGATTGCTTTTGCTTTTCTGGGTCTAGCCCCCCAGTGGAGCTCCTGGGCTCTAGGCTGGTATTGGGAAGCATCTGCAAAGAGTCCCGTAATGTGATCCGTCTTCGGGTGTCGCAGCCATGGATACTAGCACCTGCTCCTGTGGAGCTAGCAGGGGAATGAAGTGGGCTCTCTGAGGGTCCTTGGTTGTGTTTTTGTTTAGAGTGCTGGCTTTGAGTTGGTTGGCCTCCAGCCAAGATGTGGTGCTTTCAAGAGTGCATCAGCCACGGTCTACAGGGAGGAAGCAAACTTGCCCTAGAGACAACCGGTTAAGTATTCAGGATTCTCAGGCAGTGGGCAGGGCTGCAGGGCTCCCAAGAGATAATGACTTTTGTCTTCGGTTACCGGGGCAGGTAGAGAAAGACCACCAACAGGGGGCAGGGATAGGCATGTCTAAGTTCAGCTTCTCCTTGGGCAGCGCTTACTGCACCTGCTGTGGGGGATAGGGGACCGTTTCCCAGTCCAGTGGAGTTATATTCCCAGGGGGATTATGGCTGCCTCTGCTGAGTCATACAGGTCACCAGGGAAATGGGGGAAAGCTGGCAGTTATGGGCCTTACCCACTCCTATGCAGCCTGCAGTCCTAAAGGCTAGTCTCACTCCCACCATGCCCCTCCAACAGCACTGAGTGTATTTCCAGGCAGCCGGTGACCAGGGCTGAGAACTTGCCCTAGACCACGAGCCTCTCTGTTGAGAAAGCAAGCGGACTCACAGGTTTTCGGCATCTCAGGGAGCCTGCAGCAGTGATCCAGTTCCTTTAAAGGGTCTGTGGATTCTCTTGGCTTTCCTGGTATGTTCCTGTGGTAGTTCTTAGAGCAAAAGTTCACGATGTGAGTCTCCACTGGCTGCTCTGTCCATCTGAGTGGGAGCTGAAAGCTAGTCTGGCCTCCTACCTGCCATCTTAATCTCGTCAAATGTAGTGATTTTTAGATTAATCCATATTACTCTGTATATCCTTGGTTCATTCCTTTTTGGGTAGTATTCTGTTGTATGGTTATGTCACAATTTTTTAATCCATTCTTCTACTGATAGACATTTGATTTGTTTCCAGTTTGGGCTGTTATGTATAAATCTTCTATGAATATTCATATACAAGTCTTTGTGTGGACACGTTTTCATTTGTCCTGGGCAAACATCTAAGAGTGGGTTTGCTGGGTAGTATCTTAAGTATATGTTTAACTTGATAAGAAACTCCCAAACTGTTTTTCTAAGCAGCTATACCATTTTGCATTCCCATCTGCAATGGATGAATTCCAGCTGGGGAGCAGAGGTTGTTTTTAAAGCATGAACCCAATGCCGTCTTGACTGGAGGTGATGGCAGAAACACTTTAGAATAAAATGCTAGGAATGGTAATGAAGGCTCCAGGAGGGCACAGACTCCAAGTGTCCTGTTTTCTGCTGCATCCCCAATAACTAGCACAGGGCTTGGCTCCTGGCACCCACTCAATAAATGAATCAATGAATAAAAGATTTGCCTCTGACAGACATTAACAGCTTATACGGGTTGGGTCAAAGCTTGGACCTACTGTATCTTATTTAATCAAAGGAAGTTTTAGGGGCCCTGGTTTCTCCTTCCCGAAGTTTCACAAGACACTTAATTTTCAACTTGTTGGCATTTCTACCTGGTTACTACAATATCTGCTGACTCTAGCCTGGCTTCACTTCACAGCCCAAGATGGCCACTCTGCCTCCCATCACTGAGTATGCACTTCAGCCAGCAGAAAGGAGGAAATGGGAAGAAAACACATCCTCTCTTTACGGAGACTTGGCTGAAGTTGCAGATCATTTCTGCTTATCTGTCGTGGGTCAGAACTTGGTCACATGGCCACATCCAGCTGCAGGGGAAACTGGCCATATCCAGCGGCAAGGAAAACATGGCCTTTATTTGGATCAGCTGTGTGCCTAAATACCAGGACCCCATTGCTAAGAAGAAGGGGAGGACCGCCAATGGAACATTTCTATTGAATGAATGATAATAATGGCAGGCCCTATCCTGAGCCTGGCTTTGTCCAGAACTGCTGTAGGGACTTCGAGGTCAATATGCCATATTATTCAGAAAACATGCTTATTTCTCAACTCCAGGGAGAATCCTTTCAATTCCTACACAAAAGAAAGCAAGGCTGGTGAGTATGGAAGGTGTCTCACCCAGCACTTCTCATCCCTGCCCCTGGCCATGCAGGCCAGCCACTTGGATTCCTCCTCAAGGTGGTCTGTTCCAGCTACAAGGGGCAGGGAGCATTTCAAGGATGGTGCATTCAAAGAAGTGGGAGCTAATGATGGGATGGGGACATGGACATATACCACTGGCTTCTCTGGGAGCCAAATGGCTCCCTCTGAGTGACCTACCTTAAGAAGCTCTGGTGTGCTAAGCAGACCCCAGCGGGGCCACCATGGTCTACAGACACACTTGGTAAGGGAAGCAAGTGAGAGAGAGGAGGGGATCTAGGCAAGGGTAAATAGGATGTGGAAGGGGCTTGAGATATATCTGTGTCTTGTTTCCAGGATATCTTACCTTATCATGAGTTCCTCCAGAAGCAGGTACTGAGACAAAGATTTGAGGGCAAGTAGTTCATTTGAGACCTAATTTCAGGAAGCACCAGTAGGGGCATGGGGAAGGGAGACTGGGAAAGAGTGCAGGGTCAAGGAAGTTACACCACTGGGCCCAAGTGGGGCTCAGTCCTGTGGGAGCCAGTGTAGAACACACACCTTGAAGTTACCCTGCCCAAGAGGTTGGGTGTAAGAGTTTAAGAAAGAGGAAAGAAAGATGAAATGCCGCTCAACATTAAATTGGCCAGACGCCCCTCTCAGGTTTATTTCTTTAAAATAAACCTGTCTTTGATTGTTGAGCCACATTTCCTGTTTCTTTTCTCTTTCTTTAACTCTTACACTGGGGAGCTGAGATTTTTACACATCAGTTATTGGCTACGGGTTGCTCCCAAGACCTGCTTAATTCACCAGGACTTCTGGCCTCTCAAGCGTGGAGACAGAAGGCCTTCCTTACCTGCAGAAAATCCTTAGGCAAAGAAATCAAATGTGGGGCAGTTGGAAGTTGGCTGGAGCACACTGAGGTGGTAAGCCCTGAGGGATGTGGAGTGGGCACTGGGTACTGTCTGCTACAAAGGATGAAACCAACATCAATCACACATGCTTTTGCTCTCTGACACACACACACGCCCCTTGCACACCTCTTACACTGGCTTTTTTCCTGACTCACACTGCTCCCTCTCAACACAGGACCTCTGCGTATGCCATTCTGGATGTCTGAGCCACTCTTCTACTCTTTCTGTTCCCCCTTCCATGAGTTAAGTTCTACTCACTCTTCAGATCTTGGCTCAAATGCCCCTTCCTCCTGCCCCCTCCCACCCCAGGACAACATCAGGTCCTCCTGTTGCATATTGTCTCAGCTCCCTGGCCTGTAAGTGTGTCATTATAGGTAAGTTTAGGTGATTAATGCTGTCTCCTCCATCAGACTGTGAGGAAGGGATCCTCCCTATCTTGTTTACAGTGACACACAGTAGGAACTCAAAAAATGTATGTTGACTGAATGAATGAATGCCAGTCTGATTGACTAAGGCCCCCTGTAGCTAGAGAGAAGAATTTACCAGCTAAAGATCCCAGGAAGAGGAGGCAGCTAATTAGCAATTCATTAGGATCCATTTTCACGTCTATAGTCAATGCTAATCACTTGTTTGTTTAAAACAGGAAGTTCTGCACTCATTAAATCCATTACTAAATGAAAATGTTTCTCATGGAAGTCTGGCCTCCCACACTGGAGTGTAAACTCCAGGACTGCACCCTCTCTTTTGGGTAGACTTCCTAGAAATCAGCAAAGCCGGTGCTCACAAGCTGGAAATACCCTGGGTTAGGACCCTAGTGCTTGCTGCCAGTGGGACCTTAGGAACCTGGCCCTTCAGCTCAGGCTGGGAGTGGCCTGGCAAGGGTGAGCTCTGCCCATCATCCCACATCCACCCTATTCCACCCTGCAGAAAAGCCCCAGAGAAGAACTTCCCTATGGCAATGTTACCCACCCATTACTCACGCACCTATTGGGTGCCTGCCAGATGTACAGCCCAGGCCCACCTCTCGGGTATTGAACAGACTGGCCTCCTTTCCTGAAGTTTCACCTTTTTCTTTATCTTCATTGCCCACTGCCCCCACCTTACATCAACACAAGCAACACCTTAAATGTGTTGTTTGAGCCTTTGTACCTGCTGTTCCCTCTGTTCAGAGGGGGCCTTCTCTATGTGTACTTGATGGGCAAACACTGCAATGCCAGCTTGCTGGTGTCTCCTCCATGAAGCCTCCCAATTGCCTTTTGGTTCAACCTCTGTGCTGCCATTTATACTCTTGAATATCATCATCTTCATGGTGGTGACCAACTCTGATAGAGCACTTCCCAGGGGCCAGCCAGTCCCTGAGTCTATCACTCTATCACTCTGGTGTCCCATGCCCTCAGGGAGGTACTGTTTTTATTTTCATTTCGTCAAGGCTAAGAGTCCTGAAGAGACTTTTCCAAGACTACATGGCAGGGTCAGGATTCCAACCTAGGCCATCTTGTCTCCAGAACCCATGAGCTTAACTGCCGCTCCCTACCTCCTCCCAATGCAGACTTTTATTGCTGTCTTCTCACACTAACTTGCCTTGTTTAGCGCTCCTGTAAGCCTAGCTCCTAAGAGGCAGTATATATGTCTTTTTATCTCTGGGGCTGGCAAGTAGGAAGCCTCGAAAAATACTTGAAGTTTCCAACCAGCAGATTTCAGATCCTGTTCCATAAACCCTGTTGTAACTGATCATGCAACTGATCAGTAGCCTCCTGTTAGAATCCTGTCTTTGCTCTTAATGCCTTTGGATCAGTCGCTGGATATGTCAGTCATCATGACCATGAGATGGAGCGGCAAGTCATGACCCTGTCGTGTGCCTGTCAGGTGCTGAAGATGCAGAAAGGAGTATGACTCCTACATGAGAAAAAGGCTGCAAGTCCCAGGCAGAGCTATGGCGAGGGCTGCGGCAGAGGACGGCATTGCAGTGGCCTGATTTCAGCATGGGTAGTCAGGAAAACCTCCGAGGCCTGACCTGCCTCTTTTGGGGTTCTGAGGGGGCTCATACGAGCCAGGGAATGGGCGGGAGATCATCTTCCTGCATGCCCACAGGGATACAACCCATCCCCTGAGAGGCATCCTCTCCAAGATTCCTTTGTTTATTTTTTTGCTTATTATTGCTTATTATTATTATTTTTTAGACGGAGTCTCATACTGTCACCCAGGCTGGAGTGCAGTGATGCGATCTCAAACAATTCTCTGCCTCAGCCACCTTAGTAGCTGGGATTACAGGCGCCATGCCCAGCTGATTTTTGTTTTGTATTTTTAGTAGAGACGGGGTTTCACCATCTTGGCCAGGCTGGTCTTGAACTCCTGACCTCGTGATCCACCCGCCTCGGCCTCCCAAAGTGCTGGGATTACAGGCATGAGCCACCGCACCCAGCTGCTTATTTGGGGTTAAGCATTGCTTCCCCTTCTCCCAGCCCTGGTTCCCCTTGAGAAACGCAAAGCACAAGCAAGGGGCCCAAGATGACGTTAGGCCCCTAACACCAAATGTGAATTTGCCGTAGGATTATAGACCCATAAACACCTTCTATTTTGATAACTTTTTTTGTGTGAGTGGATAAGATACACATTAATAGGGTTTAAAAATAATGTCAAGGGTATATGGGGTACTTGTGAGAAGACTTCTCACCATTGATCCTGTTATCCTTCCTAGAAGCTAAAGGCTGCCACTTGGGTGTCCTTTAAGACAGATTCCACACATCAAGTATCCCCCTTCCCCATATGTAGCAGCATTGTTCTGCTTGTCATTTTCTTTTTTTCTTTTGAGATGGAGTCTCGCTCTGTTGCCCGTGCTGGAGTGTGATGGCGCTATCTTGGCTCGCTGCAACCTCCGCCTCCTGGGTTCTAGCAATTTTCCTGCCTCAGCCTCCCGAGTAGCTGGGATTACAGGCGCCTGCTACCATGCCCAGATCATTTTTATATTTTTAGTAGAGACGGGATTTCGCTATGTTGGTCAGGCTGGTCTCGAACTCCTGACCTCAAGTGATCCACCCACCTTGACCTCCCAAAGTGCTGGGATTACAGGTGTGAGCCACAGAGCCCTGCCGCTGCTTGTCTTTTTCTTTAATAATGTGTCTTGAAGCTATACAGAGAACTACCTCATTATTTTGAAAGGCTACATGGTATACTACTCGTGTTTATGAGGCACTTATTTAGCCAGTACTCTCTCGATGGACTTTTAGGTTGTTTCCATCTTTCATTAATGTAAACAATGCATCAACAAACACTTTATTCATCATCTTTGCTTGTGGCAAGTAAATTCCTAAAAGCAGGATTGCTGAGTCAAAGGGTATGTGCATTTAAAACTCTGATAGCTATTGCTGTTTTAATTTTTATTCTTTTAAAGGCAGACTACCACATGTAGCACCTCATTTGAATGTGTCTGGAGTCTTGGAAACTTGACTACCCTATGTTCTACAAATGGACCTTGAGAGCTTGTTTGGAGGTTCTAGCAGCGGGCCTCAGCTACTTATATACCCTTGACTGAAGACCAGTCTTCCTGTATTGGGGATGGTTGTCCTCTTCGACAGTGTGCAGCTTCAGGAGGGACACACATGGAGCAGAGAGGGAGGAGGGGGACACCTGCCCGGCCAGCCAGATCAGCCAAATCAATCCTGGCAATCAACGGGGTGACGGATGTTGCAGCCAGATTGCTCTCCCATCCAGTTTTATTCTTTTAAAGTGTTGCACAGTATTTTGTTATATGAATGCACTGGAGATCATTTAACTAGTCCATCCCTCCCTCCCTCCCCTGTTCTTTGTAATTTTCTTTGTCTTTTCTTTTCTTTTCTTTTTGAGATGGAGTTTCACTCTTGTTGCCCAGGCAGGAGTGCAATGGCACGATCTTGGCTCACCACAACTTCCACCTCCCAGGTTCAAGCGATTCTCCTGCCTCAGGCTCCCAAGTAGCTGGGATTACAGGCATGTGCCACCATGCCCGACTAATTTTGTATTTTTAGTAGAGACAGGGTTTCTCCATGATAGTCAGGCTAGTCTCGAACTTCTGACCTCAGGTGAACTGCCTGTCTCAGCCTCCCAAAGTGCTGGGATTACAGGCGTGAGCCACCGTGCCTGGCCTCTTTTTAATTTTCTATTTACTTTGAGGAAATAGTTAACAGTAACATTTCAAGACTTTGGAGTGCAGTGGCACAGTCAGCTCACCGCAGCCTCAATCTCCTGTGCTCCAGCAATCCTCCTGCCTCAGCCTCCCAACATGTCGCGATTACAGGCATGAGCCACCATGCCTGGCCTCATGACATCTGATGTATCACTCTTCAGTATAGCTCAGTAGAATTTCTGTGTTGTGGGAGGCATTTCAGTCTCTTCTGGATGAAGAGCTCAGCACTGTGATTAGGTTATTTCCTATCTTTTGCTTCCAGTCTTTGGATACTGAGGAAAAGCATCAAGCATAAAGCCTGGCACATACTAGGCATTCAATATTTGTGACTTTTTAAAAATTTGGAATGATGTTGCAGTGAACTGCCTACGCATGTACATCTTTGTGCACATGTGTGAGTATGACATACTTAAGGGGCAGAATTACTGATCAAAAGGTGTGTCCATTCAAATTTGGTCGATACCGCCCAACTGACCTCCAAAGACCTTGTGCCAATGTACATGCCTGTCTCCCCATACACTTGCCAACATTATATTATCAAATTATAGATGCTGAGGAGGTGGAACAATGCTTGGAGATTGATTGGTTCAAACTCTTCACCTAGTAGATTGGGGAGGCTGAGGCATAGGGAGGGGAAGAGCATGCCCAAGGTCACCTGTGAGCTGTGGCACAGTTTGAGTCCCTCCAGGGAACTGGGGCAGGGTCTGGGGTGAAACACGTGACTGCACCCTGTGGGGTCCATGAGACAATGAGAAGATGGGCTAACAAGAGGTGGGGTGAGCCAAGGCCTATTCCTCCCCCACACCTACGCCCGGGTAACACAACATGTTTTATTTCATGAAGGAACTTCTGACTCTTCTCCACTACTTCTCCCTGCCTCCCCCCGCCCATCTTTTCCCTTGGAAACAGCCTCAGAGATTCTGAAAGGTGCTTCCCTTACTTCTGAGCCTGCCTGTGTGGGAGGAAGCTGAGGACGTGAGGGTACTGATTGAGAGAGCAGGTTGAGACCCAGGAGCTGTTGTGCAAAAAGAATGGCAAATTATATAAGGAGGGGAAACGGAAGCGGGTGGCGGAGGCAGCCATTCATCAGTGTTTTTTAACTCTTTCCTGCTGCAAAAGCAGGCAGCCCCAGATGCCGGGATAGGGCCGCAGTGAGACAGGCATTTTCATAAATGGCTGGTGCTGAAAGCTTTGAAGCCGGGAGGGCACTGCTCCCTCCTCGTCCTTTGCAGACTGGCTTTGTACTCTGGGTAAAACTGTCGGAAAAGGTAGAACAGCTCCTAATCTAGGAGATGATTCCTGTGGGAAATCAGGCTGCTTTTCAAGCGTAATTTGAAAAGCCGCAGCCTCCAAACTTCAGTGGTGGAGGAGGGGAGACTGGGGGGGAGATGGGGGAGTGCAGAGAGGAGAATGCCATTTATAAAGCAATCAACGCTTCCACAGAGTCCACCATCACTCAGAATTATTTTCTGAAATTTGGCCTCTATTCCTTACTCTGGAGGAAAGGCAATACGGGCACCTGGCTTCCAATCAAGCCCAACGCACAGGACTGGGTAAGCCACACAAAAGGAGAGGGACCCTGCATTGCTCATCACAGCTGGAGTTGCGGAAAATCATTTCTAGGGCTCCTCAAATCTCCGGAACCAGCCGGAGGAAGCCTCATCAGAGGTTCCATTCATCTGACTTCTTACTTTTAAACTTTAAAGCACATATTTATGTGCCTCAAGTTGCCCATGAACCACAGCATGTCAAACAGTTTGGGGTTGATGGAAGAGGTACATTTTCTCGTCCTGGGACTTTCAGAAATACGATTTCACTGCCAGTCTCTCTCCCTTCCAATTTCTCCCGTATGCTGCCACGAGATGAACATTCCTAACATCCTGCTTTCAATACATTATTCACCTGTTCAAGAACCTTCCAAGGCCACTTCTTGATCCCTTAAGGCCGGGATGCTCAGACTGGCATTCAAGGCCTTCCATAAATGTGGCCTCAGCGCCCACAACCTCCTTACACTCACTCTCCCAGACTGCCACACCACACGTGTCACAGGCCACAAATACAGGGTGGTGAGTGCCTGTCATATATGCCCTCCCCAATCCCGGCATCTCTCTTCCTGGTAACCAAATACAGTGCTTTCTTTTAGGGGAAACCACTCCACCTCAACTCTTTCTCCATATGGTGTGGGTGTCTCCAGACCTGTCCCTGAGAATGCTGCAGTTCAGGGGTTGGCAAACTAAGGTCAGAGGGCAAAGCAAAAACAAAAAACTACCAATGAACAAAAAAACAAAGGCCACTGGCTTATTTTTTGTGAGGCCCTTGAGCTAAGAATTTTTCTGTTTTTTTAAAGGATGTGGCCCGGCACGGTGGTTCACACCTGTAATCCCAGCACTCTGGGAGGCTGAAGCGGGCCGATTGCTTGAGTCCAGGAGTTTGAGACCAGCCTATTTCACAATACAGCAAAACCATGTCTTTAGTAAAACCACAAAAAATTAGCTGGGCATGGGGGTGTGCGCCTGTAATCCCAGGTTACTTGGGAGGCTGAGGTGGGAGAATCACCTGGGCCTGAGAGGTTGAGGCTGCAGGGAGCTGAGATCATACCACTGCACTCCAGCCTGGGCTACCAGAGTAAGACGCTGTCTCAAAAACCAAACCAAACCAAACCAAACCAAACCAAACCAAAACAAAACAAAACACATTGTAAGAAAAAAAAAAGTCAAAGAAGATGCCACAGAGACCTTTATGTATGGCCTGTAAACCCTAATAGATTCACTCTGGCCCTTTACAGAGAAAGTCTGCAGACACCCGTTGTAGATGACCAAGTTTGGTTTGGGGCTGGGCAAAGCACCGGCTGAGCCAATGAGAGCAAATCCTAGAACTTAGGCTGAGGTGGGAGGATCTCTTGAGCTCGGGAGTTCCAGGTCAGCCTGGACAACAGTGCAAGACGCCGTCTCTCAAAATCCAACCCAATCCTCGGCCTTTGGCTGGAGCTGTCGGGAGGTGCCCATTCACTTGGGTGTGTGACGCTGAAGGAACAGGAGCCTAGAGTCAGAGTGAAGCCACCACTGGGGAAAGCAGCATCGGAAGACAGAGACAGCCTGGAGGAGCTGGGCCAGTGGGGCCTCTTCGTTCTGTGTGCCAAGATATCTTTTTTTGCTCACGCCAATTTTTAATTGGGTCTCCTGTCACTCCCAACTGAGTTATGATGTGTACAGATACTGGCAGGCATGCCCGCAGGTCTTTGGCCATGTTATTTTTCCTGTCTGCAATGCCCATTATTCTGTCTGCTGAAATCTACTTGTCCACTAGGAGGTCACCTCCTCCTAGAAGCCTTCTTTGATTCTCTCCCCCTACTGTGGTTCTATTTTAGTTTCTGGGTGGTACATGCTGAGACCTAACCATCTACTTCCTCAGCTGTAACCGTCAAGAGAAGTGTGTATTGCAGCAATAACAAAGAAATGGGCAGCAGGGGAAAGACGTTGTTGGAGCCCCAGGTACAGTGCAAAGGCCTAGGATTGGGTTGGATTTTGAGAGACGGCATCTTGCACTGTTGTCCAGGCTGACCTAGAACTCCCGAGCTCAAGAGATCCTCCCACCTCAGCCTAAATTCTAGGATTTGCTCTCATTGGCTCAGCCGGTGCTTTGCCCAGCCCCAAACCAAACTTGGTCATCTACAACGGGTGTCTGCAGACTTTCTCTGTAAAGGGCCAGAGTGAATCTATTAGGGTTTACAGGCCATACGTAAAGGTCTCTGTGGCATCTTCTTTGACTTTTTTTGGCTTTAGAAACACTACTGCATTCATCCCCTCTGATGCAGCTGCCTGAAGAGGCAGAGGCAACAGCTCTATTTCAGAGATGGGAAAATGCAGTTCAGAATTGAAATGACTTGGCCAAGGTCACACAGTTACAGAGAGGCGGAGTCAGAAATGAAGCCCAGCTCTGAGGAACTCCAAATCATCCACGCTCCTTCCACAACACAGTGCCTCCGGAGGACCACAGCCACCCCCTCCAGCCATCTCCAAGGATCCCCTGGGTCCAGGCCTACGCTTTCCTGCATCCTCCAGGAGCCTTCTACTGCCTGCAGATCATGACTCAAACATCTCAACCTGAAATTCGAGGCTTTGCAGTATCTACCTATCCATTCTGTACCAACTCCTAACCCCGGCCCAAACAATACTTAAAGTGCTGGTGCGCCCTGAATGAAATAAGAAGCCCCTATTGCTCCACAAGTTTTAACAGGGAGGATGGAGTATTTTGCAAAACTTATGTTAACAAGGACTAGACTGAGTCAGCTGGACAGGTTCAAAATTAAAGTTGCCTGAATATAATCATAACTGGAGATGCACTCTAATGAGATTTTTTTTTTTTTTTAAATCAAGTGCAACAATCTGCCTGCAAGAATCTGAAAACAACTTAGATAGCTTAACTCTTTGAGGGAAAAGTGGGTTTTCGGAGAGCCATGGTGTATCCTGTTATGCCGATTATCTCCTGGAGAGCTTTCCCAGAGCCCAAGTTTTTATCAGGATGCGTGTGCACATCTTCCTGGCCTCTCAGGACAGCATCGCGGCTTGCCACACCCAGGTGCTCGGTGAAGACAAGCTACTTTAATCTCACCGAGAGAGCTAAGTAATGCTCGGCAAGTCACGCCACCTCCCTGACCTGTTTTTCTCATTTGTCAGAATCTGGAGACTGAATTAGCCTATCAATTTGGGTCCCCAGTGGAATTAGGAACAATGCTGTGAATCCTTTTACCATCTCCGCAATTAGAGGCATTTCCCTCCCTTTTTCCAAAGGAAATCATCTCAGAATTTTAAAGCTCAAAGAGAGTTTAAGTGATTATCTTGCTCTTTCAGGGGCTTCTTAGCTCCCCCTCTGGCCCAGTCCCTCCACTTTACAGGCTGCAGAACTGAAAAAAGCCTCAAGAGAAGGGTTCCCTGAGGGCTCAGGAGCCAGACCAGAGCCAGGCTGCTGCCACTGAGACTGGAGCTGGACATAACTCTGCCCTTGCAGGGTGGAGTGGAGACGGAAGTGAGTGGGGCCTCTCCAGAGCTGGCAGGGGACCCTCACACCAATATGTTCCCATGCTAGGCACCCTCTGGGATTTTTAAGAGTTTGGGAACTATCTATGTCACTGGAATTGTAATCTAGCCAGTGCCTCACCATGCACCTGTGAGGAAGCATTCATCATCCCCGGGATCCTTCAGCATACGTGGGGGCGCTGGGCAGGGATGTGCACCTGAATTTACATAATCTGTGTTTTAAATTTCTCAGCTAGAAAAAAATCAAGTATTTATCTTGCTTTTTTTTTTTTGAGACAAAGTCTTGCTCTGTCATCCAGGCTGGAGCGCAATGGCACAATCTCGGCTCACTGCAACCTCCACCTTCCTGGGTTCACGCCATTCTCCTGCCTCAGCCTCCCGAGTAGCTGGGATTATAGGGAAGTGCCATCTTGCCTTTTCTATACAAACTATACCAGTAGGTTACCAGATGGTTGATGAAGGGAAGATTCCCCTTACACAGGACTCTGGCTAAAAGCCAGCCAGCATGGCGGAATTAGAACAGCATTACTCTGCAATCCCTAATGAGCATGTGGATCCCAGTGAGATCGCCATGGCTGCTAGTGACACAGTAAGATATCAGACATACACACTTCCCGATGGAAGTACATACCACCACCTATGCTGAAGTGCCAAAAACAAAGCTAGAAGACCCAGACCTGATCACGACTCTTACTCTGCCTCCCAACGGCCAGGAAACACAGGTGATAGGAGGGGCCCATGAAATGACCTCCATAGGGATGCAATCAATAAATCCAGATGGTGGGAAACGCTATAGGAGAAATGACCATGTTTCCCCACTTACAAGTATCTACCTATCCATTCTGTACCAACTCCTAACCCCGGCCCAAACAATACTTGAAGTGCTGGTGCGAGTGATTATCTTACAAGGAAAATGAGAGAGAGGTGGAGGGGGAATCTACATATTAAAAGAGATTTATTTTTTATTTTTGAGACGGAATTTTGCTCTTGTTGCCCAGGCTAGAGTGCAACGGCATGGTCTTGGCTCACCGCAATCTCTGCCTCCCAGGTTCAAGCGATTCTCCTACCTCAGCCTTCCTGAGTAGCTGGGATTACAGGCATGCACCACCATGCCCGGCTAATTTTGTATTTTAAGTAGAGACGGGGTTTCTCCATGTTGGTCAGGCCGGTCTTGAACTCCCGACCTCGGTTGATCTGCCCACCTCAGCCTCCCAAAGTGCTGGGATTACAGGCGTGAGCCACTGTGCCCAGCCTAAAAGAGATTTATTAGGGAACATACTGATACCAGCAATGTACATCACTTATTTGGATCCTGATCCAAACACACTGGGGACATTCAGACACTGACAATATCTGACAATATTAAAGGGTCATTGTTAATTTGGTTAAGTGTGATAATGGTATTGTGGTTTACATTCAAAAAGTTTCAATGTAACATCTGGGATTTGCTTCAAAAAAATATGGGGTGTGGAGAGAGGTACATAGGCGGGGCACAGAGGAGGCAAGCCTGGCCATATGCTGACTGCCAGGGAAGTCGGGTTCATGGGGACATGGGACTTCATTACACTATTACCCAGAGTAAAAAGTTAAAAAAAATTAACCTCCTGCTTAAAAAGTATCCAAAACTTTCTAATGAGTGTTTGCCTTTGGAGGGAGAAACCAGACGGCTGGGAAATGGGGAGGGGAGATTTACTCTTTACTGTTTTCTGTTTTGTACTGCTTAGATTTGGATTTTATACCATGGTTCTATGTTAACCATTCAAGAATATAAACTCATTAAAAAAAAAAAAAAAACCAAACCACCCAGTTTAAATAACAAACTTCAAAGTGAGCTCTTGATCATACTTTTCATCCAAGAAGTGTCTTTATTTCCGTTTGTTTCCCAAAGAACAGGTTAGGTACAACAAAATTAGTTCCATCTCATTATTTGAAGAGAGGGAGGTGTATGCAGACGGAGGGGAACTGACCTCGTGTGTGTCTGTGTGTGCATGTTACCTGTGAGGGAGCTGGGACTATGGAGATGGTAGGCTAAGGAGTTAAACCCTTAGAGCCACCAGACAATGTCACTTGAAAACACAAGCTATGAAATATAAATAACAGTCAGCTACTTTCCTTCAGTCCATTTCTAAGCAGTTGTGTGATTGATCAATTTATAAATCGATTGGCTGACTAATTCACCTTCTCTGCTGCCACTGCCACCGCCTATGGCCAGGGTGGGGTCAGCCCAACTTCTGGCTGGCAGGGGAGGAGGGATTGGTGGCCTCTGTAGTGGGGGAGCAGGGTCACTGCAGCTCCGTGAGCAGGTGGAGCACGTTGGCCGTGTACAGGTTTTGCTGCCCGCTGGCCCCACGCAGTTGCACGGGGTGGAGGCTGGGGTGGGGAGGTGTGAACTGCACGGGGCAGTAAAGCTCATTCAGGAGGAACCAGGTGGAGTCTGGGTCCACCTTCATCAAGTGGAGGAAGACGCTGTGGAGAGATGGAAAGGAGTGAGTAGAGGGTACAGGCGGGGAAGGTGGGGAGTGCTATAGCCCCAATCAGGAGGCTATTGACCGGGCTATTTGAGAAGAAACCGGTAACAATATCAAGTCACTTCAAATAGTAGAAATAACCCACTTGAATTCATAAGACAGGACCAGTAGGATGGTCCCAAAGCCCAACAGAAATACAGGTAACAGTTTCATATCCACTGACATACAGAAAACCAGTAATTAGTCTAAGCAGAACAATATTGACAGCAAACAAGCTCTTGGCAAAGAAAGAGGCTGAGTTCCAGAGTGTAAAGCAGGAGTTTTCATAAAGAAGAAAAATGACAGAGTGTACCCTTTCTTAAAGGCTTTGCTCAGCTCACAGGCCCAGCCCAGGGTCAGGGGCAGGCCCAGAGCAGGGCTCCCTGTCCTGCTCGGGGGCCCTGAGCAAGCCTCATTATTATGGTCCTCCAGCATGGTGCTGAACTTGGCAGCTAGCTGGAGCCTTCCTGGCCGAGAGCCATGGATACTTGGTGGTGCGAACAGACACTCATGGCTCCCGTGTGAGGAGCCCGTTTCCTCACAGGGATCAGATCCACAGAATATGCCGCCTTTGGCAGGCTGACAAAGGGCTCCTTTATTCTCCTGGGGCAGGAATGGCTAAGCCCTGCTCTGTAACCTTTGGCAGAGATACAGCACTGATGTCCTCTGACACGTGACAGGGACAGAGCTCAAGGGCCCGCGCTACTGAATGCCACACAGCCACCGAGGATGGTTTTTGTCTTAGTCTGAACTTTGGGGTCATAACCTGTGCCTCTTAGCTGCTCAAATACTATTTCTGAAAGATCAGTCATGTGCCCAGGGCCACTGTGTTGGGCAGTCCAAGTGTAAACTTCATACGCGGTGGCAATTCAGTCTGGCTTGGCAATCCCTGGAAGAATGGGGCCCTCCCACAGTGGGTGGGGCCTCCCAGCCAGTCTGCCCATCTCAGCTCAAAATTGCCTGCTCAGAGGCTGGGCTCCCCATGCCATTTTGTCCATACCACTGTGCCCCAGTAAGGCTTCCCCTTACTTTTCTCTTTCGGGACACCTTTCCCAGCACATATAGACTACTGATCATCTCCCTTACAACATAAGCTCCCCGAGGGCAGGGACCAGCGACCACATCTGTTCTACAGGTTGCTGTATTTCCAGCACCTGGAATGGCATGTGGTCAGCATCCAGTTAATGTTGACTGAACAGGTTCTCATTTCTCTTTTATCTTTTTTTCCCCGTGCAATATGTCCATGTAACAATGAATGAGTTCTCATTTTAATGAGGACGTGGCGAGTTACTACATTGCACATGAATGGCTTTAGACGACACCCCTCTCTAGAATACTTAAAATTCTACAAAAGGATCTGAAGGAGGGGTTAAACTCTCACCATCAAGGAAGGAACAAGGAAGATTATTAACAGAATTCAAATTATCAGAGGTATCACTAACTATGTGGCTTTGGGAAGTTATTTAACTTGCCCTGTTTCAGCCTCCCCATTTCAAAAATGGGGGACGTACTTCACTAAGGGTTTTGCTGAGGTTTAAAGCACAGATCAAGCCCTACACAGTCTAGCACACGTGACCCCTATTTACCAATTAACAGTATGTAGTATCTATTTGATAAATCACATTTTATTCTTGGCAATTATTCTAAGGAGCCTCTTGCATACTGTTCGGCATTAAATAGGAACTTCAATGCCTGCTAAGTGGGAGTAAATTCTGGGTTTTAATTTCACTGATATGAAAGACCTGCACCCTCAGGGGATTTGGGTCTTATCATGAAGCCAGTCTTGATACCATCCTTAGGTGTAATGGACACACACTAAGGAGGCCAGGGAGGCAGTGGGGGAGTGGGGAGGGCGGACAAGGGCACTGAATTCGCATTTTTTTTTTTTTTTTTTGAGACAGAGTCTTACTCTGTTGCCCAGGCTGGAGTGCAGTGGTGCGATCTTGGCTCACTGCACCTCCACCTCCCAGGTTCAAGCCATTCTCCTGCCTCAGCCTCCCGAGTAGCTGGGATTACAGGCGCCCATCACCATGCCCAGCTAATTTTTGTATTTTCAGTAGAGACGGGGTTTCACCATGTTGGCGAGGCTGGTCTCAAACTCCTGACCTCAGGTGATCAACCCTCCTCAGCCTCTCAAAGTATAGGATTACAGGTGTGAGCACTGGGCCCAGCCTACTGAATTTTTTTCTGGCCTGTTCTGTGCCCAAACAATTTAAGTTTCCTTTGCTTAGGATAATCTTGTGTTTATAACCTCCACAGCGGTTGTTGGAGAAGTGATTAGAATATTCTAATTCATCGTTTCCACTTCACCGCAGAAAGGAGATGAGGCCTGCGTGGGAGACAATTTTTGTTTAAAAATAAAAATATCTTTGATAATTAGAGTGGCAAGGGAAATTATGAAAAAATGCACCAAAACTGGTGAGCAGATTTCTATTTACACGTGACACAGTTGACAGTTTTCCCTGGTGCCAAAGACTGTTAGAATGCAAATGGTTTCATTTGATTTTTTTTCCCCTTTCAAGAGCTGGAACAATTTCTCAAGCTACAGCATGGCGCTCTCCCAGCTTCAAGGAATATTTTTATCTGGGCAACACCCAGCAAAGTGGTGCCACGCGACCCAGTTCAGTCATAGCTGCGCTCTGACTTACACAGCATGAAAACGCTGCAATGTTCATTTTCTGAGCTCTTTTTTAACATGCTAAATATGAATGTTGTATTCATTGGCAGGAAAGGAAAAGAAAATAAGCCACTCTCTTTGCCCTGCAAGATACCCACATAAAATATTAACAGAAAAGCAAAGGGAAAACATGTGCAAAGTTCACCTTCTTTTATTAAGCAAGAGCCAAACTCTTGGAAGGATTGTTTTGGGTCTCATTTCTTTGCTCTTAAAGGGGCAGATGCCCCAGAATGGCAGGAATGCACATTCCTTCTCTCACCTCTGTGGCTTGGAGCAAGTTATTTTGCCTCATGAACCTGTTTCCTCTTTCTCCAAAGATGATCACACCTGGCCCACTCTCCTCACAGGTTTGTTCTGAAGCTCTGAGGAGAGGGGGTGCAGGACAACACTTTGAAGTATATAACGAAAACAGTATTCCTTCTTTCCTTCCAGAGAGAGAGAGACAGAGAGTCTGAGGCATAATTATCACTACCAACCTTAGCAGCATCGCCATGCCATGGATAATTTTCAGACACCCTGAAAAGGGCAAAACATTTGTCTTTTGTTTCACTCATAACTTTCTCCATACTGACTTGGTGGCAGGGCGGGGCGGGGGGTCCCAGTTCTCAGTCAATGGTGTTCTAATTTTCCCCATTATTTTCAGGAAGAAACAGATGCAATATACTCTGTCCTCTGCATGCCTGAGGTGGGGAGCAAATGCCATGCCATGCAACCAGGTGGCTGGCAGGCGTAGCTGTGCTCTCCTCCCCGAGAGGCATACGGCCTGCTGAACTCTAAATGCGACAAATTCCAAACCTGCACCCTTCTTGGCTTTAAGCCCCCCGGAGCTGAGCCTGAGGCCCAGGAGGTGTGATCTAAGTGCTTAGCACCAGGCTTTGTTCCAAACTCTGGTGCCACTTTGTCCTGGGGCCAGTTCCTGCCCAGCCTTAGCTGGGAAGAGGGACCCCGAGAGAGTGAACAGCTGAAAGCTGAAGATGTTGAAAACTCCTTTTGCATAAGCCAAAGACAGAAGACAAAGACAGGACCCCTGCTTTGAAGTGACTGGGGTAACTGCCTGGAAAATGTTCCCAATACATCTTACGATGCGCAGGGATGGCTGTTGAACATGCCAAATGGCCAGTTCCATCTTTTTTCAAACCCAAAGAGAAATACTTTTTAAAAAATGTACGTACACCATTTAACTCCTGAACAAAAATTTCTTTTTCCTCCCCCAGGCCCAAATCAGTGGCTCCAGGGAGCACAGTTATCAAGAGCTTATCTGGTCCCCAGAGTATCGGGAGGCACTCAGCTGTGCCGCATGCCTCCGAGTGTCCTGAGGCGAGTGATTCTCTCTCAATAACCTGTAGGGCCGTGTAGCTTAAATGATAACTTGACTTTAAAAAATTTAGAACTTGCTGTTAGGCAGTTTCTAAGCAACCTGTTTCCATGGCAAAGAAGCCTGGTGTTTATACTGATTTTTCACTTAAAATGCGGTTTTATTGAATTTCACTCCATGCAGGCAGCCATTTGCCTGCACTTCAGCCCTATCTACAACTGACGGCTATCAGTAAGTACCTAATAAACTCCAGATGCCAAACAGAAGCGGCTCTTTCCTTCATGATCAATATGGGGGTGCTCCTAGTGAGCAAGCTGGGGGCAAGGAGTTGGGAATGGGGAGGGAGGAAACGTGCTCCTGGAATCTGGTCAGCCGGGTTTAAGTCTTATCTCTTCGTGGTTCATCAAACATTTACTAGAGCCTGGTCCAGCCCAGGCACTAACTGAGGTGCCTGTGGCACAAAGAGGGACAAAAAAGGCTCTGCCCTCAGGGCTCCCTGTCTGCTGGGGTAGACGAAGGGATCACAGAGGCCCATGGCGCACTATGGCAAGGGCCATTCTAGAAGTGATGTGCGGGGTGGCACCAGGCATGGCTTCCTGAAAAGGGGCATGGCAAGTTGCTTCTCTGTAAAGAGCAGGTGGACCAGATCAGTTCTAAGATCCCTGGCAGCTCCAAGAGACCACAAGAATTTTCAATCATGGGCACTGGATCCTTATCCACCCCCACCCTCCCAATATGGCAAAACCAAAAAGAAATCCCTCTGCTCTGCTGCAGGAGCGAATATTACAGAGTATGTTCCCACCATCTCTGTCTAGACAACATCTGCTCAAAGGGAGCTCTAGAAAACCACCAGCCAATGAAGGCCCAGTGAAGCTAAATAAACTGTAACTGAAATGCGCGGCTTCCCGCACTCCTGGGTGACACGCTATTCTTCCTCTGTCAATTACTTGCTTGAGGGATCCGCTGTTCTCCGTCTCTTTCTGGATTTATAAAATGCTCTCATGAGCCGTCCGGGTAAATGCCAGTGGTAAAGAACATGTGGCTTTGTGATCTGTTTGTTTGCTTATTTATTTGGGGCTTCGAAAGAAGTTACTCAGAAATGTCTCCTTAGGAACACGATACAGGCTCTATGTGGGCAGTGCTAAATGCAGTGGGAAAGTAAGCTCACTTGTGGGAAAGCAGGCATGTCCACTAAGTTATTTTGGTGTTCCCGTTGTTCCTTCTCTGGCAGCACAACCTCCACACTCTCCTTCTCTCTGGCCATCTCTTCTCCCATCACTCTGTACATGCTGATGCTGCAAATGAGGCTGTGTGTTTCCTTTCAAACAAATGGATGCTCAGGGTGTCGCTGCGTCCTAGCCAGCAAGCAGTGGGGCTGTGTTTCTATACTCAGTAATGTACTCTAATGGGTCTCGGTTCATTGGTTACCCAGTATTTCAAGCCTGTCCCTTCTTGCTATTCAATTTTGCTATCTTTCCCTGCACGGAGGTCGTTTTTTGTTTCTAAATGTTGGAAATGGAGGATTATGACTTGAAGCAACGATTTACTCTCCAAATAAATACTACCAATTACCTTTGCAGCTATACGTGCTTGTTAGACTTAACTATATTTACCTGTTCAAAACCATTCATCTATCGATCTAACACCAATATGCGTACTCACACAGAGACCCATATCAAAAATATTTAAATGCAACAAGGGCAGGCTTTAAAACCATAAACACTAATAGAAGCAAATGATGCTAACCATACCCCTAAAGTGCCACAAGATAAAGTATCATAAATGCAGAGGAATGACTCCATTGCTTTGTGCATATTTAAAAGGATATGGCACTGAGAGGCCCAATCTGTTATAGACAATTCAAAAATAAGCCAGAACCTAGGAGGGTTTAAATCCCACTGGGGCGAGATTTAAAAGCGGCCTTTTCCATCTGGCCAGTTCTCCTGCCTCCAGGAACCCTGTAAGCCTAGATCCCACAACAGTGCTGTTGGGCACAGATTTCAAAGTGGCATTCTGTGCTGAGCACTGTGAGGGCTGACTTGGACCTTTCCCCCTGCTGGCTGCACTCTCGGGCCACATTCAGCTTCCTGCACCTCCCTGGAAGGTATGTACCCTTGAAGATAAAGACATCTTCATAGCAGCCTGCCTATCTTGCACCCCTCCTGCCTGAACTGTTTTCCTGTAACCTGTGCTTTGGCACTAAGCCAGCAGCCTCCACTCACGGATGCCTTCAGAAACAGCTCTAGGAAATGTACTTCTGTATTTACTGCAAGGACGTTGAGGATATTAGTCACAATAGTACCCAGTGTTCTTTTAAGATGACCCATGGAGAAATTTTCAAGCCTCAGTAATAAGGAAATCCATGCTTCTTTCTGAAAAGCTTTCTTTCCTTTTCTTTTTAAAAACTCTTACTCAGGTACTTCCTGTACCATTTTCCTCTTTGCTGTCTGTCAGTATGCACAGAGCCACTCTGAAAGCTCCTCTCTAGCAAGAGTGCAGGGCTCTAACTGTATTGTCTATATTAATCTCAGCTGGGTCTCATCTTGCTTTTGCTGTTATTTTTCCATTTAAAAAATTTCTTCGCTTCCTTCCTTATTTCTTCGTTGCAAACAATTTATAAGATGTTCCAAGTCATTTTTGGAATAAGAAATTTAAATAATGATTAACAACTACTATTTAGTGACTTTTACTCTGTGGTGGTATTATGTGCTACCTGACTTTACTGCATCCTTGTCATCACTGTAGTAGATGAAATAAGCGAAATAATATATATGTTCTTTTCAGTCTTATGGATGAGAAAACAGAGACTTTGAGAAGTGAATTAATTTGTCCAAAGCTATCTTGCTGTTGAACAATGTGAGGCCTTGGTAGTTACCTTTGAAAATCTTCAACTCTCAACACAGCACTTGGCTCATCATAAGAGACCTAGTAAGAATCTTTTAAAATACACACATACAATAAGACAATAGAGATCATCTCCCTGGCTACTTTACTCAGTACTGAGACATTTACTTCCGCGCCTCCGAGGTGTTCGAGAGGGATGACAGAGCCTGCAGAGTGAGGAAATGACTACCCTGTGGTCGACCACAGCCTCTGACAACCGAAACCCACTTTGTGCGGGCAGTGCTGCGACCAGGCTCGATCTGTCATCGAGAGTGTTCTGTTCCCAACCTGGCACGGCATGTGCACTGTGCACACACACCCCACGCTTGGCTTTCCTACTGGGTGGTAAGATGGTTGACCCTGGCAGGTTATCAGTGACATGACAACACCAAGGAAGTAGGGACAGAATTGGCAGCATTGAATTTAAGTAGATTTAAGTAGCCCAGAGGTCCCTGCCTTCAGTTCTGAAACCCAGCAACCCACTTGGTTTGTAATCTGCCTGCCAGATGTCTCTTATCTTTGACACCATGAAATCAGGCCTATATATGCAGAGTGAACAGCTTCAGATCTGAGTGTATTTTTAGAACAATGGGACTCAGAAAGAAAAGCAGCAATGCCTGTCAAAAGATGGATAATAGGAAAGCTAACTACTTGGGTTTGGATTTGTCAACTATTAATCAAGTGTCAAAAGGAAAAAATATTAGGTGTGCCCTCATTTCCATGCTGGGTGCAATCCAAGGGGGAACAGCTTTGCAGTCCAAGCTCAGCCAAACTGCCCACACCATTTAAGGCGATGAGCTACTAATTTCAAGCTCAGCTGAACTAATGGATCACCTCTGTGGCTCCTCATCCGTTCAAATATAATAGGCTCATGTGTGGGTAAAGAGAGGAGCTGGGGCTCTGACGGGGATGAAATGGATGAGCCTGTGCCAGTCTGTGTTCGTCCAGGGTTTGAAGGCACCAGCTGGTTCTTTGATGGGTTGGGATCCTACTGCTAGAAAGAGAGCAGGGAAGTCAGTCAGTAAATGAACCTTCAAACCTGGTCCTGACTTCTGCAAACCGTGGTGGCACAATTAACATGAAAAAGATCTTTCGAGGTGAAATCCCCAGTTCAGATTTTAGTAAAGATGAAGCAGGCTTACAACTAGAAATTCTGTGGCCAGTGTCTATGTGTCTGTGTATAACATACACATCATGCATCACCTATTTGGGAAATTTACATACAATGTACCCCACATAGGTGTGTACATAGATGTAAATATACCTTCAGAACATAAGCAGAGGGCAGAGGCCCCTATCTTGTTTCCTCTAATTCTAGTCCCTAGAACAGTACCTGGAGACTCCCTGAACATACTAATGTGATTCATCCACACGGACCCTATGAGAATGAGGTTTTCATCACCCCCAGTTTACAGAGGAAGAAAATGAAATGAAGCTAAATCATTTGCTCAAGGTCACATGGCCAGTAAGATCTCAACCTCGGTTTGTCCAAACCAAGACTGCTGCTTTTTCTCTCACACACAATGGTGAGGCAGAGGGAGCTGGAATGGCAACCTCCCCAGCGCCCCATCAGGGGCTACAGCAATAACAGCATCCAGGACTTGTGTGGCCAGAAGGTATACCAGCTGGTCACCACCACCTGCTGGCACCCTGAATCCCTATCTGGGCTCTGGGGTTAGCAGGTGGGGGTAAGACTAGGGGTGGAGGCCAAGCATCCTAAAAGCTTTGTTCCTCTATTATGAGACTTATTGGGCACTGTCTTCATCTTTTTTTCTTTTTCTTTTTTTTGAAACAGTGTCTCACTCTGTCACCCAGGCTGGAGTGCAGTGGTGTGATCACTGCTCACTATGGCCTCGACCTTCCAAGGCTCAGGTGAACCTCCTGCCTCAGCTTCCCAAGTAGCTGGGACAACAGGTGCACACCACTGCACCCGGCTAATTTTCATATTTTCAGTAGAGACAGGGTTTCACCATGTTGTCCAGGCTGGTCTGGAGCTCCTGAGCCCAACTGATTCTCCCACCTCAGCTTTCCAAAGTGCTGGGATTATAGTGTGAGCCTCAGCACATGGCCTGACTTCATCTTTTCAAAAATAGGTGTTGTCTAGTTTTGTTTCCTTTTAGCCGAGGGTAAAAAGGCTCATTGGATGATGTAAAACCTCACTGCAAAAGCCAGGGAACCTCAGAGTCTGCTAAGAGATGGGCGCAAGGAGTATGGTTTTAATAGAGTTCAACTAGGCTAAGTACACGCATGGACTTCAAGGAAAAACAAATTTAGGATGTATGCTCTCTTTTCAAACTCCTTTCATGTACAGGAGGGAAAAGCTACGGCCAGAAAGGCACAGAACCGAGAAGGCCCAGGGCATGCCAGGAGACATCTTGGAGGCTGAGAATTTCAATCAGCAAAGTTTGCCACTGCAGTCGGCTGAGATGGGGGCGTGGCTCATCTGACCTGTTGTCTGTAATCCAATGCCTACCCTCAGGGACACTGTCTTATTTTTAGCTCCTGGTATGCTAAGCCCTCCTTCCCACACCACAAATATGATTTGCACATTTGTTATCCACTGAAGTTACTTAACTAGAGGGACTTTGGGGGAGCTGGCTTTTTTCTTTTTTGGCATTGCCAGTTAACAGTGACACCTGGTGGTAACACACAGCAAGGTCACACCCTGCCCTCACCTTCCTGCCCCTCCCCCATGCCTCCCCCAGTTGGAAGATTTATGCCCCCTCCATACAAGGCACATTCACTAGATAGAAGCATTAAACTGGAATGGCATCTCTGTTCTTAGCATTTACAACCTCGGTTATATCAACCACCCCCTAATCAATTTCCATTTCTAGAGTTTACAGCCTGGATGTAAAAGCCTGCCACAAAGGCTATATTTAATATGACAAATTAAAAAAGCAAACACTGGTTTGGTCGTTCTTTGGAGTCAGGAAAAGCAAACAGGAGCAAGGAAAAACCCAAGCGTGATGCACATAAAGAGGAACTCTCATGGGGCTGCTAAGTCTGCCTCCACCCAAACACGATGAAGGTGCCCCCTTAGAGGTCCTAAGCCCACCTGCCAGAGGGGCCCACAGACATGGCTGCTCTACAGGGCCAGTGCATATCCATCTCCTTCCAGAATGCATAAGGCCTCGCACCAGCCTCCTGCCCTGAGAGGTTCCTTCACCAGCCCTCTGGCAGACAGGAGAGCCATTTCCAAAGCAAGCTGGTCATCTACCCAGGGTCGGAAACTCACTACCTCTGGTCTTCTCTGGCTTTTCTGAATACTAAGCCAAGGTTCCCGCTTGGGCCCTTGCAAAGAACACAGCTTTCTCTTCTCCCACAAGGGTAAGCATGTGTAAGTGTGTCATTTGGACTGCCGTATGGAGAATACCTAGAGGGGCAGGAGTGGAAGTGGGACTGGTGGTGAGGTCTGTCGTTCTGGTGGGGATGATGGTGGCCTGGCCTGACCTAGTGGCTTGGAGGTGTCGTTTTAAGAGAAGTCATTTTGAAAGCAATTTTCCAAGTGAGGTAGGCAGGCTTTACTTTTGGTCATGGATGTGGGGTGTGAAGGTCAGAGAAGAATTAAGAACAAACAATGGGATGGATGGCAGGGCCATGTGCTGAGATGGGGACTCCACCTCATGCAGGGGACTTGGTTCCTCAGTACCAGCAGGAATGACTTTTCTTTGAGACGGAGTCTCACTCTGTTGCCCAGGCTGGAGTGCAGTGGCGCGACCTTGGCTCACTGCAACGTCCGCCTCCCAGGTTCAAGCAATTCTCCTGCCTCAGTTTCCCTAGTAGCTGGAATTACAGGTGCCTGCCACCACGCCAAGCTAACTTTTTGTATTTTTAGTAGAGAAGAGACAGGGTTTCACCATGTTGGCCAGGCTGGTCTCGAACTCCTGACCTCGAGATCTGCCTGCCTCGGACTCCCATAGTGCTGGGATAACAGGCATGAGCCACCCACCGCACCCGACCGCCAGGTATGACTTTTCAATACTAAGTGACCCACCCCCCCACCCCTCTCTCCATGCAGTAATGAGGCTCACAGAGAGACCAGGCTTCCTATTGTCTCAAGCTTCTTCTCCCACTTAAAGAGCTTATTAATTTTGGATCAAGGACAAGACTGATTTTTCTTCCCCCCGATTTCAAGTTAAGTTTGCAGGTGATATGTGTGAAGCAATCCACCTAGCTCTTCCTCCCGCTCCCTGCCCATCAGGAGGGAGGCCATCTGACTCAGCTGCTGAACGGAATGTGCTGGAGCAAACAAAGGGAGCTGCAGTCAAGTAGTGGGGCTGCGTGTTCCTCCACCTGAGGCTCCCTGAACACCAGCTCAAGATTCAGCAAGGTCCAATTCCTGGTTTAATTGCTTTCAGCGGCAAAAAAGAGAATTAGAAATGAAAAGATAATGAATTGAGAATATTAGCTTATTTGATGGTTCTAAACCTGAAGGATGGGATGGGGTGGGTGTAGGAAAAGTAGAATGGAATGGGGAATGTGAAAATCAGACCTTTGTAACTCTTGGTTGTAATAGGCATCTAAAAGAATTTACTTCAAGATAAACTCATTATGTTCTTGAGTTGCACTTTAAATTACAGCACAATCAGCTCCAGGAGCACCGCCCAGGGAGGACTATTTTCACCCTAAGTTGATTCTCTACGGAATAAAAATGCCTGGGGACAGAAGCTGGTTAGGATGCGCCCCTGTGCTCACGAAACTATGACTGATTCTGGGACTAAGGGATGTGACGGGAAAGGGACAGGAAGAAAAAAGGAAATGGGAAATCAAGAGTAAAAAACAGCAAAGGACAATAAATCAATTCAAGAAGATATCACCATCACTCCCACAGAGTGCAAGGTTTATAAGGGGCAAGCTGGTTCTCCTCACTGCACAGTCAGAGCAGCCTTTCCACCCCTCAGGGAATGAGGTGACTCCTAACTCCCACCCCACTGAAGAGGATCAGGGATGTGCCTCGAGAAGCTAGGAAGAAGCAGGGATTCTGCTGCAGGCATGAAGCTGGTGAGGCTGGAGGAGCTGCAGGGCCCAGAGCGGCACACAGTGCCAGGCCCAGCTTTCACCCCAGCAGCAGACATCCTGGGATGGCAGTTCCAGGATGCAGGCTGCTCCCGCCTGGAAGGAAAGCTAGGAGAAGAGGGGCAGAGTAGATTTTGAGTCTCACGTCTGGGGAATGCTGTTGTGCTCAGAGAGTTTCAGCTCTTAGTCCTAAAGTAACCAGCAATAGCTTCTTCTCCTAGAGGTGATACAGCTTTTCTCAAATAAGCATGGTCAAACTCTTAGAAATTGGAATCACCTAGTTTCAGAATCAGAAAAGGCCCTTTAAGCCATTAGTCTGGCAGCTCTTAATGTTCTTTGGGTCACAGATTCCTATTAGAACCTATGAATGGTTCCTATTAGAAAAAGGCACATGTGCACCTGCCTGCACACAAACAATTTTGCATGGCACTCGTGAGGGTTCATGGCACCAACGCCCATCTAAGACCTGCCGTGGAGTCGACGTATGCCATATCAGGAACCCAGCACTTTCACTTTGCTGTTGAAGGAGCCAAGGCATGAAGAAGTGCCAGGCACCTGGTCTCCAGGCCTAGAAACAGATTCCCCTCCAACCCAGGAGGGTGCTGAGTCCTCTCTAGCACACCGTCTTTCTGCTTCTTGACCCTCTGGAATTGTTGCTGACTTTGCAGCAGAGCAAACGGTTACTGGCAAAGAGAAACACATCTAGTAAAAATACCATCTCTAGTGCTGGCACAGTTAAAGAAATTATCTTAACCTGGCAAGGAGAGAGAGAAAACAGCAGAGATGCCTCAACTCTGCTTGCCATTAGCAAATCATCTGTAATTTAGAACAAACGTAAAGGGATGTGGGTGATCAGGCAGACGTACCTCCTGGCAGCCTCTTGTAATTTCACGGGCTGTTTGGCGCTGAGGTAAATCAAGCAGGCATCAGCCACTTTATTCAGGTCACCCTCACCTGCAGAAAAGACAAACAAAACAAGCGTCAGCCCTCACACTTCATTTGGGACAAGAGGTGACCAACTGTGTCTGGAGAAACTGCAACAGCTAGGCAAGATGCCCTGGGCTCTCTACTCCATCCCGCCAAAGAACACATCAAGATAAATAGACAAATAGGCCAAAATAAGACGGATGGAGGTACACAGAGGGGAGGGGAGGGGGGCACAACTGAGCAGAGGGCATGATGGCAGGGGTGAGACAGATGCTGAGTGTGTGTCCAGGTGGAACTGCCTGGTACCCACCTAGGTCCAGTCTCTCACAGAGGGGGCCCAGGCCCTGTAAGACAGCCAGCTGCAACTTGAAGGCCAGTGTGTGCGAGTAAACTGGTCCAGCCCTGGCACTGATGGGGGCCTGGGTGACTAGGGAGCCAGCCAGCTTTGGCAGGACATCTTTGCAGAACCGGCTGCGTAGAAAGTCGCCACACTTGCTTCCCAGAGTACGTAAAACCTGCAGAAACAGCCCCCAACCTGGTGAGTGAACATCGCCAATGCAGCAAGAGAACTAAAGAACACTTGGTAATTTGATTTCATCTAGGTCTCTGCTTGGAAAAAAAATAGAATTACTGCTGTTAATTCCTTGCCCATGGTTTGTGATTCTGACAGTTATGAATTTGGAGGTCTCTGCTCCCAAGGCATTGTTACTTCTATCCATAAATACAGATTACACAGCGAATAATTCAAAGGAATCTTGGGTTGGATGAATAATATGATTAGTATCTTGATTTCCCTACCATTTTTGTTAAAAAAAAAAAAAAGAGAGAAGAGCTTAAAGCAGTTCACATAGATCATTTCTTGAATCTTCCTAACATCCCTTGAGAAAATAAGTATGCTTTTAACTCTAGCTAGCTGAGCAACCACGAACACTATGGCCCAGCTGCTGCCACATGCAGGCATCAGGAGGTGAGTGACTGGGCCAAGATCCCTGGGCTGAACCAAGGCAGGGTCCCTGAAGTTGCAGCCGACTTGGTGTTCCTTCTGTTCAGCTGTACAACCTCTTATGCACGTCACCCTCACTCTATCTTTCAGAACAGCTAGTTTCTTTGCATGTCTTGTTTTACACTTTCTCTAGCAGAACATATTGAAACGTTTTGCCCTGCTGCACAAGACTGAGTATACAGGATAATAGGAATTTCTTTAAAAATTGGTAAGCAAGGCATAACCAGTACAGAGTGTTTGCTGATTTTGCAGAGAACAAGGCTCTCATTTCAAGTCCCTCAGCTGAATGGCACAGCTTCTATAGACCTCGGTGTCATCATTGTGTCTGTGCATGGGAAAGCAGCCTCAGTTATCGTGCACACATCTTTATATTTTTTTCATTTTTCTTTGCTTGCTGTTATTTCAGACAACCTATTCTCACCAACCCCTCCCCCCCACCCCCCAGTACATCTGGATAAGATTTAGCAATACCTACCTCCCTCCCCCTTAATCTTCCTCTTTTTTTGGCACACATACATACACAAGCACACGTGTCATTTTGTGAATTTCGTTTTGGGAAAAAAACATTAATTTTTTAATATTTTAATTTGGTCTAGTATATGCTGAAGAATTTACAGAAGATCAAACTACTTTGGCCAACTGTATCTGGTGCATTACTAGTTTCATTTTGTGTCCCTACACATCTTTTCTCTCTGCTTCATCTTACGCACCTTCTTCTAATTTACGGTAGCTTGTTGCGGTATGTATCTCTGTAGGTTGCCTGAAGGGCTTTTTAGAACAAGAAAGGATATAAATAAGCTAAAATATCCATGCTAATGTAAGCTAAACTAAGCCAGGGAGAATAATATATATACATACATATAGGACTTACATATATATAGGACTGTTAGCTTTTCAAAGCATTTCACCAAATGGTCCCATTTTATCCCTGACAACACCATGAGAAAGGTGGGCTAGGTGCTCCTAAGCCCAACACGAAAATGGGTGGTCCCGGGTTTTGCCAGCGTCACTCAGCTGGGCAGAGGACACCTACTGCTAGAACCTCGGCCCCTTCACCTTGACTCCTGCGCAGTGCAAAGAACATGGAGTGAACTCACTGCTCTGGGTTCCTATCACTTACTAGCTGTTTGAGCTTCTTTCTTCCTTTGCCAAAAGTAAAGACAATATACCTACCTTGCAAACTGGTTTTAAGGAGACAAACTCCTGTGTGGAGGAGTGCTGAGCTTACAGCCTGGCCTTTTCATCTACTAATTCATCTGCTTCAAATTCAAAAGGAGACTGTTACCTTCTTCTTTGTGCTTTTCTTATGTTTCTATACTTTCTTCACAGTATGTGACATTGCAATCGGGTGAAGAGAACCAATCCAAAAGGCCCCAGTGAGCTCTGCGCCTACTAACTCTACCCTCACAACAGACCATGGGGGATGCTGGTGCAGTACCTTGAAGGCTCTAAGCACTGCCAGGGGGGCATCCCGTGTGAGTCGGTGCACGAGTGAGGGCCAGGCCCGATGAGCCAAGGGAAGCAGCTGGTTCTTGTGGGACTGCAGAACAACCACACACAGATCCAGCACATCCAACACCTGAAAGAGACATGATTTCAGCAGATGGTACAGGCTTGAAAACAGATACCCGGGATCAAGTCACCATTTTCAAAGAATAACGTTTAGAAATGTATTAACTGGATAATTGTTTTCTGAGTGCTGACTACATGCCAAGCACTAGCTAGGTACTGAGGGGACACACAGGGACAATATACACGTTTCCTTGCCTTCGCAGGGTTCATGGTCAGCTGGGGAAAGACCTTAATTAGATAACGCCTAAATGAAGTGATGATTAGCAATTGGGACAAGAAAGAAAGTCAAAGGTGAAATGCAAAGAAACGAGGGGAAGGATCTAAACCACAGACTGTTGGGAAGTCTTCGCTGAGGAAGGAGCTTCTAAAAGAAGACACAAAGGATGAGTAGGAGTTAGTTCTGTGAAGATTCATGCAACTGGAAACCGTGATGAGGAAGACTCAGAGGTAGAACAGAGCTTTCATAAGAAGTGAGAGAAGGGCGGCATGGAGCGTTACAGAGAAGAGGTAAAATGGGGACCAACTACAAAAGGGTTTGTTAGGAATTTTTTTATTTTGTACTAAGTGCAGTGAGGAGCCGTTAAAGCGTTTTAAGCAGGAAAGTGACATGATACAATTCATGTTTTAGAAAGGTCATTCTGGCTGCTGAGTAGAGAAGAGACTTGAAGTGGGAGAGAGAAACAAAGAGGCCCTTTAGGATCCACATGAGAGGAGCAAAGTGATGTGGCCACATGATGGCGGCAGAGGAGAGAAGTGAAAGGACTGGAGATCTGTTTTGGAGATGACATGGCTTAAATTGTTGAAAGACTGGATACTGGGGAGGGGAAGTGAGGGTTTTAAAAGAGCTGCTTCGGTTCAGGGGTAGCAACTGAAGAGATGCACGTGCCACTGAATGAGATGGGGAGCACGCAGGAAGAGAAAGTTGAGTGGCTAGGGGAGACTGAGTTCTCTTACCACTACATGGAGAGGCCCAGCTGGCAGTTGAGGTACAGGCTATTCTCACCAGAAAGGGTTGGGCTACCCTGCACGTAAACTGAGTATCAGTTACCTTCCTTGTTTCCTGATCTCTTACATCTCAAACTCACTGAAAAGTGATGGCCTGCATCAGTGTCGCAGCGGTCAGTACAACAGCCAGCGCAGGCTTCCCTCCCGCACGGACGGCCAGTGCAGGCTTCCCTCCCGCACAGACGGCCAACCTTCACAGGGCAAGGCACTCATTAGTCAGCAAGACAGAGCGAAGCCAGCCAACACGAAGCAGTAAACCCTACTGGGTGCCTACTATGTGCTGGTCCACACTGAAACTGGAACAGAAGAGGCCCTGCCACTGAGGGTGGAATAATTAGGCAAGGGAGTAAGAGAAAGCTCAGCTGCACAGCAGAGAGCAGGGGAGCAGAGTGGAAATGGCTGTGGTATCACTGACAGGCTTGGAATTTGAGCTCTGTTATTAATGGGACAAGTTACACGACATTTCATTGACTCAAAGATGCACGTTTCCCCTCTGCCTGGAATGTTCTCTTTGCATCTTTGCAGGGCAGGTTCCTTCTCAGCCTTGAGAAATGTTACCATCTCAGAGAGGCCTTCCCCGAGGACCTAGGCTAAATTAGAAGGTAAGCTCTGTCTTAGTCAGCAGGGTTTTGCACTGAGTAGGTTCCCAACACATACCTGCTGCATGGGTGAATTACTATTTTCTATCAAACAGAACCTGCCTCCTGGGCCTCTCCATGTAGTGGTAACAGAACTCGGTCTCCCCTAGCCGTTCAACTTTCTCCTCCTGCGTGCTCCCTGACAGCCTTTCTCCAATATGTATGAATCCATGTATTGCCTCTCTCCCCACAACAGACAGGGAGTTCTGTGCAGACGGGGATCGTGTCTGCATCATCTCCTCTACACACCCTCTACCTGACCTGCACTAGTCCTCAATAAGCATTTAGTACATGAATGAGTGTATGTGTCTTTTTTAATGCTGTTTTATATTTATAATCAACAACTCTGTGAGGTAGGTACCATCATCTTCATTTTACAGATGAAGATGCTGAGGTTCAAAATGGTGAATTAAGTTACTCAAGGTCACATGGCTAATAAGAGGCAGAATCAGGATTTGAACTGACTCAGGTATGTAGGTCTGACTCCAACGCTGATGTTCTTAATAACTATGGTATGTATACAGCTGTTACAAATCCTCTACAAAAGGGAAGGTCTTGAAGGATATACAGGAGTATGTTGAATGCATCAGCCAGGCACCCACATTAAAGTTGTGCAGGTAAAAGGTTAAGTGCTTGCTGAATGGAACAACAGATGAATTCTAAGAGCTGTCTCGGGAAGACTAAACAAACTCCACAAAACACAGATCCTGAGATTTGAGATAATCTGTGATCAGGGTTTCCTAGCCCATCACCCCTGAGCAAGGCAATGTACCCTCATCACTAACAGTGAGTCACTAAGGCAGTTGTGTTTCTTTTTTTTTTTTTTTTGAGATAAAGTTTCGATCTTGTTGCTCAGGCTGGAGTGCAATGGCGAGATCTTGGTTCACCACAACCTCCGCCTCCTGGGATAAAGCGATTTTCCCGCCTCAGCAACCCAAGTAGCTGGGATTACAGGCATGCACCACCACGCCCGGCTAATTTTGTATTTTTAGTAGGGACGAGGTTGCTCCATGTTGGTCAGGCTGGTCTCGAACTCCCAACTCAGGTAATCCGCTCGCCTTGGCCTCCCAAAGTGCTGGGATCACAGGCATGAGCCCCTGCGCCCGGCTGACAGTTGTGTTTCTCACTCCTGCTTGGGGGTAGGGAGGAATGTTGTTTCCCTTTGGGTGTAAGATCTTCTCCAGGGTGATTCGGAAAGCCCTGGCCCCCACTTCTACCCCACCCCACTGTCCTGTTACTGCAGTCACTACTGTATACTTTCAGCCCTTGCTGATGGGGGTGCTGCTTGGCAAACTGCCAGCAAGTCAGGCTATATTAGGAAGTGTTCAGGTTTTCCCTAGGATGAAAACAGAAAGAGAGATAAGGGCTAGTGTCAGGCTTGGAAGAATGATCTCTTTAAAGTATTAAAACCTGCATCCTACATAGCTGAGAAAATAATATCCTTTCCAAAGCACATGGCTTTCTTTTCTTTGGAGATTCAGTGAATCCCCAAAACTTGTGGTTTTTAATGCAGGAGATTCAGCTCCCTTTGGCATCTGAGCACACACAGAAAGATGTAAAACTGTCACCCCACAGACAAATTCCTTTCGATGCCTTCTCTTGGCCACCACACATGGACTAGGAGACAAGGGGAGCTATGTGCTCTTCCATATAGCCACTGCCAACCAGGCCACACCTTAGTCCTGCTGCTCTGGGAATGCAGAGAAGCAGCTGCACACTGACCTTCAGTCGGATTTGCAGATTTTTATCTGACAACAAGTGGATGCAGCGTTCCATCACGTCCATGGCTATTTGGATCTGCAACGGCAGTGGTGGCTCCACATCTGGATGGGTGTCATTCTCGTCCACTTTGGGAGAGACTGACTGTTCCTCTGGAAAAAAAGCACAACTGGGGGCAGTGTTGTATGAATGATAAAACAGAGATACCTAAATTTCTGTTCTTTATAAATTACTCAGTCTTAGGTATTTGGTTACAGCAGCACAAATGGGCTGAGACACCTCCATGCAAGGGGGAATGATGGGTACAGAAACCATGGTATAGCCATATAATGGCATTTTAGGAGGTCCCTATTTTTTTTTAGAGACAAGGCCTTGCTGTGTCCATGCTGGAGTGCAGTGGTGTGAATACAGCCCCCTGCAATCTCAAACTCATGGGGTCAAGTGATCTTCCCACCTCAGCCTCCTGAATGGCTAGGACTACAGGTGCATGTTACCATGCCCGGTTAATTTTTAAATTTTTTTTATAGAAATGGGGGTCTCACTATGTTGCCCAGACTGGTCTCCAATTCCTGGGCTCAAGCAATCCCCCTGCCGCGGCCTCTCAAAGTGCTGGGATTACAGGTATGAGCCACTACACCAGGCTTAGCATGGGTTTTAACGACAAGAGAAATGCTTATAAAATAATATTGTCTTAAAAAGACAAAAAGCACAACACAAAATTGCATATGCAGCATGAACACTACTACATATGTTTTTGCATGGGAGGAAGTACAGCAAAATATTAAAAGTGACTGGGTAATGAGACAACAGATGACTTAAATTTTTTCCCTATGCCTTTGGTCTTTTCTAAATTTCCATTAATGAATATTTAAGATAAAAACAAGATATCTGGGAGGTTGAGGCAGGCGGATCACTTGAGGTCAGCAGTTCAAGACCAGCCCGACCAACATGGCAAAACCACATCTGTACTAAATTACAAAAATTAGCCGGGCATAGTGGCAGGCGCCTGTAATCTCAGCTACTTGGGAGGGTGAGGCGGGAGGATCGCTTGAACCCAGGAGGCAGATGTTGCAATAAACCGAGATCATGCCACTGCACTCCAGCCTGGGCAACAAGAGCAAAACTCCGTCTCAAAAAAAAAAAAAAAAAAAAAAAATGCAAAAAGATAGCAGGGTTCTCGTGTGGAGCCTTGAAGCTGGGACGTTCCAGGGCTGGCCTTTGCTCTATCCTTCCCTTTTTCGTCTCCTCTTGGTTCATCCTTTGATTAAAAGGGGTGCACGTCTGTCTTCTCCACCAGGCTGTAAGAACTTCTGACGGCCAGAATCAAACCTTACTTATCTTTGTAGGTGAGGTAATAAGGGCAGCTTGGTGTAGTTCACAGGGCATGGAGTTTGGTTAGAGGAGGTTGGATCAAGTCTTGCCTCTACAACCTATTAGCAACTTCTTTCATCCTACATTACCTCATCTGGAAAAAAAAGGGATATAGCATGTATACCTCACAAGCTACTGAGAGCACTAAATGAGATATTACCAGCCATTATCATTCTCACTGCTTAGACTGCTGTGTTGCATGAGATAGATGTAAGTTTGTAAATGGAAACATCACAAGATTTGAGAATTGCATGAAACCCAGGCCAAAATCCCTACCCTGAAAAATTTTCCTGATCTACTTACGGCCCCAGCCTCCTTCCAACCCTGATCACGAGCTGTGTTCATTTCCACTGAGCAGAGCACTGCTCCCTTAACTTTTTCCAATTTCAGTTCCCTCTGCTAGAAAGACAGACTCTTACAGTAGAGGCTGCACCTGTCTCTAACAAATGCTGAAAAGATAAATGAAAATGCATTTGTAGAATGCTTGGATTTCTTAGAGAAAGGGACCTCAGATATACAAGGTGCTTTTATGTGCTTAAAACAAAAAACTCACGTCAAGCCAGCACTGAGGCAAACATTCCTTAGAATGCCAAATGTGTGGTGTGTACTTGATGAATGATAAGCATAAGGATGATAGGCCTGTGCTTTTTTCCCCAGAGGGGAATTTGTTGTTTGAAATTCACCTATTGCAGAATGTTATTTGAGGGATGTGGATTTTCCTGGTATTGGAAGACGGGTTTGACTCTTTCAGTCTGCTCTAAGTGAACATCAACTAACACTAGAAGATCCTAATCATGAAGGAATGGATTCACTGACAGTGCTCAAATTTTAAACAAGAATGGCAAATCTGGATTACGAGGGATCAGAATGCCTCCACTGCTTCAGTATTTCCAGGTTTGGGTGAAGGGTGCAGTTCACAAAAAGGATTGGGTTGGCTCAAGAAACAAATCTGAGAAGAAAAAGCCTGATAGATTTCTGATCAGAAAACTCTGTTCTTGGGGAGAGCAATGACTCAACTCTGCATAAATCGTTATTTGGGTCCTGTGATGCTTCTCTGCTATTTAGAAGGCATTTGTTGCAGTGAGTTGCGTCGAGCTACTATTTCATGTTATTCTGCTGGAAGTACTGGCTTCGGTTCACCAGAATTTCACAGTGGAGATCACCATAAGGAGGAAAAAAACAAAAAAAGGAAAAGAAAAGAAAAAGAAAAAGAAATCTGTTTTATTCCAACCTAACAAACTAATTTGGGACTCAGTTCGATTTAGGATGGTTCTGAGACCACCAAGCTCATTATGACTTGGCATTTTATATTTGCAGAGGAGATTCTAATAATTTATTAATCCTTCCGTGACCTGAAGCTCCAGATTGAGCTTGTGAATAAAACAACAGGCCAGAGCTTCAACTAGCCTGAACTCCCTTCTTTATCATATAAATTGGTAAGAAAAACACTGCAATCTCCTCCCACAAATAAACAAATGGACAAAGCATATGAATAGACAATGGGCATAAGGAAAAAACCTGTTAGGAAAGAAGCTTATAGAAAGACATTCAACCTTGCTGGTAATCAAAGAAATGCAAGGTAGATAACAAGAACCATTTTTCACCTATTAATTTAGGAAGAAGTAAAACTGGAAACAGCCGATGTTGGTAAGGCTGCGGTGAAACCAGTATTCATCCTGCACTGCCGAAGGAAAAGTATAAATTGACACAAACATTTTGAAAGGCAATTTGGCAAGCATTAAATTATGTTCACATCCTTGACCCAGAAATCCTACTTTTGGGAATTTAAAGAAATAATGCAAAAAAAAAAAAAAAAAAAAAAAGTCACATGCACAGAATCATCTACTGCTGCAGCATTATTTATTAGTGTTATTATTAAGCCAGAAGCAACCTAAATGTCCTACAGCAGAATGGACACTTAGTAACAGATATTAAAGCATTAATTATCAAAATTCAACAGCAACAGAGTTGCTTATAACTAAACACAAAAAGAGTACACAGCTGCAACCGTGTAAAAACAGTTTTGCAACGGAAAAGAATGGAAAAAGATTACTCAAAACAGGGGAACAGCTATGTTAGCCTGGTAAGGTTATGAGTGACTTTTCTTATTTCTACCCTTTCTGTAATGATGTTTCACCATTTTTACAATAATCTGTTTCAGAAAGAAAAAACCAGCTAAGCCAAAATAAACAAGTTACCTTCTTCATTATCAAAATCTGAGACATTTCCATCTGCCACATCCTTCTCTTTGAGGTAGTTCAGCAAAAACTGTTCGATGTCGTCAGCTGTGGTGGTGCTCTTCTCAAGAGTTGCTGGTCTTTGGTTCAAATGACTTCCCTCCTCTCCTAAACTTTGCTCTTGGAGGTGCCCGAGATTACCTGTGTCTGGGAACCACTGGGCTGTAAATAAAGTGTTACAATGATCACCTTGGCTGTTAACAGCAGGCATGAGTACTTCATACACAGAATAAGCTCTTTGCCCTGGCCTGCACAGCTCCCACATGATTCAGTCCTTGCCTGGCTCTCCGGCCTCCCAGTTGACCAGTAACCCATCATTTTCCAGTTCCCCCAATGCAGCAAGCATTTTCCTGTTTCAGAACTCTTGCATATGCTGTTCTGTCTGGAATTCCTCCCATCTACTTCACATCTGGTTAGCTCCAAGTCACATCTCAGAACACACAGAACTTGCCCGATAAGGCCCTCCCTTGACTTCCCTGTTTAACTTAGGTCACTTACATGATATCTTATATAGCTCTCTGCTCTTTCCCTTCATATCAGTTCATCACAATATGTGATTATACATTTGCGTATCTATTTATTTGTGTGTCCTATTCAGTGTCTGAGTCTCCCATTAGACTTTGTGTTCCACTGGTCACCACTGGAAATCCAATATGCCCAGGGTGGGATCCAGCATCTCCATTCCTTCAACCAACTCAGCTCTAACTGCAAATCATTTTTGTATGTCAGAGTTCCACAAAGGCTCTTAGGAGAGCAATTTGATACTCTCTCAAAAATTTAAACATAAACCCTTTAAACCAGCATTTTTTCCAGGAATTCATCCTATTGATATGCTGAGGCATGTCCAAAATGACCTACAAAGTTTATGCAAAGGAAAAAATATACAAGACTGGCAAACACGTCCAAGTGACAAAATTCTGAGTATAGAATATACCACTCATTAGCAGAATACAGGCTTTACAGAGCCTTAAGGATGGATGGTCTCACACTGTATTTCTGACATAAAATGCTTCAGAAAGCTGGCTGTTTTCTCTCCAAAGTCTTCCCTATTCAGTGATGCTCAAATACTTCTGATAAGTTACCACAGAATAAACTTCAAACATCACTGGGTCCTGTGGTTTTCAAACTGTGCCTTGAGGAGCCTTAGGGCTTCACAGAAATGTCTAATGGATCACAACAGGGAGGGCACCAAGAGATGGTGGGCTACGGGCATGGGTTCCAGGGTCTCTATTCCTTCAACCAACTCAGCTCGAATTTCAATCATTTTTTTGTATATCAGGTTACCCCAAAGGCTTCATTTCAAAAAAGGCTCTTAATACTTAAAGAATAAAACAACAACAACAAATCCCACAGCCTGAAAATCACTGCTCTGGTCCAGTACCCTCCTTTTGCAGACAGCCGGGAAAAAGACTCTGATAACCTTTAGCACCTGCTAATCTTCTTTTTATCAAAGAGCATCTGCACAGAGCAAGAGCAGCAGCAGATGGGAGATGACAGGGCCAGGCAACTGGGAGTATCAGAGAGCAAATGCGTGAGGTGTGAACCGGAGGTTCCTGCACCCAGGGATCCATTATGACATTCTTCAAAACGCATCCCCAGTTGTCTATCAGGTACTTAGTGCACTCTAAGGGATTGGTTCCCAAAGAGTTAAAACCCGGACCCAGCATTTACACTGCTAAGACTAGACATGCTGCAAAGATTATTTCTAGATTCAAGGCTGGTGCCAGACATTAAAATGTCTTTGCTCACAAATGGCTTTTAAACATATGAAAAGCAGCTCAATCTCACTTTTAATGCAAATTAAAACTATAATAAGGTGCTATTTTTTTCCTATTGGATTAGCAAAGATCAAAAGCTTGGTAATATACAGTGTGGGTGAGGGCGTGGCAAAACTGGCACACTCATACATTGCTGATGGAGTTTAAATTGGTACAACCTCTTAGAGAGCAATTTGATACTCTCTCAAAAATTTAAATGTTATACCCTTAAACGAGCATTTTCAGAAATTTATCCTATTGGTAGACAGAGACATGTCCAAAATGACCTACAAAGATATTCAATGCAGCATTTTTTTGTGGTGGCCAAAGACTGGAAATGACCAAAACGTCTACCAAGAAAGGACTGGTTAAATACACTATGGTGCTGACACACGATGGAATACTATGCAGCCATAAAAAGAATGCAGCAGCCATATACGGATGGACTTGCACATTCTCCAAGTGCTGTAGTATGTGACATAAACACTTGTTTTCAAAGCTACCCTATTTTTTTCTTGTTATGAATAATCAGCCAACCAGCAGTTGGTATTCGCAGTAATTAACTGATGGTTCTTGCCCTTACCATGGCACCTAATGCTTTTTTAGTCACTGCATGTGACACACTATGTTAATGATAACTCACTTTCCTAAAACTCTTACTGGGTTCTTCTAAGGCCTTTCCAAAGTTCTCTGAGAACACATTTCCACACCCATCTTAAAAGAGTGGCTGTCAGTTAGATAATTCGATGACAAACAGAAATGACAGCAAAAGGTGCTCCTCTGATTTATGAGTGACTATAACAACTCCACTTGAGCACTAATTCCTGTTCAAAAAGCAAGTGTATTCTGGGTTATTTCAAATCTTTCAGAAAAGCTAGCTCTAAGTTTGCTTCTGTTCCAAGGAAGCCCCACACTCAATTTGAACCATCTAATTTTCTTTTCTGCAAGGGAGACCCTCTCCCTCCACCTCATTTTTTTTTTTTTTTTTAAGCACTACAAAGCTACACGAGTCTTGACATTCCTCCTTCAGAGATGATCGAAGACATCAGCAATCTAAGGCAATTCAATTTTGAAGGCCCAAATTCAGATACTTCTTGAGAGACATATTTCCCAGGGCTTTTCTTAAACTACTTTATAGAAATTTCAAATTGAAACATAGCGTAGGTCCCTAAAGCAGTACAGGTGGGATATATTTGGCCCATGGAAGCCAGTCTTAGTCTGCATAAGCAACCTGCCAGTCCTTATGATGGCCTCCACAAGGGCAGATCCAGGTGGGTCTTATTCATGGCTGACTCCCCAGTGACTAGCCCACTACACAGGCTTTCAAGTGGCTGCAAAATAAAATCCAAACTCTTTCTCTTGGTCCATAAGGCCCTACCAGGATTTGTCCTTGCCCTTCTTTCCAACTTCCTCTTGCAGCACTCTCTACAATGGCCTCTTTTCCATTCTCCAAAGACCCATGCCCCTTCTTCCCTCTGGGCCTTCCCACCTGAATTTTTATTTCTATTTTTTTTAAGACAGTCTTACTCTGTCACCCAGGCTGGAGTGCAGTGGTGCAATCATGGCTCACTGCAGCCCTGACCTCCCTAGGCTCAGGTGATGTTTCTGCTTTTGCCTCCCAAGCAGTTTGAATTATAGGCATGTACTGTCACTCCCAACTCATTTTTTCCCATTTTTAGTAGAGACAAGGCCTTACTAGGTTGCCCAGGCTTGTCTTGAACTCCTGGGCTCAAGCAATCCACCCACCTCAGCCTCCCAAAGTGTTGGGATTACGGGCGTGAGCCCTAGCACCCGGCCTGAATGTTCTTAAAAATAAAAAAAAAAAAACATGACAGCCCCGTATGTGTCGATGGGCCCTTCTCATCCTTCAGGTCTCGGCTTTAGTGTTGCTTCCTCAGAGAGGCCCTCCCTGACCACTTAACTTATAGAAGCCTGCCTGTGCCTGTTACATCGAGGTGTTTATTTCCTTCACAGTGTTTATCAGAATCTGCAGTGAGCTTGTCTAATGATTTGTTTACTTGTTTATCATCTCTCTTGCAGTGGCAGGGAAGTTCCATGAGTTTATTCATCTTGTTCTCTGTTCTATCTTCATTACTTAGCACAGTGTCTAACATATGGCAGGCACTCTTGAATGAATGAATGAATGAATGAAAAAAGGAACATTTATGCTAAACGCAAATGCTCATGCATGAATAAACAAACACTGGAAATGGCACTAGCTACAGGGCAGTGCACTGTCCCTGCCCCAGTCACCTTCCATGAGAATGCTTCTTATAAGGTCTTGGCTTTTTCAACTGACAAAGTGAGGCCAGTGACCATTCCACCTGCCTCAGAGGCTATTAGCAATACTGAGATAAATACTGGAAATATGCTCTTTAAATAAAAGGGACCCAGCTATACAGCTTATTATTTTCTCACTGAAAGACTGACTATCCAGTTGAAGGATTCCTTTTCTTATAATTGAAGTCCAAAATTTTGCCTTTTTTTTTTTTTTTTTTTTTTGAGATGGAGTCTTGCTCTGTTGCCCAGGCTGGAGTGCAGTGGCTCAATCTCAGCTCACTGCAAGCTCTACCTCCCAGGTTCAAGCCATTCTCCTGCCTCAGCCTCCCAAGTAGCTGGGACTACAGGCGCCCGCCACCATGTCCAACTAATTTTTTTTGGTATTTTTTAGTAGAGACGGGGTTTCACTGTGTTAGCCAGGATAGTCTCAATCTCCTGACGTCATGATCTGCCCGCCTTGGCCTCCCAAAGTGCTGGAATTACAAGCATGAGCCACCGCGCCCAGCCAATTTTGCCATTCTAATAGTGGCTAACATCTCTGGCAAGCACCCAATAGGATCAAAGGGAAGAAGAGAAACTCAAACCAACTCATACAATTGAAAGGTTAAAAGGAAGTTTCTAGACCTGCTCTGTCCAGTGTGGTAGTCGCTAGCTACATGTGGCTATTAAAATTAAGTAAAATATAGAATTCAGTTCCTCAGGTGCACGAACCACATGTGTAGAGTGGTAACTATGCTGGATAGAACAGATAAAGATTATTTCTATCATCACAGAAACTTCTCTTAGACAGTACTGTGCTAGACTATATGTGGACTGAATAATTCATGTTATATCTCTTCTTCATTAGCATAGATACTGCTAACGCTATGCATCATCAGAATCAGTTTGATATACTGGAAAGAACAAAATTGTCATAAATCCTGATTTTATCATTTATTAATTGTGTGACTCTGGCTAAGTAGGATGTCACTGACCCTTAGTTTTTCTTATTTATAAAATAGAAATAATATTTACATTTAGTCTGCAGGGTTTATATCCCTGGCATAGAGCAGGAGCTCAATAAATGGTAGAGATTACTGAAAGTATGAAAGATAAACAGTGAAACTCTACCATGGACTGGAGAGACAATGATTCAAATGTCCTCCATAGCATCACCACAAACAATGCAAAAAACAAGGCTAAGCAAACTAGGAGATTGAGTCCTGTCCCCCACACATCAGCATTAAAAAGGGCTCTCAATGTACCTAATGCTGCCATCAGAGCATGCAGAACACTGACAAAGGAAGCAGCTCTCTTATCGTAAAATTGGTCCAGGGCGGCCAAGACATCTTGAACCACATCTGCCACCAAAGGAAGCAGGTTAGCATCTGAGTTCCGCAGCATGACTTCCAAGACCTTTGGGGTATGAGGGTGCAGAGACAGATGACGCAGATTTAAAGAGATCCCATTCACTAAATAGTCTGAATTTTGGTTGATCAGGTGCTGCAGGGAGTTGTAGCCACAAGCATGGCAAATATTCATCATGGTGCTGGTAGCCACCTGACTAATGAGTAGGGTTTGGTCTCCAGCCTTCTCCATTACCGGATAAAGGACTGACATCAAGAGCAAACAGAAGTCTTTTCCTAGTGCATATGCAAACTGGCCAATTCCTTCCAACTGAATGCATATTTGCCAGATGTTGCTGTTCATGGAGCAAATAGTGGGACTTGGCTTTGAGAACGCTAGAAAAGATGTAACTTGGCAGGTGTGTTTACCAGACGTGATGGCCTGGAGGCCTGGGTGTTCCATCATCAGCTCTTCTCCCATTTCCTCAGTTTCGAGACAGGTAACCAAATACCAATTTTCTTGACTTGTGTATTCTTCAAGTATAGATGTCACAATCTCTCTCAGTTCCTCTGGGTTTGTTTTAATATGTTTTTCGTGAAGATTCTCGACCTCTAGCCCAGCAGCCCCTGTAACCAGTTCATTAAGGATCATGGCAGCTTGCTTCCGGTAAACCACGGATTGACGGTAAAGTTCCATAAAGTGATCCACAAGCAAATAAAGATTCCCATAATAACCAAGTAGCTGACAAACCTGCCTCAAGAGCATGAAGATCCTCTCATCAGTGAAGAAGTGGAAATATCTCCTCTGCATGTGGTTCCAAGGCTGTGTGGCTGAGGTCTTTGGAGAGGCATTCAGATCATCAGAGTTCCAACGCCGTTCCTCAACAATCTTGATGTCAGCCACGTCTAGCTCTAGAACTTGGATGAGTGCTCTGGAAAGGCGCTGGAGATGGGCCAGAGAGTTGAGGACAAAGTTTATTTTTGGACCCAAGAGTTTCAGATAACCAAGTAACAAGGAAAGTGTAGAGAATTTGCCCTGGTCATCTTGGGAGTTCATTAGGCGAGGAAGAGATGTGGCAAGGGAATGCAGGCTTTCTGACAAGATGTCAGCAAGGGCTTTGTTGCCCACCACTACTTTTTGATCTGCAAAATGTCTTAGAACTTTATTGCACTGGGCTTGGACTTCAGGACTCTCATCATTTACTAGTCCCACTAAGGCCTTCAGAAGGGGACCAGCACATTCCACCAATGATTGACTGCACTTCAAAAGAAGGTCCTCCACAAGTTCTACCAGTTCCAGCCTCACCTTCCAGTGTGGGTGAACAGAAACACACTCAATTATCTTTTTAATAAGGATAGTCAGCTTGTCGCCAGTGTTTTTTACCCAATCTGCTTCCCTGTGAACCATCAGCTCCGCTACTCTGTGCTCAACTGCAGGTTTGGCTTGGACCTTTGAGATTCTTTTGAGCTGTTCATCAGCCATAACGAAGCTCACTGTCTTGTAAAAGATCTTTAGGGAAGATACGACAATGCTGTGACCTTGTTTAAAGTCTCCCGTGATAACCCTGGTCAGTGCAGTTGAGATTCCAGGTAAAAAAGAGGCAAACAAATCCCCCAGCTGCTTTTGTTCAAGTTCATCCAACGACCTTGGATGGTCCTGACAATCACACTGCAAGAGTAGAACCTGTAAACATTTTAAGGCAGCAATTTTAATTTGCTTTGATTTCTCCTGTTCTGCAAGGCCTAACAGCAAAGATATGGCAAATCCTAAACGTGGCAGAATGGAGGGCTCATAAAAAGTCAGAATGATGTCCCCATAAGCTGAGTGCATTAATGTGCTAAGTCCCTGGATCACAGCCAATTTCAACTCCTCAGACACTGCCGCAGGTTTTTGGGAGCTGGGTGAATACAGACAAGCAGAGAGTTCTGAAAAGAGTTCCTGGAGAAGTTCTTGTTCTTTCACACATGTTGAAGAAAGGACAAATGTGAGGCATTCCACCACACTCTGGATCAAACGCTCTCTTTTGGGACCTGGGGTCTTCAGGGTAAACCGCAGAGGGAAGAGGATGTACTGCTGAAGTTCCTGAAGGGCACTGTCACTCACAGCTTGTAGTCGAGTCTGCAGATGCTCCACATTCTCCACTGTCTGGGTCTTTGTGAGCTGAACACAGACTGGACGTAAGACACCAAAGGCCTCCTCAGGAGTATCAAAAACTGCCATTGTGCAGCAGCCTTCCCCTCACTGAGGAAACATCCTGCAGGCTGGAGGAAGGAAACTGTTCAGTAAAAATGTCAAGTTCAAAACAAGTATGAAATGAACTTGCATTCATTCATTCAACAGACATTTACCAAGGGTCTATGTGCCAGCCACTGCACTGGGCACTAGGGGTGCGAACAAACTGAGCCCCCTGTCTAGTGAGGGAAGTACATGTACAGTTACAATAAAGTATCTTCAGGATTAGGACAGGCCTAGGCTTCCAGTCCTGAGTGTGGAAGTCATATCCTGAGGAAGCCTGGATGGGTCTCACAAGAAAATTACGCTCGAGGCAAGACTTGAGGGAGGAAGGAATAGGAATCTGTGGACTATTTTCAGGAGTTTGGATTTTAACCTTCAGGATTTTGGATTTAAACCTTCAGGTTTCGGCGGGGCGTGGTGGCTCACACCTGTAATCCCAGCATTTTGGGAGGACGAGGTGGGCGGATCATGAGTTCAGGAGATCGAGACCATCCTTGATCTTTCTCGATGGTGAAACTCCGTCTCTACTAAAAATACAAAAAAATTAGCCAGGCGTGGTGGCGGGTGCCTGTAGTCCCAGCTACTTGGGAGGCTGAGGCAGGAGAATGGTGTGAACCCGGGAGGCGGAGCTTGCAGTGAGCCGAGATCGCACCACTGCACTCCAGCCTGGCAGACAGTGAGACACCGTCTCAAAAAAAAAAAAAAAAACCCTTCAGGTTTCATCTTTTTAAAACTGAGGTATACGTACAGTAAAATGCGCTATCTTAATGTACAGCTCGGTGAATTTTTGTGTAGGTATAGAACAATGTAACCACTACCCAAAGTAAGATACAGAATAATTCCAACAACCTAGAAGGCTCCCTCATGTCCTTTTGCAGTCAATTCCTATTTCGCCTGCCTGGAGGTAACCACTCTTCTGATTTCTATCACTACAGACATGTTTTGTCTGTTCCTGTCATTAAGAGGTTTAAAGCAAGGGGTGATATGGTCAACTCTATGCACTGAAAAGATCCCCTAGGAGCCTGTAATACGGGAGAAAGATCAGAACTGGGTGAGACTGACAGCAACATAAAGCGAAAGGGGCTACCCAGAGAGATGGGAAAACTGGGAGCACACACTATCACAGAACACACAGGAGAAGACAGAGTCCAGCAGGATGGAAAGACGGATAGCAGGCAGGCAAGCAGGCAAAGGAGAAAGAATTATAGGAAAGCAAAGAGCAACTCAATATTCGAGAGTCTGTCTTTTTTTTTGTGAAGAGAAATTCAAAGTCATGGGCTGACAAGTGAACAAGGAGGACGATAAACAGAGGGCTTGAGGAGAGAAATAAAAGTCTCAAATATTCCCTTTGGAGAAGCAGAGCATGCTGGGAAGATATAAAGTGTGGCCCAAGGGTACTGAGGACTGAGTTGAGTTGGAGACCATAAATGTGTATAACTGTAAAATGTCGGCACTGGATGGAGGCTTAGAGATCATCTAGTCTGGTGGTCTTGTGGTCTTTCTTTTTTCTGTACTTGCTGGGGGCTTTTGAAGAGGTAAGAAAGTGCTTGTGCTGCTTCTCTCTACCCCCAGTTCCATGAATGCTCCTGAACTCGGTGGCTATAGATTGGCAGGCAAGTTGTGCCCAGCAGGCATGAGCAAGGCCTGCTCAGTCCAGAGAGAGAAACAGATGGTGCCAAACTTCCCCTTGGAGGGGACTCTGATACGCTGGAGAGTCTAGCCTACTGAGCTCCCTGGAACCCTATGAGGAAGGGCACTGTTCATTTCCGTGTGGCTTCGTGGGGCTGTATCTCATGCTCTCTGTGGCCCCAAGAAGCTAGAGAAGGGAAGAAGCTTGACTCTTCCCTATCTCAGGCTAGAAAAATGCCACGCGTGGCAGCCACAAAGCTTGGCTGGGGACTAATGACATCCCATGTGCACTGGCTCATACACTGATGAACCAGAGGCTGCTCTGCCACTTCCCTGCCTGAGATACTGGTAGTTGGATGAAGAAGTAGGAAGGAAGAGAACTGCTTAATGGGATCCAGCAGTCACGGGTAGAAAAAGCATTTCAGCACTCCTTGAGGTGGTGAATTTTGGATTAACAGAACCAGAAAAAGAGGCAGATAAGAATTTAAATAATAATACTAATAAGACAAAGTTCAATTATGACACCAAAGACGTCTCTTAGAAATAAAAGCATAATTTTCCACACGCAAAAAAGCTCCACTGATGAAATTTTTAAAAAGATAGTTAATCACAGAAACCCAATTAGTGACCTAGAAGATCAAGTAGACCTATCTTACCCAAAGGAGGGATGCAGAGATGCAAACCGTGAGACTTGGAGGACAGATTTGGGAGAACTACCATGTAAGGGGTAATTTGAAAGGAGAAACATTTCCCTTAGCTGCAAAAAGATTTATCTGGAGACCTAAAACCCTGAAGGATACACACCTGACCACATTCTGGTAAAATCCCTTCACTCTAAATATGAAGAGAAAAATCACATATGCTTTGAGGAGGAAAGGACAAATAACATATAAAAGAAAAATAAATGGCTGTGAACTCCTCACTGGCAACAATGGATGCTAGAAGACAGTGGAATAGCACCTACCTACTGCAAATAAAGGACGTGGCCCCCAAATGCCTCTGAAGATGTTCTTCTGTCAAGATGGAAGAACAACATGCAAGAAAGGGTATCAGCCACATATCCTACCAGAAGAAGATACTTACACTGCTGAGGAATGTTTTTTCTTTTAGTATGGAGAATTTTCCTCAAATACAATGTTTAAATGGAAGCCCAGTATACCAAACAGACAAAATCAGAGGGTGTCTTGTAAAATACAGGGTGAAGGCAATGGCCTAGGGCTCTCTGATCTTATTTCACTGTAGGAGTTTCAAGAAGATAACTTGGGGTCTGCCCCCCAACAGGGAGGTGGTTCCTAAACTACCTTCTCACATTACATAACAAAAACCGTAGTAGAGCTAATGAAACGGGAATACACAGTATGTCTAACATTGACCTCATTGCTTTCTGCCATATTCCCTTGTTGATTTATAGTCAAGCTAGAAACCGTACAATCTGTTTTCTTTCACCCCCTCTTAATCCCAGCATTCCCTACATTTCATCAATTCCACCCCTTTGACACCTTTCAAATCTGTTGATGATAACTGATGTGTTTAATATTGGGTCAACTCTCATAGTTTCCTCTCTGGCCCTTTGGCTTGTTTCTTGCCCTCCTCGAATTCACATCTCACAATGACACTTAAAGTAATCTTTCTAAAAGAAAAATCTGATCGCAATTCTCTAGGCTTAATACTTAAACTGTTTTCCATCCTGCATGAAGGGCAAATACTTCTAGGTAGAAACTATACCTAAGCATTACCATGGCATACAGGGCCTTCACCACCAGGCTTCTGCCTGTCTTGCCAACCTCATTTCTCACTGTTCTACCACTTGATCTCTAACCTGCAATCATGTAAAATTTATAAAACTTGCAATTTTCTAAACAGGTGGTGCTAGTTTACATTTGTCTCCTTTTTCCTACCCCTGTACACACTTCTATGACAGTATTTGGCATGCTATATTATTTGTGTGTATGTCTGTCCTACCTACTTTAGACTAGAGGCTCTGAGAGGGCAGGGGCAATCTTATACCTAGAAGCCAGAAGAGCATCTGGCACAAGGCAAACCCTCAAAAACATCTGTACAGATTCCGCTTCCAAGTAGGCTACAGTATGGTTTGGCAGGCTAATGCTCCTGCCAAAGACTAGAAAAAGCCAAATAAATTACAAAAGTCATTTCTTAAAGCATCCAATACTTGTGGAAGCAACAAGGACTAGATGGACTAACAGACAGAATGTTCAGAGGGAATCAACTATCAATAACTTGTGTGTGTGTGTATGTCTGTGTGTGTGTGTGTGGGCATGCGTGTGTGAGCCTTTGGTGCATTTGTTGATCCTGGACATGGGCTCGGGATTAGGGTGTGGTTATCACTGGGGAAAGAGAAACCACAATGCTTTTAATGGTCACCTGGGGCTAGAGAGACAAAACTGCAGCCTTGAGGGACCTCAAAATACCCAACTTCTGGAAGAAGGCTGCTGCTGGAGACAAGCCAGTAGAGATTTTGGTATTCTTCAAAGCTAGGGTAACAAAACTGGAGATTTGACGGACTTGAAATACTTACTTGGTTGCGGTCTTCCTCAAGACATTTAGTCAATTTTGAAATGATGTGAAGTAGTGATAGGCTAAATAACTAAGTTGAAAATCTTAGGGGCAGAAGTGAACCTCCCAAAGGCTTTCATGTCTAAGGAGACAAACAGCCTATTAGGCTTTCAACTGAAAGCCCTGGAGGATCATACTCTAATAAGGATGAACCAAACTAAGTTTGAGGCTTACCAGGATTGCAACCCAACAGTGACCCAACTCAATCCCTGAAATATGTCAGATTAGATTGAAGTATTTAGTTAACAAAAGAAAGAGGCAAACCTTGATGGAAGATATATGCAGCCGCTATGATTCTTTTATATAATGTTTGGTATATAGTAAGTTTTTTAAGCATGTGTGGAGGTAAATGCACATAGCTGGTTATCAGGAGAAAAAACAGACATTAGAAGCAGACCTGTGGATGGCCCAATTATTGAAGTTTAGTAGTCAAGAACTTTGAAATAACCAAGATTAATAAAGTCAATAAATGGAGGAAAAGATGACCAAAGTAAATGAAAGGATAAATAATTTTACCATGGAATTGGCTGAAATCTATTTAAAAAAATCAAATGGATACTTTAGAACTGAGAACTACAGTATCTATAAGAATTCAATATAAGATACTAACAGTAAATTGGACTCAGCAGGAGACATGATTAATGATTTGGAAGACAGGTCAATAAAAAATATTCAAACTCAATTAGAAAAATGAATGGTAAACACAGATAAGAACATAAAAGACATGTGGAATAAAAGACGTGAATAAATGAGTCTCAGAAGATAGCATAGAGCAGAAGCAATACTAAAATGTCCAAAACAAATTAAAGAGATCAACCCACAGATTTAAAAAACTCAACAACCCAATTATTTGGCCAATATAAAGAAAAAAAACACACAGATACCATAGTCAAACTGCTGAAAAACAAAAAGAGGAAAACCTTAAAAAGCAGTGAAGCAATAAAAATGACAGCTTCCTTCTCAAAAAGAAACGACACAATCCAGGAGTCAACAGAATACTATCTTTAATGTACTGAAAGAAAGTAACACCCAACTTTTTTTTTTTTTTGAGACGGAGTCTCGCTCTGCCGCCCAGGCTGGAGTGCAGTGGCCAGATCTCAGCTCACTGCAAGCTCCGCCTCCCAGGTTCACGCCATTCTCCTGCCTCAGCCTCCCGAGTAGCTGGGACTACAGGCGCCCGCCACCTCACCCGGCTAGTTTTTTGTATTTTTTAGTAGAGACGGGGTTTCACCATGTTAGCCAGGATGGTCTCGATCTCCTGACCTCGTGATCCGCCCGTCTCGGCCTCCCAAAGTGCTGGGATTACAGGCTTGAGCCACCGTGCCCGGTCTTTTTTTTTTTTTTTTTAAATCTATGGACTAGGGAACCAACTGTGAATTTTATAACCTATAAAAACCACCTCTTTCAATAAGGTAAGGCTGGGCCTGGGTGGCTCAGGCCTATAATCCCAGCACTTTGAGAAGCTGTGGTGGGTGGATCACTTGAGCCCAGGAGTTTGAAACCAACCTGAGCAACATGGTGAAACTCCATCTCTACAAAAAATACAAAATTTAGCTAGGTGTGGTAGTGTGCACTTATAGTCCCAGCTGCTAGGGAGGCTCAGTTGGAAGGATCGATTGAGCCTGGGAGGTTGAGGCTGCAGTGAGCTGTAATTGTGCCACTGCACTCTAGCCTCGGTGACAAAGTGAGCCCGTCTAAAAAAAAAAAAAAGAAGGTGAAATTAAGATATTTACGACAAACAAAACCTGAGGGAATTCACTGCTATCAGGCAGCACTAAAAGAAAAAACAATGTAAGAAAATAAACCTAGACAGAAGCATGGAACTGTAAGAGGGAATGAAGAAAATGAAATAGGTAAATATATAAAAAATGAACTGTACAAAACAATAACTATTACATCTTCTGTAGTTTGTGCATATATAAAACTAAAATGCAAGACAACAATAATTCAAAAAGGTGGGGGGAAGGAGTTAAGTGTCTAAGAGTCTAGTAGTATAATGAAGTGATAAAATAATCTGTATTAGACCGTAACATGTCAAGATGTTAAATGTATGTTGAAACTGTAGAGATCTTTTACAATTATTTGTAATTGTAAAGCTCTAAATAATTGTAAAAGAATACCTACCTAACAAGATTACAGGGCAGTAAAAAATGGGACACTATTTTTATTAATCAAAGGGCAAAAATGCAAAAAAACAAAACAAAACTAGTGAGCCAAATTGAAAACAAAAAGTAAGATGGCAGAGAGAAGTCTGTAGTACAACTGAAACAGCGATTACATTTGTGCAGAGTTTGTCAACAGCAGCACTACTGACATTTTGGGTAGGATAATTACTTGTTGGTGGAGGGCTGTCTTGTGCATTGCAGGGCATTTAGCAGCATCCTTGGCCTCTGTATCTTGGCCATCCATCTATCTGCTGCCAGTAGCACTAGTCCAGGTGTAACAAACAAAAATGTCTCCAGACATTGCTAGATGCCCTGTCAAGGACAAAAATTGTCCCTGGATTTGGTACCATTGGTAGAGTCAGCATAATCCTAATCAAATCCCAGCAGGATTTTTGCAGAAACATGAGTCTAAAACTGATACAGAAATGCAAAGGACCTAAAATAGAAAAGACAATCTTCAAAAAGAAGAATGCAGTTAGAGAACTTATACTAACTGATTTCAAGTTTACTATAAAGATATAATAAAGGACAGCGTATACTTGGCACAAAGAAAAATGAACAGAACAGAGTTCAGAAATAGACCACACATAGAATAGAGAGTCCAGCTATAGACCTACACACCTGACACAGGTGACAGTAAAATGAAGGGGTGAAAACAATGGCCTTTTCAATTAAAGGTGATATGTCACTTGGCTACTCATATAAAAAAAAAAAATATATATATATGTATATGTATCTTGATTCTATCACGTCATATTTAAATGTGAAATGTAAAACAATAAAGCTTTCCAAAGGAAACAGACAAAAACATCTTTGTGATCCTGCAGTAGGCAAAGATTTCTTAACTAGGACACAAAAAGAAAAAAACTGATAAATTGGACTACCTTAAAATTTAAGAATTTCTGTTCATCAAAAGACACTATTAAAGAGTGAAAAGGCAACTCATAAAGTGATGTAAGACACTTGCTATACATCTGACAAAACACTCATATCTATAATATACAAAAAAGATCTTTTAAAAATCATTTTAAAAAGGAAAGATAACCTAATAGAAACACAAAAAAGGACTTGAATAGACATATCACAAAAAAGGATAGCCAAATAGCCAATAAACATATGACAAGACTTTCAATATCATTAGTCAGGAAAATGCAATTTAAAACCACAATGCAATACCATTACACATCCACGAGAAGAACTAAATTGAAAAAAGGGAACATACTAGGTGCTGGCAAGGATACAAAGCAACTAAAACTCTCATTCGATGCTGGTGGGAGTATAAATCAGTGCAGCTAGTACAGAAAACTCATTGGCAGTATCTACTATTTCAAAGGTGAATATATATATGCTCTATGATCTAGCAATTCCATTCTTTGATATATACCCAAGAGAAATGTATATATAAGCTTATCAAAAGATGTATTCTGGAATTCACTACACACCATCACCCTAAAATGAAAACTACCCCAATGCCTATCCATAGCAGAACGGATAAATAAACTGTAGTATATTCTCTCAATGAAATACTATACAGATGAAGATTTACCACAAGCAGAGATCTTCAAAAGACTGGGTTATAGGCTCAGAAATATATAAACCAGCTTTCTCTAAGGAAGACAGCATAACACATTGCTACTTTGGCATAACACATTGCTACTCTGACATGACTATAAAAGGCAATCATATAGCTTTATGGGATGGCCATGAAATCACAGTTGTGTGACAATATGTCAATTACAGAAAGAATTGTTTAGAGATTTAGAGCCTTAGGAATCCTAGATTCTATTCCTATAAAATGGACCCTGATTACTTAGAGTGGTGCTACACCAAAGTTTGATGTTTATAACCAATAGCAACAGGGGCATTCTGGTCCAGAAAGTTATACTGGGATGAGGCATTCAGAACAAACGGATTCTCTGGGTGAGTAGACAAAACCATCCAAAGCTCAGAGAGTGACTGAATAAACATGAATAAACATAAGCATGAGTAAACAGTTCTTGACTGCTAATGGACATCTAAACCTTTTCTAGTTTAGTGGCCCTCCGCTGCGGTCCTGGAAAGTAGTTGGCAAGTAGCCACTGGGGAGGTGGGAGATGAGATCTGTGATTGGACAGCATAACTGAACTCACTGCCCCTGGCAAGCCTCTTCCCCTCCCCCCGACCTTTTCTGCCTTGTAACAGGGGTGGGCTACATAAGATCCTTGGGCTATGGTGTAAAGGTGGTGAAGACAAATGGAACAATCTGTACAGGACACGGTGTTATACTTTACAGGTACTTAGAGCCCAGAGTACTTATTGTATCATACAATCAAGAAGGGAAAACGGGAGGGAAAAAAGTGCAAAAGGAATTTGGAAACAGAATGAATACTAACAAGGAAGAGGGAGAAGGATCTGTGTTGGGCTAGGGCACTATACACTTTGGGCTATGTGGGAAGGCTGCTCAAGGTTAAAGTCCTGTCACAAGCAAAGGCCTGAAGGGAGAAAAGTCACAGCACCTAATAAAGGCAGAGATGAGACAGAGATGCCATTGTGGCAGGTGAGCCAGGCCTCACACAGCAATTCAGATGAAATCATTTGCTCAGGGCCTTTGCACTTGCTGTCCTCTCCCCCATGTCCTCAGGGCTCGCTCCTTTACCACTTTCAGGGCTTTGTTCAAGTGAGGCCTGGTCTGATCACCCCTATTTAACACTGCTACCTATGCTTACTCCTCCTTGTCTCCTTTCCTTGACTTTAAATTTTCGTCCTTAGCGCTTCACACCAGCTGTCAAACCAGATTATCTACCTGTTTGTTTACTGTTTCTCTCCCTTCACTGGAATACTAGAATCAGTGATTTTTGACTGGTTTCTTAATTGCTTTTGGCACAAAGTAGGTATTCAATAAATGCTCGTTGAATTAGTGGTCATAATGCAAGATCTGGTTCTGTGATTTGTAGAGCGCTGGTATCAGCTATTCTGAACTGGATTCTAGATGAAACCTACTATGCTCTTCTCTTGGGGTGAGTTTTTCCTACATATAGTTGATCTTGTCTACACTGGGAGGGTGCTGCTAGATTTCATTCTCATGGGGTAATCACAGTTCTAGATTTGGCTGTACTCTAGTCCGCTTTTAGGCTATTTCCAGAACTGGGACAGAGGGAACACGTATATACCCTCTCTATACATGCTTTCCCCCTTCTGAAGAATAAGTCGTAAGATGACATAGGTATTTGTTCAATAATCCATCTGGGTGCAGTGTTCAGAGTACACTGGAGGACTGATCTGGGTTCTACCCCTGACTTTATAGTACCTGGCTGTGTGATTTCCATGAATTCTAGCTTCTTCAATATAAAATAAACTTGTGGATAAGATAATCTCCAAAATTTCCACCTTTGAATAACTAGCCTATGGAAAGAACGACTGGGTTTAGAGCCCAGAGATAGGAGTTCAGATGTAAAAATCGCCAATACAAGTTCTTGAATAAGAGGAAAACATTTTTCTTTTGTTCTTGAAAAACTCCCCATCATACATCAGGCAATGTGCTAGGTATTTAATGTATTCCTCATCCACAAGCTAAGCAGCACAAGGCTCAGAGAGGTTCAGTGATGTTCACACAGCAAGCAGGTGTCACACTTGGGCTTCATCTCGAGCCTGCCTGACTCCAAAGGCTGTGTATACTCTTTCCACTATGCTAGAGGTTCCCAACCTGGCTGTTTATCAGAATCAAGGAGGAACAATGTAAGTACAGATTCCTGGGCTCCACACCAGATCTACGGAATCAGAATCAATGTGGTAGGGGAGCAGGTATGACTGGGAATCCACAATTTTAAAACTTCGCAGGTCAGCCCCATGGCCAGTGAGGTGTGGGAACCCTGCACTGTATATAGTCTCTATGTGCTTTCCCTTCTGAAGAACAAGTTGTATGATGAAATAGGTACTTGTTCAATAATCCATCTGGTTGCAGTGTTCAGAGTACACTGGAGGACTACTATCTTGGGTTAAAATGATGAGTTTGTCTCCCCAGCCGAACGGTATAGTGTTACAGCTTTACTTGTGGTTTCCCCAGCATCTGCTGGTGTCTGCCAAGCAGTTCCACTCACTGTTTAATAAATAAGTAAAAGAAGCTGGATAAACATTAACCCTTCAGCATATTCTGAAGTTTCGTTGATTGCTCCTCATCTTTCCCTCTATCTAGAAATGTTTCCTTAGCATATACTATTTGCCATACACTGTGCTAAATTCTTGACAAGGGAAGAGATACAATGTTAACAAGAGAGGCTAACACTGTAAGAGAAGCTTACTGCAGAACAGGAAGAACATGCGGAGGAGGGGAATCGAGAAGACTTCCCACACATATTTCCGGAAATTACTCTAGGCTCACATAATGCTTAGTTTACAGCTGTCCCTTATAGAAAATATGTGAAGCTGTGTCTTGTATTACACTAATACTATGTGCCTGTTCCCTCCACTAGACAGGATCTTTTTTGCTAGGCAGTACATTCTAAAAGAGGGATTCTTAACTTAGAAGAGAGTGTACATAGAATATATATATGAACGACCTCCTGCCCTCCCCCCATTTATGACCTGGCACTGGAAACTGGATAAGTTCTTCAGGTAACTGATGTATGTCTGCATATTCCACTTATTTATAAATATTAATATAAACAAAAATTCTGCTCTCACACACACATGAATATAAATAGAAAACTTAAGCGTCTGGGGAGATGGAGTAGGCATACATTTCCCTATGCCTTTTGTTAAATATAACTAAAACCCCTAGACATTATATACAAAGCAAATACAAGGAGAAAGCAGACTGGTTAGGGACCCCAGGACCTGGGGAGTGACACAGTGCTGAGTTCCCTGGTTTTCTTTCTGCCTCATAGACCCAGGCCCTGGAATTGAAGAAGCTGGCAACTGGGAAGCACCAATGGGCACAGACACAAAAACCCCAACCTGCTCTCTCTAGCCAAAGGAATAGGAGAATGGGCACCCTCGCAAGACAAAAAACTCTTGGACAGCAAACGCTCTACTCCAGCCAAACACTACAGAAAATAAGGCAGCCTCCACCTGCCTTAAACTTCCACTCCTACTTGGCAGTAATGAGGTAGCATCAAAGGAGACCTAGTCAGGACTTTCACCACTGCCCAGTGGTAATGATGCCACCTCCATCCACTCCAATGTTAGTGGAGACCAAGTGGGGAGTTGGGACCGCCACACCCAGCCAGCAGTATACCTCCACCCAGCAGTACACCTCCACTCAGCAGCACTGGGGAGACCTTTTTCTTGGGTGTCAATGGAGGCTGAATGACGAACTTCTACCTCCACCTGGCAGTGATGAGATACAGATCCCCTTCTCCTACCAGAGTAGGAATGGTGTCAGAGAAAACCATCCTAAACATTAGACTAAACAGCCTAAACAGAAAGACTAAACAGCCTCAACAGATGTCTCAGAACATTATATAGAAATGTCCAGATCTCAATATAAAAATCACTCATCATTCCAGGAACCAGGAGGAACTCAGACAGAATGAAAAAAGACAATCGGTAGGCCGTGATGGCTCACACCTGTAACCCCAGCACTTTGGGAGGCTGTGGCTGGTGGATCACCTGAGGTCAGGAGTTCAAGACCAGCCTGGCCAACATGGTGAAACCCTATCTCTACTAAAAATACAGAAATTAGCCAGGTATGGTGGTGCACGCCTGTAATCCCAGCTACTTGGGAGGCTGAGGCAGGAGAATCACTTGAACTCGGAAGGCGGAGGTTGCAGTAAGCTGAGATTGCGGCATGGCACTCCAGCCTGGGCAACAAGAGCAACACTCCATCTCAAAAAAAGAAAAAAGAAAAGACAATCAACACATGTCAACACCAAGATGATAGAGACAAAGATGTTAGAATTATCTAATGAAGACATTAAAGCAGCATGATTAAAATGTATCGATAAGCAATTATGAATACACTTCAAACAAATGAAAGAACAGAAAGCCTCGACAAAGAAATAGAAGATATAAATAAACAAGTGAAAATTTTAGAACTGAAAATTTCAGTAACAAAGAAAAAGCTCAGTGGATGGGCTCAACAGCAGAATGGAGGGAAGAAAATTTCTGTGAGCTGGAAGACGGAACAAAAGAAATTACCCAATCTGAACAAAAGAGAAAAAACAGACTGAAAAATATATAAACAGAGCCTCAGGGAACCTGTGGGACCAAGAGGGCAGGCTGAAAAAGTACTCAAAGAAATAACGGCTGACAATGCCATAAAGTTGGCAAAGACATAAATCTATATATCAAGAAGCTGAGTGAACCCCAAAGAAATTTATCCCAAGACTCTTCATAATTTCATTTCTGAAAACTAGTAACAAAAAATATTGAAAGCATCCAGAGAAAAATTATACCTTGTCTACAGGGAAGAAACAATTTTTTTTTTTTTTTTTTGGGGGGGAGACAGAGTCTCATTCTGTCACCCAGGCTGGAACGCAACGGCGCCATATACATTCACTGCAACCTCCACCTGCCAGGTTTAAGCAATTCTCCTGCCTCAGTCTGGGTACCTGGAATTACAGGCGGGCACCAGCACTCCCAGCTAATTTTTGTATTTTTAGTAGAGATAAGGTTTCACCATGTTGGCCAGGCTGGTCTCAAACTCCTGGCCTCAAGTGATCCACCCACCTTAGCCTCCCAAAATGCTGGGATTACAATGTGAGCCACTCTGCCCAGAAGGGAGAAAACAATTCTAACGACAATAGACTTCTCATCAGAAACCATGTAGGCCAGAAAGAACTACACAATAATTTTTGGGTGCTGAAACAAACAAACATCAATGTAGAACCATATACCCAGCAAAAAATGTTCACCAGGAATGAAGTGGAAATCAAGACTTCTGAGAAGAAGGAAAACAAAGAGAATTTGTCACCAGTCAACTTACTGTAAAAGAATGGCTAAAGAAAGTTCTTTAAACAGAAAGAAAATAAGAAGGAAGAAAGAAAAAAAGAAGATAAGAAAAGCAATCCTGGAACATTAAGGAGGAAGAAAGGGCATGGTATACAAAAATATGTGTAAATGCAATTTATAAGGGCTTTCCTCATCCTCTTGAGTTTTCAAAACCATGTTTAACAGTTGAAGCAAAAATTGTAATGCTGTCTGACGTGGTTCTAAATGTATGCAGAGAAAATGTTTAAGACATTTATATGATAAATGGGGAAAGTAAAGAGACATAAAAGGAAATAAAGTTTCTATACTTTGCTAGGTAAAGATAAGTTATGTACACACAATGTAACACCTAGAAGGACCACTAAAAGGGCTACATACAAAGAGATATACTCAAAAACATCACAGATAAATCACACGGAATTCTAAAAAGCATTCAAGTAATCCACAGGAAGCCTAGAAAAAGAAAGCAGATAAATGAAAAAGAGAATAAACAGAAAAAAACAAAATATAGTCATCTCTCAGTATTCACCAGGGATTGGTTCCAAGACTCCCATGGATACCAAAATCAGAGGATGTTCAAGTCCCTTATAGAAAATAGTGCGGTATTTGCATATAACCATGCATATCCTCCCATATATTTTAAACCAACTCTAGATTACTTACAAAACCTAACACAATGTAAATGTTATGTGAACAGTTGTTATACTATATTGTTTTTAAATCTGTATCATTTTTATTGTTGTATTATCCTTTTTTATTTGTTTCAAATACAGTTGACCCTTGAACAATGTGGGGGTTAGGAGTGCAAACCCCCTCAAGCAGTCAAAAATCTCTATAAATTTTGAATCCCCAAAAACTTAACTATTGACAGCCTGCTGTTGACTGGAAGCCTTATCGACAACATAAACAGTTGTTTAACATAATTTTATATACTGTATGTATTATATGCTGTGTTCTTATAATAAAACAACCTAGAGAAAAGAAAATGTTATTAAGAAAATCACAGGCTGGGCCCAGTGGCTCACGCCTGCAATCCCAGCACTTTGGGGGGCTGCAGTGTGCAGATCATGTGAGGTCAGGAGTTCAAGACCAGCCTGGCCAACATGGTGAAACCCCATCTCTACAAAAATCCAAAAATTAGCCAGGCATGATGGCAGGTGCCTGTAGTCCCAGCTACTCAGGAAGTTGAGGCGGGACAATCACTTGAACCCAGGAGGCAGAGGTTGCAGTGAGCCAAGATCGCACCACTGCATTCTAGCCTGGGTAACAGAGCAAGGCTCCATCTCAAAAAAAAAAAAAAAAGAAAGAAAAGAAGATCACAATTACTATTCATTCAGTGGAAGTACATCATTACACAGGTCTTCATCCTTGTCTTCACCTTCAGTAGGCTGAGGAGGCGGCAAGCTGGCAGAAAGGAAAGAAAATCTGGATATAAATAGACCACCACAGTTCAAATCTGTGTTGTTCAAGGGTCTACTGTGTTTATAATCCACAGTTGACTGAATCCACAGAAGTGGAACCCATGAATACAGGGGTCAACTATAATTGTATTATGTATAAAAGGTCTAAATACATCAATTAAAAGACTGAGATTGTCAGAGTGGATTTAAAAACATGATCCGACTACATGCTGTCTATAAGAAACTCACTATGCAGAAAGATAGAGGCAGGTTGAAAATCAAAGGATGGAAAAAGATATTATCATGCAAATATTAATCAAAGGAAAGTAAGATTAGCTATATTAGTATCACATAAAGTAGACTTCAGAGCAAAAGAAGAAAAAAATTACCAGAGACAGAGTACAATGAATAACAGGTATATCTACTAAGAACATATTGCAATCCAAATGTATATGCTGCAAAATGTGTGAAACAAAAATGGATAAAACTAAAAAGAGAAACACATAAATTCACAAGAATAGATGGTGGTGACTTCAATACTCCTCTCTCAACAATGGATAGAATAACCAGACCAAAAATCAGCAAGGATATAGAAAAACTTACCACCACCATCATCCAACAGGATCTATGACATTTATTGAACACTCTATCCTACAACAGCAGACTACACATTCTTTTGTTGTTGTTATTTGTTTTCTTAGACAGGGTCTCACTCTATTGCTCAGGCTGCAGTGCGGTGGCTCGATGATGGCTCACTGCAGCCTCAACTTCCCGAGCTCAAGCAGTCCTCCCACCCCAGCCTTTTGAGTGTCTGGGACTCCAGGTACATGCCACTATGCCCAGCTAAATTTTGTATTTTTGTAAAGACCGAGTTTTGCCATGTTGTCCAGGCTGGTCTTGAACTCCCAGGCTCAAGGGATCCTCCTGCCTTGGCCTCCCAAATTGTTAAGATTACAGGCATGAGCTACCATGCCTGGCCTACATTCTTTTCCAGTGCTCATAGAACATATATTAAGAGAGATGATTATCCTGCCATACAACAAACCTCAACAAATTTAAAAGAGCTGAAATCATACAGAGTGACATTCCCCAGCCACAATGAAATCAAGCTTGAAATCACTTACAGAGAGACAACAGGAAAATCTCCAAATACTTGGAAACTAAACAACACGTTTCTAAATAATCCACGGAAGGGAAATTAGAAAAAAAAAGACATGGAAGTGAATGAAAATGAAAATATAACACAACAAAATCTGTGGATACAGCTATAGCCGTGCTGAGATGTAAATTAATAGTACTAAGTCATATATTAGAAAAGGGGAAAAGTCTCAAATAAAAAAGGTAAACTCCTACCACAAGAACCTAGACAAAGAAGAGCGAAATAAAGCAAGCAGAAGAAGGAAATAATAAAGAGCAGAAATTGACGAAACTGAAAACAGAAAATGACAATGAAATAAATAACTGGTTCTTTGACAAGGTCAATAAAATTGACAAACTTCTAGCAAGATTGACAAGTGAGTGAGCGAGAGAAAGAGAGAAAGAGAGAGAGAGAGAGGAGAGAGAAGAGACACTGATATTGGAAATTACCAATATCAGTAATGAAACGGGATAGTACTACAGACCCTGCAGACATCAAAAGGGTAATATGGGAATGCTATGGTTTGAATATCTGTCCCTTCCAAAACTTATGTAGAAATTTAATTCCCAATATTTTGGGAAGTGGAGTCTTTATAAGCCCTCATAAATGGATTAATGGGTTATCATGGGAACCCACAGCTTTACAAGAGGAAGAGAGACCTGAGCTACCACACTCAGCCCCCTGGCCCTGTGATATCCCGCACTGCCTTGGGACTCTGCAGAGTCCCCACCAGCAATAAGGTTTTTTACCCAATGTGGTCCCTTGACCTTGGATTTCTCAGCCTCCATAACTGTAAGAAATACATCCTTTTTCTTTATAAATTACCTAGTTTCAGGTATTCTGTTATAAGCAACAGAAAACAAAGACAGGGAATACCACAAATAGCTTTACCCATATAAATTTGACATCTTTGATGAAGTGGTTAATTCCTCAAAAAACACAACCACAATATGAAAGAGATTATTTTAGCAGCTTTATAACTTTTAAAGAAACTGAATTTGGCACTTAAAAACTCCAGAAAAAAAAGACAGAAGCGAAGGAAGGGAGGGAGGGAGGAAGAAGGAGGGAGGGATGGAGGGAAGCGGGGAGTGAAGAAGGGAATCTCCAAGCCAAGATGGTTTCATTGGAGAATTCCACTAAACATTTAACGAAGAATTCACACCAATTCTGCACATACTCTTTCAGAAAAAGAAGAAACACTTTCCAATCCATTTTATGAAGCCAGTATTATCCTGATGCCAAACCAAAGGCAATACAAAAATTTAAATAATCTATAGACCAATGTCTCTCATGAATATGGATGCAAAAATCCTAAACAAAATATTAGGAAATTCAGCAGTATGTAGAATACACACACACACACACACACACCCCACGATAAAGTGGGGTATATTTCAGAGATGAAAGACTGGCTCAATCTTTGAAAATCAATTAGAGTAGTTAATATTAACAAGCTATTAACAAGCTTAAGAAAAATCACATAATCATAACATCCTCATCTTTCAGACCTCTGTATACTGAAGCATCCTAGGACTCAGTCTCTTTTTACACCTTATTCCCTGTTACGACTCTCGCATTTTTATCTCTAGCCCAGATCTCTCTTCCTTAAATTCTAGACCCATAAACCCAACTGCCCCTTAGACATCTATACTCAGATAGGCATTTCCAAATGGACATGTCCAAATACAAACGCTTGCTCTTACTCTCCAAACCCACTCTTTTCTGTAATTCAGTAAATGGAAGCTCTATTCTTATAGTTGCTTAGGCCAAAACCCTTGGAGCTATCTGAATTCTCATATGTCTTTCACACCCCATATCCAATCTATCAGCAAATCCTGTTACCTCTTCCTCTAAAATATCCCCAGAACTGTCCCTTTCTTACCACTTCCACGGATACAACCCTGGTTTGAGTTATCCTTTCACCATTACTACAACAGCTGCCAGACTGGTTCTTCCTGCTTCTACCTTTGCACCCTTACTGTCTTATTTTCTACCTAATAGCCACAATGCTCCTTCTTTACGCAAAACTGCCCAATGGACTTCATTTCATTCAGAGTAACATCCAAGTCTACATTATTGCCTGCAAGTCCCCATGTGATGCAGTCCCTTTCTACTTTTCTGAGTTAATTTCCAGCCACCCTTCTGGTTCATATCACTCCAGCTTTATTGTCCTCTCTGCTGTTCCTCCAAAATGCCAAAAATGGTATAAACTTGGTTTTTCCTCTTCCTGGAACCATGGCATATGGCTTGTTCTCTCAAATGTCACCTTATCAATTAAGCCTTCTCTGAGAAGCATAAGTAAAAGACTACCCACCTACACATATACATTCCTTATCCTCCTTACCTTCTTGATTTTTATTGAAGTTACTTACCACTTTCTGATTTATTCTAAACTTGCATGTTTGTTTTTCTATCTTTCTCAGTAGAAAGTAAGTTCCCGAGGACATGGATTTTGTCTGTTAGCTTAGAAGAAGTGCTTTGGACATAGGTGGTGAAAAATTATTTGCTGAATGAATGAATAAACCATTGGTTCACGAATCAAGAATTTGGGATCAGATATAAGATAAACCTAAGTTGACTCCTGCCTCTGCTATTTCCTAGCTATGTCCAAGTACATAGGGTACTTAACCATGCTTTATGTTTTCTGGTCTACCAAATAGTGATTGTAATAATAATCTCAACTCCTAAGACTGATGTAAGAATTAAATTTAAAAAGTATGTAATTTGCTTAACAGACAGTGACTTGGTATAAAAGTGCTCAGCATATGACACTGTTACTTAATATGGAAAGAAGACCTAAATTTCGACACAAAAGCCCTCAGTTATGACTAGATACTCACTGTAAGATTTTAGATTATTCACCTCTTTTACACTAACTCACTTGATAAATCAGGAACTGCAGCCAAAAAGATGGCTAAGCTGCAGCCCCTTCCCTCAAATCTTAGTAAAGTGATCTTGGGTAAGTCACTTAACCTCTCTGAGCCTAATCTCTCTTAACCTCTCCTAAGCTGTCAAAAAGGGGATAATATAATACCTCATAGCTTTGTTGTGAGGATTAAATGAGTTACTGTGTGGGAACTGTGTCTAGCACATTGTAACCTCTCACTGTGTTAACTATGATTATGATTCTAGTCTGGAGGAGGGGTAAAAGTATGTAAGCAAAGAACTGCAATACAGTGCAATAAGAGCAAAAGCAGGCATCAATTAGAAGAACGTCTCCTAAACTAGAGTCTGCCCACAACTAGGAAGTTATACCACGATCATGAAATTTTAAAACTCTCCTATGTCTATAACTTAACTCCCTACCATCACCCCCATGGCAATAAGAAAGACATTTCTCTGCTGCTTTGATAACTGGGATTTAAACACTTAAAAAAAAAAAAAAGGGTCAAGGTTTAGAGTCTCAGACAGTGTTTTGTTTTGTTTCAGACAAGAGTCTTGCTCCCTTGCCCAGGCTGGAGTACAGTGGCACGACCACAGCTCACTGTAAGCTCTAACTCCTGGGCTCAAGGGATCCTCTCGCGTAGCTGGAACTACAGGTGAGCGTCACCATGCCTGGCTAATTTTCGCTATGTTACCCAGGATGGTCTTGAACTCCAGTACTAAAGCTATCCTCTCGCCTCGGCCTCCCAAAGGGTTGGGATTACAAGCAAGAGCCATTGCGCCAGGCCTCAAATAGCGTGTCTTAACATGAGGTAAGCAGACACATTGGGAAGGGTAAGTTAGTTCCCTCCACCTTTTCCCTAAAGTTAACACCTCACTTAAGTTCGAAAAAGTCAACTGGACCCCCCGAAGGCAAAAGCAGCATGTAATAACACCCTGACAACCCACTTAAGAGCTGAGAGCCCAAATGTGTTTATGACGGAGCTGTTAAAGACTAAAAGGTCAGAATCGGACATTAAAGGGTGCTCCGGAAGGCTGAGTAGGAGCTCACCAGGTGAGAAAGGGGATGTCACTTTCGGAGAGAGAAGGAGCGCCTGGGCCTGGAGGCGTGAAAAGGGCACGTGGTTGGCTTGGAAGAATCAAAACTAAGTGTTTTTGGGGACAGCCAGAGAGCCGAACACAAGGAGGAAAGGTGCGGCCTGGGGCCCGCCAGATTAGAAAGGAAACCCCCCTCCCATACCCAGATCATGATCTCTCAGCCTCAATGTCCCCTCAGGATACCCCTCTACGGGGTCCCAGGTGTTGGGCTCCCTCTGGTTCCCGCCACTCTTCCCTTACCTCGTCTTCCAGCCTTTCCCTCACTCTCCCGCCTCCTCTGCCTTGCCGGAAGTGACGCGCTAAGTAGCGCGCCGTACCGCGCCAGAAAGGTTCCGAGGGAGCGGGAAAAAGGGTTCCGGCGAGATCCACTGCGCCGGCGTGCGGGCTTGAGCGGTCAAAGCCCTTTCCGGGGGCCCGGGGAACTACGTTCCTTCCCTCGCTCTGTCTTCTTCGAAGTGGTCTGCGCGAGGTTCAGACGGGCCGTCGCCTTCAAAGGGACGGTTTTCTAGAGCTCCGACGCCTCTCGGTGCCCAACTGCTTTGGCCTTTGCCCTTTGACCCCGCTCTCGCGGTAGGGTGAGAGGTCGGGTGGCCATCTTGTGGCGGCGGCGCGGGCGGCTGTTACTGCGGAGACCCATCCCCTCCCCCTCCTTGCACCCCTGGCCGTCTGTCAGTCGGTAAAAAGTCCCGCAGCCTGTCAGGTGAGGCCCCGGCCTCGTGCCGTCGCTCTTCCCGCCGCACTGGGCGGCCCAGGCCGCTCCCTGCCGGGCGTCACTGCCGCCACCATGTCCTCCTTCTCTGAGTCGGCGCTGGAGAAGAAGCTCTCGGAGCTGAGCAACTCTCAGCAGAGCGTGCAGACCCTGTCCCTTTGGCTCATCCACCACCGCAAGCACGCGGGACCCATCGTCTCCGTGTGGCACCGCGAGCTCCGCAAAGGTAAACACCAACTCCCCACCCCTTGGACGGTCCCCGGGTTGTCCTCTCGCCCACCCACACCTTAGGCCCTTCTAAGCCTCTTCATTGAGACTTGCTTTCCAGGCCTGATCGAGCTTCTGAGATGGGAGACAAGGTTAGCCCCATTTCTCGAAGAAGGAAACTGAGGCCCGGGAAGGTTTAAGGTACTTGTCTGAGGTTCCACGGACTGGGACTCAGGTGTCCAGACTTAGAGTTCATCAAGGCATTTTCCCTTCAGTTTCCGCCTGACATTTGTGGCTGTTATTATCTCGGCTGCATTCAGCGCTGCACTGGCCCTAGCATGTCAGGCCCAGTGCTGGGTATTTGGAGTAAAAGCCAGTGGGCTCCGGAGATAGACTCCGCAGATAGGGTGCTGGCTGGCTCAGCGACTTGCCAGCTGAATAATATTGGGAGAGTTTCTTCATCTCCCTGTGTCTCTGTTTTCTCATCTGTAAGAGGGAGGCAAGGACTGCTACCCCTTACAAAGCCTTTACTCCATACCAGTCACTATCCTAAGACCTTTGTATATATATCCTCACACTCAGTCCTTGGAACAGCCCTGTGAAGCAGATCGTCTCTCACGTCTTAGGTTAAGGAGCCACCCCACCCAGACCTTACCTCTCCTCTCCTCTCCTCTCATGCAGCTGTCATTGATTTCAGGGCCTGCTCAGGTTCTGACAGACATTCATTGAACTCAGTCTGTTATGTGCCAGGCACTGGCTTGGACACTTATAGCGTGTTGTCTCTGCCAACTGCCTAGAATTTAAGTCTGACTTTGCCGCCTTACTGACCCCAGCAACTTAACCTGTCTGTCCCTTCATTTTCTTATCTACAAAATGGATAACTGGTACTTAACTATGTCTTTATCACATGCGAAGTGCAGTACTGATATCTTTACATACATTGCCATTAAACAAAAATTATTGAAGCCCTATGAAGTAGGAACTTTGCAGAAGAGGAAAAATTGAGACTCATCTCGTGGTGAGAAGTAAACAGGATAATCCAAATGAACATTTAGCACGGGGTCAGGCACACTGTAGGCATTCAACAGATTATGGTGAGATGAGACTATTGATTACTCACTGTGAGGCATGGTCTTTGCCTTCAAGTTGCATACAGTCTGGTGGGGAAAGATGGGCACCTGCACTCCCTGATGAGTTTCATAATGGAAGACTGAAGAAATGAAGCTCAGAGCTGCTCCGGACACCCTATATGTGGTAGGCCTTTATAGCAAAGGAAGTGGCTTTACAAGTATTCTCTACTATCGGTGAGTTGAGGACACCACAAATGTCCTGCTCTACAGGCGAGGAAACTGAAGTGGCTAAGTGGTATTTTCAAGGGTTTTGGACTGATGAGGCTCAGACTACATCAGGCTGGCAGACACCAAAATCCGTGATTTTTTTTAGGAGACCCAGTTCTAGCCCTTTAGCAGGGACCCTCCAAATATTGCATACTGTACTAAGATAGGGATCCCCGCAGCCTTTTGGGCAGTTGCGGGGAGAGGTAGAGCCTGGAGTTTATGGGACTTTCTTCATGTACCCCACTGTGCCATTCAGAAATTATTTGTAGAGTCTGCTGAGATGTGAATTGCCACTGTACAGAATTCTATTGGGTGGGACCTCAAAAGGCAGTTAAAGTCCATCTCAAGTGGATATACGGGGTCTCGCTCTGTTGCCCATGCTGGAGTGCAGTGGCACAATCTCGGCTCGCTGCGAGCTCCGCTTCCTGGGTTCACACCGTTCTCCTGCCTCAGCCTTCCGAGTAGCTGGGACTATAGGCACCCGCCACCACTCCCGGCTAATTTTTTCTATTTTTAGTAGACAGGGGTTTCACCGTGTTAGCCAGGATGGTCTTCATCTCCTGACCTCGTGATCCTCCCGCCTGGGCCTCACAAAGTGCTGGTATTACAGGGGTGAGCCACCGCGCCCAGCCAGGTGTCACTTCTTTTGTGACTCTTTCTTGATTCCTCACCTCACGCTAGTTGAGTTACTGAAAAAAAGCAAATTAGAGAGTACATTTGTGTATGAAGCTCCGTTATCCCTAATCTTATATGGTAGAGCCTTATGTTGCAAGTAGGCCAGCATTATTATCCTCATTTTATAGATGAGACGATAAAGGTATAGAGAGATTAAGTGCCTTGTCCAGAGACATATAGCTAGGACATGAGCCCAGGGCTGCCTGATGCCAAAATGTGTTCTTTTTCAAGTACTCAGTGCCTCAGTGCATTTAATAAGTGAAGGTGGTCACCTGACTCCAACCAAACTGTAGTGCTTTCATTTATTAGAATTAATGAGTGCCTTCCACCCCGTCATACCAGTTTAGCATTTGATTTGTTCCTAATAGCTGTTCATTTGAACTGGTTACATCTTTGTCATTAGATTATGTTTTGAGGAAGAAACTAGACCTTCTTGTTTATTTGTAACACCACAAGATAATAGCATGGTGCCTGTTACATAGTTTAAAAATAGGAATTAAGCCGGGTGGTGGCTCACGCCTATAATCCCAGCACTTTGGGAGGCCGAGGCGGGCAGATCACAAGGTCGGGAGATCGAGACCACAGTGAAACCCAGTCTCTACTAAAAATACAAAAAATTAGCCGGGCACGGTGGCGGGCGCCTGTAGTCCCAGCTACTTGGGAGGCTGAGGCAGGAGAATGGCAGGAACCTGGGAGGCAGAGCTTGCAGTGAGCCGAGATTGTGCCACTGCACTCCAGCCAGGGCGACGGAGCAAGACTCCGTCTCAAAAAAAATAAAAATAGGAATTAAATCATGGTCTCTGATAGAATATTCATGGTTGAGTAAAGGATCTAAACAGCGCTATCCAATACAACTTTCTATGATAACAGCGTAAAGGATCTAAACAGCGCTATCTAATACAATCTTCTGTGATAATAGCAACGTTTTCTATCTGTGCCATTCAACAGGTAGCCACTTGGCATATGTGGCTAAAATGTGTGACTAAGGGACTAAAGGTCTAAGTAGATAGAATTGAAAATTTAGTTACCAATTTTTTTTTTTTTTTTGAGACGGAGTCTCAATCTGTCGCCCAGGCTGGAGTGCAGTGGCCGGATCTCAGCTCACTGCAAGCTCCGCCTCCCAAGCTCACGCCATTCTCCTGCCTCAGCCTCCCGTGTAGCTGGGACTACAGGCGCCCGCCACCCCGCCTGGCTAGTTTTTTGTATTTTTTTAGTAGAGACGGGATTTCACCATGTTAGCCAGGCTGGTCTCGATCTCCTGACCTCGTGATCCACCCGTCTTGGCCTCCCAGAGTGCTGGGATTACAGGCTTGAGCCACCGCGCCCGGCCACCAATTTTTACCGGCTACAATTCCAGTAGCCACACGTGGCTAGTGGCTAACTTACTGGACAGTGCAGAGTTAAAAAAAGATGCTCTTCCAAGCATCAAGACCTAGCTTCCAAATATCCAGGCTGCTTTCTTGAACTGAAAATGCCCCCACACTAAAGGAAAAGGATTCTGTGCCCTAATGTTCAGATTGATTATCCCTGTAGGTTCTATCTAGGGTGAAGTCATTTTTCCTAGCTGAGATGCTCACAGACTGTCTCTGAGTTGCCTTCAAAATATATGAGATTTACAAAAATTAACTTTTTTTCTTGCTTAAATACTTCTATTCCTGATGTGTTATCTTTCCATTTTCTAGGAATAATTCTTAATTTATCCCACTTGAGCTCTGTTCTAAGTAGAATGTCTCTCCTTCTTTATGGATTAGTTTTGGTGTAAAGTGCTCCTAAATGAGTATTTTTAATGGTGTTTTGTATCTTGGCCTGAGTGTAGGTAAATGGGCTTTTATCCCAGAATTACTTTAAGACTTTCTCTAGATGCCAAAACCAGCCAACAAGTAAAAAGTTTTGATTAACCAGTTGTTTAAATTTTACTCAACAACTAGTTTGACCAGTTTGGAGTGGGCATGGGTAGTGGGTGAAAGGACCTGTTTCTGTCATCTAGGAAAGACATCTGAACAAGTGATTGTCCTCCATGATTGGAATGGAGGGTGTGCGTGTTGTGTGTATTGTGACTGTGTGCTCAGGAGCTCTAGGGTTTTGTCATACCACTTTGACACACATGGTGCTTATGTTGACTGTTGAGGATGTTGAATATGGAGGGATACAGTTTATCCTAAATAAATCCCCATTGTTAAGTTCTAGGGTGATGAAAATTAATTGGCATTTTAAACAGTGAAAACCTTGACTCTCAAGGCCCTTAGATACCTTGTTTGTCTACTGAAAAGTGTATCAGGTCTTGAATGTCCGCATTGACATTTTACAATATGGATTCTAGGTTTTTTAACATAAAATGTATGGAATTTTAAAGCTCCACTTAATGAAGTTTGCTTTGTTGAAGTTCTGTTTTGCTTTTGAATCTGCTAACTTGCATGGGATTACAAGTGTGGTAGTTTCACTTACATCAACTTTGCCGAGCAAGGTTTGCTTTAGCAAAAAAGCGTGTTTTGCCATAATCATATCATACCTTTGTAGCAACAGTAGGTATTGTAACTACTGACACTTTCGTTCTGCTTTTTAATAATAATTAGAACAGTTGAAGAAAGTGCCGGGTTCCTAGTATTCTTATCAGTTGGCCTTCTAAATTAGGCTATTACCAAAAGGTTAAAACAATTCAGGGTATCCATATTTAATTTTATGAGCATATAAGACATCAGTTTCATCAGTTTGAACTGTAATATGCCTTTAAAAATCTTGTTTTTAACTTGGGTTATTCTCCTGTAGCTACTTTTTTTTTTTTTTGAGATGGAGTCTCTTACTCTGTCGCTCAGGTGTACAGTGGTGCGATCTCGGCTCACTGCAATCTCCACCTCCCGGGTTCAAGTGATTTGTCCAGCTCAGCCTCCCGAGTTGCTGGGTTTACAGGCACCTGGCACTACGCCCAGCTGATTTTTGTTTTTTTTTTTTTTTTTTTTTTTTTAACGGAGTCTCACTCTGTCGTCCAGGCTGGAGTGCAGTGGCGTGATCTCGGCTCACTGCAAGCTCTGCCTCCCAGGTTCATGCCATTCTTGTGCCTCAGCCTCCTGAGTAGCTGGGACTACAGGTGCTCGCCACTATGCCTGGCCAATTTTTTGTATTTTTAGTAGAGACAAGGTTTCACTGTGTTAGCTAGGATGGTCTCGATCTTCTGACCTCAGGTGATCCACCTGCCTCGGCCTCCCAAAGTGCTGGAATTACAGGCGTGAACCACTGTGCCCAGCCTCCTTTAGCTACGTTTTAAAATGTCAGATCTTATGCCTGCTATGTCAGACATATACATGATTTGTACATTTCAAAAACTGGTTTCAGAGAGAAATAGAGCAAGGACTACTCAGGTGTGTTAAGATTAATAAAGAGCTTGTGTTTTTCAGGTACTTTAGCACTGGAGAAAACTCTGTGTTTTGAAACATCTAATTATGTTCTTATTTATTTCTTTTAAAAGAAAACTGGGACCAAAAATCGTAGTGATGTAACTTTATAGTTGAGAAATTATGTGCATAGAAGCCAGGAAATTCAGTAATGTTCCCCAAAACAACTGTAACTCAGACGTATTGCATGAGGTTTTTATGCTTTAATATATGATACATATAGAGTAATAGCGAATAACCACATTTCATATAAATAAGAGAGAATTATGGTTTCTGTGAAAGCCCTAATTTTGCATATCTAGATTTCACATGTGTGTAAATTTTCAGTAAGAATGTAGTGTTGATGTATACTTGTATTTGAGCTAATATCTATTGGTGCACCTAGAGATTCTTCTGTATTGATTATGGTTGTTTTTGGAGTATCAGAGAAATTCTTAGTTTAGGAGCAAAATTACAAGAAACTTTTTTTTTTTTTTTTGAGATGGAGTTTCGCTCTTGTTGCCCAGGCTGACGTGCAATGGCATGATATAGGCTCACCACAACCTCTACCACCTAGATTCAAGCGATTCTCCTGCCTCAGCCTCCTGAGTAGCTGGGATTACAGGCATGCGCCACCATGCCAGGCAAATTTTGTATTTTTAGTAGAGACGGGGTTTCTCCATGTTGGTCAGACTGGTCTCGAACTCCTGACCTCAGGTGATCCATCCACCTCGACCTCCAAAAGTGCTGAGATGACAGGCATGAGCCATCATGCCTGGTGAAACCATTTTAAAATTGAAACCTAACTCGGTCTTTTTTTTTTTTTTTTTTGAGACAGAGTCTTGCTCTGTTATCCACGCTGGAGTGCAGTGGTACAATCTCGGCTCACTGCAACCTCCACCTCCTGGATTCAAGCGATTCTCCTGCCTCAGCCTCCAGAGTAGCTAGGACTACAGGCGCCCACCACCACACCCAGCTAATTTTTGTATGTTTAGTAGAGGTAGGGTTTCACCATATTGGCCAGGCTGGTCTGAAACTCCTGACCTCAAACGATCCACCCACCTTGTCCTCCCAAAGTGCTGAGATTACAGGCATGAGCCACCACGTCTGGCCAACTCAGTCTTTCATTCTGGAATATTTGATAATTAAAAGTGAGTTAGAAATTGCTCATTTTTGCAGTAAATAAAAGCCTTAGTTTTAACATTAGTATTGACTGCTTATCCTTTAGGAATTCTCTTTGGATTATCTTAATTTTTACTATCAATTAATTACCCTGGTTTAAACAACACAGAAATGAAGATTGCCCATTGGTTTTCTTTTTCTTTTCCAAAACGGTATTCCCAAACCTATTCCTTAGGTTGTCTTTTTAAACATATCTACTTGACCCCCCCCAGGTAGAAAATACTTGTCTTAAATGTTTTTTTTTAGGAGCAGCCCAGCAAAAGAATTGTGAATTGAGAATTTCTTTGGTATAAGTTAAATTCTTTTCTTTTCTTTTTTTCAGCCAAATCAAATAGAAAGCTTACTTTTCTGTATTTAGCAAATGATGTCATCCAGAACAGTAAAAGGAAAGGACCTGAATTCACTAGAGAATTTGAATCTGTCCTTGTGGATGCTTTTTCTCATGTTGCCAGGTATGTTGTCTGTTTTTGGATTTGTTTTTAAATTCGTTACCTTTTCCACTTTTTTGTTCTTTTTTTTTCTGTGATAGCCTTTGTAAATTGACAACTTCCTACTTTACAGAGAGTTGTGGAGGCCAAATTGTGGTTTTATGTTTTGTTGAGCCCTCAAGAACTACCGAGACATGTAAACACTCTGATACATTTAAGAGATTCAGCCTGGCATATCTTTTCTTCTAGATATATTCATTTTCATTTTTTGAATTTATTTCTTGGTTATGATATTTTCCTTGGTTTGGTTGAGTTGTCTCATTAGCTTATGATTAAAAAACAAAGCTAACTAGTAAGGGAACCTTTTAGTAATGTAATAGTAAGTGGTTAATTGCCAAATGCCTTCCTTTTTATTTCCTTCTGGATTTCTAGATGTCTAGTTTACTAAAAATAGTAGTCATTACTGTAACTGCAATAATAGTAATTATTAGTGTGAAAAGTAGGTGTTTGATCTGGCTATATTGTATTAAGCCTGATGCTATTGTGTTTTGTGGTGGAGAGGAGTGGCACACACATAACTAATACCATAGAAAGCATACATTGGATTAAAAGTCTTATAAATTACTTCATGTGAAAACAAAAGCTTTCTGTAGGCTCAAATTAGGTGCCCAAGAAAAGCAAAGAAAAACTATCATTCATTAGAATATTATGTTTATAGGTAAATATATAAACAGATATTTGCAAAAGTAATTGGGAAACATGAATGGGGAGACTAGTAGGTTAAACATAATTGTTATTAGGTCTAAAATATAGTGAAAGGCCTTAAATGAGAAATGAAGTCCTGCTTTCCTTGCAGGATTTGAAAAGTTTGAAGGAATAAAATTAGAAATCCAAGAGAAAGAAATGACACCTAGCTTTGTAGAGATGAAAAAGATGGTTTTTGTTGGTCAGCTACATAACTGGATCACCTTTTGATCAGCATGGACACTGAAGTAGCAAAATGTGTTATTAACTTGAAAAAAATACTGCATCTTCATAACAGAATAAGCTTAGAACAGACTATTGGAGGAGCTATCTGAAATAGACAGATTTTCTTGCTTTGATGAGATTTAATTCACAGTTTCTTAGAAATTGATGGTAGCTCTGCCTCAGACACTATGTGAGTGACCTGGGATGTGTTACTTAACTTTTGAACCCAGATTTCCTAACTGGCTAACGGAGGAGGATACCACTTATCTCCTAAGAGTTGTTGGGAGGGTAAAGACGGACAATATGTTTAAAAGTATGTAGTACAATGCCTGTTCCACATTCTTTGCTCATTCATTAGATCATATGTTTTTTCCTATATTCCAGGCACCTAGTAAAGTGTCTGGCACAGAGCTGCTTAGTTATGTAGCTTGAAGGAATACCATTTATATAGCCTCCACGTAAATGGTGTCCCAGGAGCTGGGCAGCAGTATGGTCTGCCCTGACACAGAGTAGGCGTTCAGTAAATACTTGTTAAATGAGTTAATTAATGTTAACTCATTATGGAAGAGGTTTGGTCTAGGGAATTGGCTAGAATGATTTCTTGTAGGGATAGTAAACATAACAATTTTATTTATAAATTTCAGCCTGGGCAGCATAGTAAGACCCTGTGTCTACAAAAAACTTTTTAAAAATTAGCCAGGCGTGGTGGTATGCACCTGTAGTCCTAGCTACTTGGGAGGCTAAGGCAGGAGGATTGCTTGAGTCCAGGAGTTCAAAGCTGTAGTAAGCTATAATTACACCACTGCACTCCAGGTTTGGTAACAGAGCAAGACCCTGTCTCTAAATTACAAACAGACAAACAAGCAATCTGTAATCTTTAGCTGTCCTGAAACCAAAAAGTAAATAGAAGGGGGTGGAAAAGGGGGTGGGCAATACCAGGGTTAAAAATTCCTTTTCACTTGGGAACACCTTAAAAACTAGCCAGGTTTTAGATGTCTTGGCAGATTCAGTGGCAGTGCGGGGAAGATAAACCTGGTCCTTCTCAATAAAAGAGCCCAAATTCCTTTCTGTTTGCTTTCTCCTGGTTCTTTTAAGATCCTGCTTGGATATTATATTCAGGATACCCATGTTTCCAGTCTCCTTTCTTATACCCCATTATTAGGACAGGAAGTCCAACATCTCTGCTTCAACCGTGATGCAGCTTGTCCACAGTAGGAGTCGCCTATTTAACAAGTACTTTCTGTATGCTTTTTTTGTGGCCAGTTGATGAACAAAGATAGTTGACCTGTTACTATTGACTAAATTGATGAGGGATATCTTTGTGATAAATGATACCTCCATCCCCAACAAACAGTAAAAGAACTCCCAAGTCCGAGAAAGCTGCCAAGTTCATAGGGTAGATTTGATTTGAATAGCAGATTAATTAACCAGACTGCAAACTTTTTTTCATACAAGTGCCTTGTTTTCTTCCCAGTGAGGAGACAGCTGTCCATGTCATTTTTCATTCAATATGTATTGGAGTGCCTTCTATATGCCAAGCACAGATCCAGACACTGGGGGAGCAGCAATGAACAAGGCAGGCGAAGACAAGTAAATGAGCAAGATACTTTCAGAGCAGGATAATACAGACATAGTAAAATGGAGTGATGTTCTAGAATAGGATCTCTCGCTGGCAGTGTGGTTCAGGAAGTCCCCTAAGGAAATGACATTTGAGGTAATCGTGCAAAGCAGGAGCAGCTATTAAGAAAAACTTAAGGCAGAAATAATCTTGGCCTGCTATGAGAAACAGAATGAAGGCTGGTGTGGTTAGAACATAGTGTGCAAAGGAAAAGTGGCATCCAGATGAGGTCTGAGAGGTGGACATGCACCAGTCACGTACACCCTGTAAGACTTGGGAGTTAGGATTTTTTTCTGATGGGATGTCATTGAAGAGTTTTAAGCAGGGGAATGATATATTCCAACATACATTTTTAAAAGATCCCTCTTTAAAAGTGGCTTAGTGTGGAGGGATGGATTGTAAAGGCCAAGGGAGGGGCAGGGATGTGAGTTTGGAGGATATTGCTGTGGTGCAGGCTAGAGGTGACATTGGCTAGGACCCAGAAGCAATGGGAAGATACTAATAGCTTCTATTTATTGAATGCTTCATTCGTGGGAGGATCCCCACCTCTCCAGTGTGAAACTGATAGGATTTATAGGTGTTGAGTGGGAGCTAGTAGTGAAAAGAGAAATCGAAGACGATTTCTAGCTTTTGACATAAGTGAATGACTGATGGTGCCCTTTACTGAAGTGAAGATTGGGGGAAAGATTTGGTGGAGGAAATCATGAGTTTTGTTTTGGCCAGGCCGAGTGTGAGATGGCTAGTGAATATTCCAAGGAGTGATACCAGATAGGTAGGTGGATAAAATAGTCTGAAGCTCAGTAGAGAATTGATTTCTGGAGACATAAATTTGGGAGTTACCCACATGATGTTTATTTATTGTCATGGGCCCCAAGACCACTCTCAGGTTTGGTGATTCCCTAGAAGGTCTCACAGGACTCATCATGTGGTCATAGTCATGGCAGTGATTCATTACAGCTATAGGATCCAAAGCAGCAGCAGCAGCGGGTGATGTGCATGCAGTGCCTGCAGCAGACTGGAGCACTCTAGGTGTAAGCTTCTGAGTCCCCTCTTAGTGCGATTACACAAATACACTTAATTCCTCCAGCACTGAGTTGTGATGTGTATGACGTGTAACCTACCAAGAAAGCTCATTAAAGACTCCGTGCCCAGAGTTTTTGTCGGATTGGTCGTGTAGACACCCTCTGCCAAAATTCTAGGCTCCCAGAAATAAATCAGGTGTTCATTAAGAACTGTATTGCTTGCACAAACAATTTAGGCCCAGTAAACCACCCTTACCAGTTAGGAAATGGTAGGGACACTCTGAAATCCCAAGTTCCCAGACGCTAGCCAAGCACTTCCCTAAGGGTGGCAGTCTGACCTTCTGTGTTAACTCTTTTCTGAACCATCTTTACATGAGGTACTGTTGGAAGTGTAGGGAATACTTAGAATTCCTGCCCTTAGTAGGCCTAACGTAGGCCTGCTGTGCATGGGATAAGACAGAGTTGTACAAATTACTGTGGTTGTACCGAAAAAGTGCCATAGAACTGTAGAGGAAGAAAAGGCCCCCAAGGCTGGCTTAGCAGGGCCTCAGGTGTCCAGCTGACACGTCAAGCAGCAATTCTGTTTGTGTGTGTCATACACATTTTTCACTCTCAAAGGTCAGTTTTGCTATCTATATTGAAAAATGAAGGGATTGAATTTGTAATTAATCAGAATTAAAATACTAAGTGTTCAATGTAATATTAAGTTGTGTATGTAATTATTTGCCATCTTCCACTTTATTCATAGATTGATGGCAAAGATGGTTTAGTCTTTTTTTCTATTTAAAGATTTCTCAGTTTAGATTGGAGTTATTGTATACTGTATACAGTATACTGAAAATACTGCTCTTTCTGTTATAAAATGGCTTTATTACCTTGGTTGTGGATGATTCCAGATGCCAAAGTGACTTCCATTTCACTGGAGCTACTTCCTTCAAAACCTAATCAGTGGAAAGATTTCTTGAATATTTTATTTATAACTTTGAAACTTATCTAGCAAAACCTTGATTTGCCACAATGCTCAAGGAAATATCTGTCCTGGTTAGTTACATTCACTAATTAAACTGGGACCCCCCTTTTGGCCTTCAGTAGTAAAAGCCTTTTGAAACTGTTTTGCGGTTATGACAGGTTTGAACATCATTTTCCATTGTGCCTGAAACTGTACACAAAACCAGTCTTAGCCTGAATGGAGTCCCAAGTATCCCCAGGAATGGTGGATGGTGTGTGTGTATTGTGATACCCACCTATTTTTTAACTAAATCCTTGATAAGAATTTATTCTCATGATAATGGTTTCTCCTTGTTTTAAGTGAATAGAGAATCTGCAGCAAACAGATTTTATGTTAAAAGTACCAGCTAGTTCGTTAACTAAGTTCTGATTAGTTGCAATTTGGTTTTATTAATTATAATGACTTTATTTTTATAAGCTATACATTTGATCACATCAGGGACCTCCCATTGCCTGCAGGCCACATGCTTTAATATGGCATTGGCATTCAGGGCTTCCAGATTCTTCTGCCATTTCCCCACATTCCCCCATATACTTCAGCTACCTGAATTACTCCTTTCCCTTTGCCTTGTTCGATTTTGGCGGTTCCATTTGAAGAAGAGATAGCGTGAACAAAGGCACATGCACATGAGAGAACAAATTCTGAGTAGCAAATACATACGGGTGGCTGTTGCTGGAATGCTAAGTTCCAGGTCGGATAGGGAAAGGAGACTAAACAGGTCTCAGGGGTTGCTGAGTTGAGCCCTAGAGGTCAGGACCCAGGTCTTCTTATTCTTTGTATTCTGTAAACCTTCAATGATGGAGCCAAGGAGTGCTTAGTTGATTTCTGAGGTGACCTTGATACAGTAAGATGATTGTTGAAAGTTGAGTAACTGTATAACTTACTGAAACCCATATACATTTTTTTGAAAAAGATTACAATTTAACATATATTTATTGTGCTTGTTCAAGGGCATATAGCAATGGGAGAGAATGACAAATCTCCACCCCTGTGGAAATTACATTCAAATGGAAAGCATGTAAACAAAAAGTAAACTATTGAATATACAGCATACCAGAAAAGTTGTATGGAAAAAAATTGAGTAGGGACAGGGAGTGTCATTTTCAACGTGGAGATTAGGGAATGACATGCTGAAGGTGGTGTGACTAAACATACGCCTGAAGGAGTAGAGGGATTGAACTTTGTGGCCACATGGGGAATGTGGTTCCAGGCAAAGCAAACTCTTCTAGTGCTAAGGCTCTGAGGCCGTGCTAGGGTAGCTGTTGAGGCAGGAGGTTGGAAGATGGGGGTGGAGAAGAGTGAGTAGGAGATGAGGCCAGGGAAATAACAGCTGGGTTGGGAAAGGCCTTGGAGTCTTTATAAGGACTTTTATTCTGAGGGATACTGGGAAGAAATGTTGGCAATTTTGAACAAAGGAGTGACGTGGTCTGCCTTAGTATAGCAGCTAAAATGATATTTTGAAAACTTGAGAGTAGGTTGTAAGAGGACAAAGGTGGAAGCGGGGAGACCAGTAATGAGGCTACTATAGTAGTCCAGGCAAGAGATGATAGTGCCTTGGGCCAGATTGATAGCAGAGGAAAAGATGAGAAGTAACTCATTTCTGGATATATTTTGAAGGTGGAGTAAAAGTGTTTTATCACAAATATCAAGTAATTGGGTCATATTTTTAAGCTTTTTAAACTTAGCAGTAGAAGTGTTTTCCTCTTTTTTTTTTTTTTTTTAACCAGACCCTCACTTCTGATTTTAAAAAGTTTAACAAAAAAAGAATTAATTGTTATGTACCCTGATTGAGTCCTTTAGTCAGTGAAATTGACCACCTGTAATTCATAAGTAAGATGCTGTGACCGGGCGATGCTGAAACCTCCGTTTGCCTTGAGTTTACTAAAGTGTTATCACGGTTGGGTGTGAATAGAGTTCCCATTTCAGTTGAATTTGGCATGGTTTCTTCTTGAAGTTCCTACTAAAAGCCATTTAACTTAGATACTAAGATGTCGAGGTATCCCTTCTTGTTTAAAGTCATTCAATATAAGATCATTGCTATTTAAACCCCCTCACAAAACAGAACAGTTCATGGTAACAGTGGGTGGTGACTGAATTCCCTTTGCTTTCAGAAAGTCTAACCCAATCTTCTGTTTGCTGTCTGGCATTTTATTGTAGGCAATTGGTTCTCAGTGAGTGCTAGTTATAGTCCTTTATGTCCTGTTTCAGGAGTTAACATGTCAAGGGAAAACATTTTCTTACTTCTAATTCATATCCTTTGATATAAATTATGAAGGACTGCATTATTAAGTGTGTCCTAAGATTATGAGATACTTTGTGTGAACCTGGACTATGGACTTAGCCCACAATTAAAATAATTATGAAGTGGTTAGAACTGGAATGAGTCTTAACATATACATGTATATGATTGTGTTTATACATGTAGAGGTGTTGGTGTGTTAGAATTGATGGGTTGCAGTGAATTTATTTCCTGTTTTAAACATCTGGTTTTTTAAAATCATTTTTCTATCTTTAAGAGTTCTGATCCACTTTTAATTTCCAGCAGAATGTCTGGCAGCACATTTTAATTAACGTCGTCTTTAAAAAGCAAGCTATCACAATTGATAAGATGGAGTTTGGTAATTTTCTGTCTAAAAATTGGCCATTGACTTTTGGTCCTATTTGATTTCGATTATGGCATGATCCCTGCCACTACAGGAAGAATGTAGTTTGTGGTCAGGTTTTGGGTATCCAAGTATTAGAATATGTACCTTATTCTTTTGCTTTTAAATGTGTAAATCATGTAGTCAGTTGTTGATTTTTTTTTTAAGTAGATCTGTCCTAATTAAAAACAAAACCTTAAGCTTATATATATCTTTTCATCTTTTCTGGGCAGAGAGGCAGATGAAGGCTGTAAAAAACCTTTAGAAAGATTGCTGAACATCTGGCAAGAACGAAGTGTGTATGGCGGCGAGTTCATACAGCAGCTGAAGCTGTCTATGGAGGACTCCAAGAGCCCTCCCCCCAAAGGTAGAAACATCACCACATGTTTACAGCTCTTGGTTTTTGCCTACTTTCGAATCAAATATGAAAAGCTGCAGTGGGGTTTGCTGTGAACCACCAGCGATTTTATGATTCTTCAGAGAGATGATCATGAACGATGGTGAGAATTTATGTAGTGCTCACAGCGTGTAAGCCTGGTTCTAGTATTCATGCTGTTCATCCTCTCACACCCTGACTTTTGCTCTCTGTTCTCCTTGGCTTGCTTCTGTCTTTCAGAGACTTTCCTTGCACGGTGAAAGGAACAATGAAGTTATTCAGAGTTGTAGTGAACTAGGAAGTAGCCTGGACTAAGATTTTGTCCTTGCTCTGCCATTAACTACAATAGGACCTTGGATAAGTTTCTTAGCTTTTTAAGAACTTGGTTTAATTAAATGCAGATGTGCTTTTGAAACATATCCTTACGATTGTCAGCATGGTGTCTGTCTAAAATTGATTGATTGATTGATTTGGAGACAGAGTCTCACCCTGTCATCCAGGCTGGAGTGCAGTGGTGTGATCTTGGCTCACTGCAACATCTGCTTCCTGGGTTCAAGCCATTCTCCTGCCTCAGCCTCCTGTGTAGCTGAGATTCAGGCACCCACCACAACACCCGGCTAGTTTTTGTATTTTTAGTAGAGATGGGGTTTCACCATGTTTGCCAGGCTGGTCTCAAATTCCTGGCCTCAAGTGATCTGCCCGCCTCGGCCTCCCAAAGTGCTGGATTACAGGTGTGAGTCACCGCGCCCGGCTGAAAATGGATTTTGATCTTTATTGAACCCAGGATATCTTTAGGAAGTGTGTCTGTGTGTGAATTTTGCAAAGCCCTTAATAGGAGCTTATATTATTTTTTCTTTTTTCTTTTTTTTGCTCTGTCGCCCAGACTGGAGTGCAGTGGCATGGTCTCGGCTCACTGCAGCCTCCACCTCCCGGATTCAAGCAGTTCTTTGCCTCAGCCTCCCGAGTAGCTGGGATTACAGGCACCTGCCACCATGACCAGCTAATTTTTGTATTTTTGATAGAGACAGGCTTTCACCATCTCGGCCAGGCTGATCTTGAACTCCTGACCTCGTGATCCATCTGCCTCAACCTTCCAAAGTGCTGGGATTACAGGCATGAGCCACCGCACCCAGCCTATTTTTTCTTTAAAGAGTAAGATCACGTGTTGTTTAGTTGCTTGGCTTCTGGTTAGTTGTAGTTTAATTCTAGTTGGCATGACATGTTTCTAAGCTACAGGTCTGGTCTGCCTGTGTACATACTTGTTTCCTGGAGGATCAAGTCCAAGTACTGATAGTATTGAAGATCCTTTCTATCTGAACTAGCCTGTTTTTCCAGATTCTTCTCCTACTGCTTCCTCACTTACACTGTATTCTTTGGCCAAACTGAATTGTCGACAGTTTCCCCTCTGGATGCTGTGTTGGCACTGCTTCCTTTGCATCTGCTGTTACCTCTGCTTGATGTCTTTCTACTGCTTTCACTGTGTGGTGAACTCATTCTCCAAGAATGCAACTCTCATTCTGACATCTTCCTTGGCTTGTCGGGCTCATGTGGTCATTCCCTCCTTGTTCTCTGGTACTTTGTACATGGATCTGCTATAGAACCTAGTCACGATTAGCATGTGTGACAGTATCCTTCACTGAGCAACCATTTTGTGTACCCTTAGTGATCCTTTCCAGGTCTGAAATTGTTTGCATTTTACAGTGGGTAACTTTCCTGTGAAACCAAAGGTTAGAGGCTTTCTGTGAATGACATAAGTGCTTTCAGACTGCAGGTCATTGTTGTTTTACTTGGTGTTGTTAGAAGATAATTTTAGGCTCACTCAGGTGGTAGGTAGCTTCTGAAAAGCAAGATGTTTCCTGCTTTGGATTCTGTCGTTTGTATTGTGTCCTTTTCAGTACAGCTTTGGGGAATTACTCAGCGTTCTTTACTCTGCCTTAGAGTTCATTGGTAAACAGTGCTGATTTTTAAAAACACCTTTGGGCAAGTAGGAGAGCCTTGAAAGAGGATGTTTGAAGCTAATGTTGAATTTCAATTTAATGTACGTTTGCTGGACACACACTTTGAGTAAACAGCTACGTTAGATGCTATAGGAAAGAGGGAGAAAAGAGTGAGGAATAGTTTTGCATTCTGGGAATGTGTGGAATTTGTGGCAGTGATAGTATTGGAAATAGCTTCGTTGGGTTTCTGATTTTTTTTTGAGAGTCTAGATAGACATTAACAATAACAGAGGCAGTTTCCTCTAGGTAGAGGATAATGCTGATCTAAAGATAATTTCTCTTTCTCTATTCTATAAAGATGAAAACACACATCAAAAGATTTCAGCATGTGTGTTAGTCCCAGCCGACTCACTCTGTCTTCACTCTCTTTTCTGGACCTGAGTTATCAGAATATTTTCCCAGAGTCCTTTAAAATATTGATGAGTTCTCGAGAAGTTTATTTCCAGATTTGAGTAGTCCTTTTATATTCCAGCTTTGATTCATGAGTAATTCTTTGTCTTCAGGCAACTTCATAAAGTTTACCTCTGAAATACAAATTTTTCTGTGGAACTTTGACAGTTCTTACAACATTGGAGAATGCATGAGCTTAGGAATTCTGTTGTAGAACTGGGTATTAAGTTTATAAACCTGTCTCGAGGTATTCTAAAGGTGTCTCAACGTCACACTGTACCCCATAAATATATGCAATTATTATTTGTCAGTTAAAAACAAAATTTTAAAAGTAAGAAAAGGAGAAAAGTTCTCTACTCTTGAGAATAGTCAAGGTGTTGCTTGACTGAATGGACCTTTTTTTATTTGAGCCACATGTGACTCATGTAGTACACAGTTGTAGGAGGATTTAGAGAGAGAGGGTAGATACAAAGGAACTAGCATTTATTGAACATCCGTTATGTCCCAGCCTCTGCTGGCTACTTTTCACGTTAATTTGTTTTAGATCCTTATAACTACTCTGTGAATTTTGTATTATTTTCATACTTTAGATGAGAATACTGGCTCAAAAAGGTATAGTAATTTTATTCCGAGAGAGATAATTGATAAGTGGTGAATTCCCAGGTCTATGTGACTTTAAAGCTGATATTCTTCACGCTGTCGTATTTCCTGAAAGCACATGGTTTCAACATAGACTTGAATTTTGGTAGGAATTTGTGAGTAGGTTACCCAGCTTTCCTGGGTCTTAATATAGTTTAGCTATTCAGGCTTCCACAGTATGAATCCTAAGCTGTCATTTCTTTTTCTTCTTCTTTTTTTTGAAGATGAATTCTCATTCTGTCACCCAGGCTGGAGTGTAATGGTGCAACCTCGGCTCATCGCAACCTCTGCCTCCTGGGTTCAAGTGATTCTCCTGCCTCAGCCTTCCAAGTAGCTGGGATTACAGGCATGTGTCATCACGCCTGGCTAATTTTGTATTTTTAGTAGAGACGGGGTTTCTCCATGTTGGTCGGGCTGGTCCCAAACTCCCAACCTCAGGTGATCCGCCCACCTCGACCTCCCAGAGTGCCAGGATTATAGGCGTGAGCCACCGCACCTGTCCCCTAGCTGTCATTTCTAAAGTTCTGTGACCTTGGCCATGGCATTTGATCTCTCTGAAGCTCAGATCCTCACTGTACAATATGGCTATTAATGGTAATACCTTATAGGGTTATGATGAGGATTACTTGAGATAATGCAGGTGAGATATTATCAGTGGGGTGATGATACGAGTTTTGTTTGCCCTGCCAGTTCTAGTATCTAATATGCTGAGTTTCTATATATGAACTGGTAGCAAAAGTAAGAAGAGTTTTTTAATATTTTCAGTCCCCCAGACTTTGTGCGAGGCTGGAGAACATGGTAGCTAAGAGTATGAGTTCTAGGCACAACTTCCCTGGGTTTATGCCTGGATTTGGCTATTCAGTTCAGTGAGATAAGGGTAGACAGCTTGTAGAACTGTGCCTCAAGTGTTAGACCTTTATTTGTTGCAGGTTCTTTTCTTTTCCAGAAGTAAAGTTTAATGTGCCTTATTAAAATGTCCTTTATTATGCAGGGATGGAGCAAAGAATGAGGGCACTGTTGCAAACAATATTTCCTGATCCTTTTCTCATTATAAAAGTAATATAAAATATATAGGTGTGTTTTTTGTTATTGTTGTTAACTAGTCAATTGAAGTAGTGGGAGTAGAGAAGGAACAAAAAAACCTGTAACTGATTGCAGTCAATTAGTTGTAAACACCGCTGCACTCAGACCAACCACAGGGTGTTTTGTTTTTTAAATCACAGAAAATTTCAAGTGGATCCTCTAGAAGATCCAGCTTTATGGTAGGTGACTACATATTATTACGTGATTTGGGAGCCTGCAGGCCAACTTTTTGCCTTAAGATTAGTTTCACAGTCTGCCACAGTGTCTGAAATTCTCTCACAATCAGGTTGTAAGAGGCATACCCTAAACCCTTAGGTAACGAGGATTACTTAAGATTAGCTGAGTACAAGGCCTGCTGGAGACACAGGGACAGGTTGGAGGGTAGAGTAGAAGGTACCCAGTATGAGGACAGAAGGACTTTGGCTACCCCCACAGTTTGTCCTGCCTGTAAACAGAGTGGTCAAGTGAGTAAAAAAGGGAGTGTAAATGTATACCGTGGTAGAAGCTGAATTGATAGTGGAAGGCTTACCTTAAATTCAGATGTAGAAATGGGACTGATAAATATTCTAGTTTTTAAAATAATTTTAATTTTTAAAACAATGGATAACTTTTGCAAAGGAAACCTGGAAATCCTAAGTTATTTTTAATGGCTGTCTGACTAGACTGACAATACTGGGCACCATAACTGCTGACTTCATAGCAGCAATAGTCATTTCTGGCCTAGCACTAGCATCTTCCAAGCTCTGTGACTCCTCCCTTCAAGCGATTTCAAACTCCGACCCGTCAGCCCTTTCCTAGGTACTGTAGGGATGTAGAGGAATAAGACACTAAGTGCTCCTGTCAGAGAACAACGCTTGCCAGTGGCCAGAGTAGCAAGACCAGGTGCTTTAAGAGAGGCCCAAGAGCCATGGGAGTTGGAGACCATTGCCATCATTAGGCTTTGAACTTAGGAAGAATCTGTAAAATCATTAGAAACCCCTTAAGGTTTATGAATAAGGACATAATGGAGTGGGCACTCCACTTTAGGAAGATTAATTTAAAAATAGAATACAGTCTTCCATATTTACAGGTTCCACATCTGCGAATGCAACCAACTACATTTTGAATTTATTTTGGGGAAAAATAATACATATTTTATTTTTTATTTTTATTTTTTTTTGAGACGGAGTCTCGCCATGTCCCCCAGGCTGGAGTACAGTGGCGTGGTCTCGGCTCACTGCAAGCTTCGCCTCCCGGGTTCACGCCGTTCTCCTGCCTCAGCCTCCTGAGTAGCTGGGACTGCAGGGGCCCACTACCGCGCCCGGCTAATTTTTTGTATTTTTAGTAGAGATGGGGTTTCACCGTGGTCTCGATCTCCTGACCTTGTGATCCGCCCGCCTCGGCCTCCCAAAGTGCTGGGATTACAGGCGTGAGCCACCGCGCCTGGCCAATACATATTTTAAAAACGAAACAGTGTGACAATTATTTACATATCATGTACATTGTATTAGGTACTGTAATCTAGACATAAAATATATGGGAGGATGTGTACGTAAGTTATATGTAAATACTATGCCATTTTGTAACGGGATCTTCAGTATCCCTAGATTTTGGTATCCATGGCGGTCCTGGAACCAATCCCCCATGGATACTGAGGGACAACTGTATAGTCTAACTTGGGAAAGGGGCAACTAGAGGTGGGGAGACAGTGGTCTCAACCAGCTGTGACAGAGGGCAGATTGCTGGTAAGAGGCTGTGTAGGGGAAGGAGGAGAGAGAGGGAGTATGTAAGGCATCCTTCTGAGGTATGGAATCTGCTAGAAATTGGGACCTTGAGATAGATTCTAATGGTTTCTAAGGCCTTGTACCTGGAAGACGGGACAGTGAAAGTGTTTGTAATGGAAATACGTAGCTCAGGGAAAGAGGAGCCCTGTGGGGGAAATGATTAGTAATTCATGTCCAGAAATCTTAGGTTTGTAGCACCAATAGGTCCTCCAAATGGAAATAGGAGGAAACTGGAAAAGTAGGATAATAATGGTTAACACCTATTGTGTCCTCTGCCATCAGGATGGCAAAGGACATAAGTGGTCCTAAGATGATTTCTTATTTTAAGTCTTGTAATGCTGTTCGTGAGCAGCAATGTGAAGTGGCAAAGAGAACTCCAGATAAGGAGGCTTTGATCTGTAGCACCCAGATTTACACTAACAAACTCTCTGACTTTGGGCAAACTGCAACTTGTGGACCTAGATATTTTCATGAAAATTTGAGTTGGGGGAAACAAAGGCATAGGTCTGTCTAAGTCCTCCCAGTGCCAAAATTCAGGAATTCTAAGTGTCTTGAGGTAGTGTTTGGTTTTTATATGTAATAATTTCTGTGTGAGAGTTTGAAAAACGGAAGGATTTCAAGTTCTATAATTTTTTTCTACTTTCTTTGGTGTATCTAATAGTTACTGAGCACTCCTCTAGGTGCTTGAAAGCAAACACAACAGTATAAAAATTTTGAAGTTTGTACTTAGCTTCTAATGGCCACTCCTTCCATGTGACCGTTTTGATGTCATAGTGGCTAAATGTCTGCATGGGTCATAGCACACATTAATTAGGCAGCTGCTATGTACAAAGTACTGTTAGGTGTTTCTTATGTAAATTATATCCTAATAAGGTTTTTCATATTAAAAATGTAGCAATCTTTGCTTTGCATAGTAGTGCAGGACTATAACCATGACTGTGCAGGCTGAACCCAGGCAAAGCAATCTTCATAATCAGTGGGGAAAATTATGATTGTTCTGTGAGTTTTACAATTTTTTGGTCAAAGAATTAAGAACTCCCTGTTGATTCCAAATGTGTAGGGAAACAAAAGAGATAGTAAACTAATAGTTATTTAATATGCTGTAACAACAAATAGAAACATTGAGAATTAAAGTGTGTTTTCTTTGTAACAAACTTATCAAGAGTAGTTTGAACAAGGGTTGCCTTCTTCTGGTATAATTTATATACATATACAGAGCAAACATCTTTTCTGTGGCTTTGCATATTGTCATACTGTATTTTGTTTGAATCAGCTTCCAACATTTTATCTATTATGCCTTCAGTGTTGTAAAATACCTCTCAGTTTCTTTAGCATGCAGTTTTTTTTTGTTAGCATCTCTTCCTCTAGGACGTTGTCATTCTTTTCATCACTCCCACTTTCTTCATTGCTAAGTTGGCCTCCACAAGTTCCTCTGGCCATGGATCTAGGCTCCCTCTGATGCTGGCAGTGGTGGCATCCTGCAACCTGCTGTTTCTTCTGTATCTCCACTGATGTGCCATTGGGATTTCAGTTCCAGCATTTGCTTTTGTTTCAGTTTCTTTGTTCCACATTCATCTTTATGATCAATACGCTCTTCTGATCATTCATTTTTATAAAATGTCGTTGGTGTTATCACTGGGAGATAAGGAGACAGCCCAGTGAAGCGCTTTGCTGTCTTTGTGTGACCTGCATGACAGGTGTGCAGTGACCAATCACTGATAGACTTGAAGAATGATGTGATTGGTCACTGATCATGATTTGGGGGCTGAAGTTAATAGCAAAATTTGTACTTCATGCATTTACTCAAGTTAATATGCCATGGTAACTGAAGTTCGAACTCGTTTTATTGAGGGACTGGTGTCATTTAACAAAGCCATGATAACAAATCTGTGTATAATAGAATGCGCAAAGTGAGGGGAGGACGTCCAGTATTGCAGATGTTGCTGTCTCATTTTTTTGTAATAGACAAAAACATTAAGAAAAAATGGGGGCGGAGCAAGATGGCCGAATAGGAACAGCGTCAGTCTCCATCTCCCAGCGCGAGCGACACAGAAGACCTGCGATTTCTGCATTTTCAACTGAGGTACTGGGGTCATCTCACTCGGGAGTGCCGGACAATCGGTGCTGGTCAGCTGCTGCAGCCCGACCAGCGAGAGCTGAAGCAGGGCGAGGCATCGCCTCACCTGGGAAGCGCGAGGGGAAAGGGAGTCCCTTTTCCTAGCCAGGGGAACTGAGACACACAACACCTGGAAAATTGCGTAACTCCCACCCCAATACTGCGCTGTAACACCGGCACACCGGAGATTGTATCCCACACCTGGCTGGGAGGGTCCCACGCCCACGGAGCCTCTCTCCTTGCTAACACAGCAGTCTGCGGCAATCTAACCGCAAGGCAGCAGCGAGGCTGGGGGAGGGGCGCCCGCCATCGCTGAGGCTTAAGTAGGTAACTAAAGCCGCTGGGAAGCTGGAACTGGGTGGAGCTCACAGCAGCTCAAGGAAACCTGCCTGTCTCTGTAGACTGCGCCTCTGGGGACAGGGCTCAGCTCAAGCAGCAGAGGCCTGTCCTGACGCGAACGACTCTGTCTGACAGCTTTGAAGAGAGCAGTGGATCTCCCAACACGGAGGTTGAGATCTGAGAAGGGGCAGTCTGCCTGGTCAAGTGGGTCACTGACCCCTGAGTAGCCTAACTGGGAGACATCCCCCACTAGGGGCAGTCTGACACCCCACACCTCACAGGGTGGAGTACACCCCTGAGAGGAAGCTTCCAAAGCAAGAATCAGACAGGTGCACTCGCTGTTCAGCAATATTCTATCTTCTGCAACCTTTGCTGCTGATACCCAGGCAAACAGGGTCTGGAGTGGACCTCAAGCAATCTCCAACAGACCTATAGCTGAGGGTCCTGACAGTCAGAAGGAAACCTATCAAACAGGAAGGACACCTATATCAAAACCCCATCAGTACGTCACCATCATCAAAGACCAGTGACAGATAAAACCACAAAGATGGGGAAAAAGCAGGGCAGAAAAGCTGGAAATTCAAAAAATAAGAGCGCATCTCCTCCTGCAAAGGAGCACAGCCCATCGCCAGCAACGGATCAAAGCTGGTCAGAGAATGATTTTGATGAGATGAGAGAAGAATGCTTCAGTCCATCAAACCTCTCAGAGCTAAAGGAGGAATTACGTACCCAGCGCAAAGAAACTAAAAATCTTGAAAAAAAAGTGGAAGAATTGACAGCTAGACTAATTAATGCAGAGAAGGTCATAAACGAAATGACAGAGGTGAAAACCATGACACGAGAAATACGTGACAAATGCACAAGCTTCAGTAACCGACTCGATCAACTGGAAGAAAGAGTATCAGCGATGGAGGATCAAATGAATGAAATGAAGCGAGAAGAGAAACCAAAAGAAAAAAGAAGAAAAAGAAATGAACAAAGCCTGCAAGAAGTATGGGATTATGTCAAAAGACCAAATCTACGTCTGATTGGGGTGCCTGAAAGTGAGGGGGAAAATGGAACCAAATTGGAAAACACTCTACAGGATATCATCCAGGAGAACTTCCCCAACCTAGCAGGCCAGGCCAACATTCAAATTCAGGAAATACAGAGAACGCCACAAAGATACTCCTCCAGAAGAGCAACTCCAAGACACATAATTGCAAGATTCACCAAAGTTGAAATGAAGGAAAAAATCTTAAGGGCAGCCAGAGAGAAAGGTCGGGTTACCCACAAAGGGAAGCCCATCAGACTGACAGCAGATCTCTCGGCAGAAACTCTCCAAGCCAGAAGAGAGTGGGGGCCAATATTCAACGTTCTTAAAGAAAAGAATTTTAAACCCAGAATTTCATATCCAGCCAAACTAAGTTTCATAAGTGAAGGAGAAATAAAATTCTTTACAGATAAGCAAATGCTTAGAGATTTTGTCACCACCAGGCCTGCCTTACAAGAGACCCTGAAGGAAGCCCTAAACATGGAAAGGAACAACCGGTACCAGCCACTGCAAAAACATGCCAAAATGTAAAGACCATCGAGCCTAGGAAGAAACTGCATCAACTAATGTGCAAAATAACCAGTTAATATCATAATGGCAGGATCAAGATCACACATAACAATATTAACCTTAAATGTAAATGGACTAAATGCTCCAATTAAAAGACACAGACTGGCAAACTGGATAAAGAGTCAAGACCCATCAGTCTGCTGTCTTCAGGAGACCCATCTCACATGCAGAGACATACATAGGCTCAAAATAAAAGGATGGAGGAAGATCTACCAAGCAAATGGAGAACAAAAAAAAGCAGGGGTTGCAATCCTAGTCTCTGATAAAACAGACTTTAAACCATCAAAGATCAAAAGAGACAAAGAAGGCCATTACATAATGGTAAAGGGATCAATCCAACAGGAAGAGCTAACTATCCTAAATATATATGCACCTAATACAGGAGCACCCAGATTCATAAAGCAAGTCCTTAGAGACTTACAAAGAGACTTAGACTCCCATACAATAATAATGGGAGACTTCAACACTCCACTGTCAACATTAGACAGATCAACGAGACAGAAAGTTAACAAGGATATCCAGGAATTGAACTCATCTCTGCACCAAGCGGACCTAATAGACATCTATAGAACTCTCCACCCCAAGTCAACAGAATATACATTCTTCTCAGCACCACATCACACTTATTCCAAAATTGACCACATAATTGGAAGTAAAGCACTCCTCAGCAAATGTCAAAGAACAGAAATTATAACAAACTGTCTCTCTGACCACAGTGCAATCAAACTAGAACTCAGGACTAAGAAATTCAATCAAAACCGCTCAACTACATGGAAACTGAACAACCTGCTCCTGAATGACTACTGGGTACATAACGAAATGAAAGCAGAAATAAAGATGTTCTTTGAATCCAATGAGAACAAAGATACAACATACCAGAATCTCTGGGACACATTTAAAGCAGTATGTAGAGGGAAATTTATAGCACTAAGTGCCCACAAGAGAAAGCAGGAAAGATCTAAAATTGACACTCTAACATCACAATTAAAAGAACTAGAGAGGCAAGAGCAAACACATTCAAAAGCTAGCAGAAGGCAAGAAATAACTAAGATCAGAGCAGAACTGAAGGAGATAGAGACACAAAAAACCCTCCAAAAAATCAATGAATCCAGGAGTTGGTTTTTTGAAAAGATCAACAAAATTGACAGACCGCTAGCAAGATTAATAAAGAAGAAAAGAGAGAGGAATCAAATAGACGCAATAAAAAATGATAAAGGGGATATCACCACCGACCCCACAGAAATACAAACTACCATCAGAGAATACTATAAACACCTCTACGCAAATCAACTAGAAAATCTAGAAGAAATGGATAATTTCCTGGACACGTACACTCTTCCAAGACTAAACCAGGAAGAAGTTGAATCCCTGAATAGACCAATAGCAGCCTCTGAAATTGAGGCAACAATTAATAGCCTGCCCACCAAAAAAAGCCCAGGACCAGATGGATTCACAGCTGAATTCTACCAGAGGTACAAGGAGGAGCTGGTACCATTCCTTCTGAAACTATTCCAATCAATAGAAAAAGAGGGAATCCTCCCTAACTCATTTTATGAGGCCAACATCATCCTGATACCAAAGCCTGGCAGAGACACAACAAAAAAAGAGAATTTTAGACCAATCTCCCTGATGAACATCGATGCAAAAATCCTCAATAAAATACTGGCAAACCGGATTCAGCAGCACATCAAAAAGCTTATCCACCATGATCAAGTGGGCTTCATCCCTGGGATGCAAGGCTGGTTCAACATTCGCAAATCAATCAACGTAATCCAGCATATCAACAGAACCAAAGACAAGAACCACATGATTATCTCAATAGATGCAGAAAAGGCTTTTGACAAAATTCAACAGCCCTTCATGCTAAAAACGCTCAACAAATTCGGTATTGATGGAACGTACCTCAAAATAATAAGAGCTATTTATGACAAACCCACAGCTAATATCATACTGAATGGGCAAAAACTGGAAAAGTTCCCTTTGAAAACTGGCACAAGACAGGGATGCCCTCTCTCACCACTCCTATTCAACATAGTGTTGGAAGTTCTGGCTAGGGCAATCAGGCAAGAGAAAGAAATCAAGGGTATTCAGTTAGGAAAAGAGGAAGTCAAATTGTCCCTGTTTGCAGATGACATGATTGTGTATTTAGAAAACCCCATCGTCTCAGCCCAAAATCTTCTTAAGCTGATAAGCAACTTCAGCAAAGTCTCAGGATACAAAATTAATGTGCAAAAATCACAAGCATTCTTATACACCAGTAACAGACAAGCAGAGAGCCAAATCAGGAATGAACTTCCATTCACAATTGCTTCAAAGAGAATAAAATACCTAGGAATCCAACTTACCAGGGATGTAAAGGACCTCTTCAAGGAGAACTACAAACCACTGCTCAGTGAAATCAAAGAGGACACAAACAAATGGAAGAACATACCATGCTCATGGATAGGCAGAATCAATATTGTGAAAATGGCCATACTGCCCAAGGTAATTTATAGATTCAATGCCATCCCCATCAAGCTACCAATGAGTTTCTTCACCGAATTGGAAAAAACTGCTTTAAAGTTCATATGGAACCAAAAAAGAGCCCGTATTGCCAAGACAATCCTATGTCAAAGGGACAAAGCCGGAGGCGTCACGCTACCTGACTTCAAACTATACTACAAGGCTACAGTAACCAAAACAGCATGGTACTGGTACCAAAACAGAGATATAGACCAATGGAACAGAACGGAGCCTTCAGAAATAATGCCACACATCTACAACCATCTGATCTTTGACAAACCTGAGAAAAACAAGAAATGGGGAAAGGATTCCCTATTTAATAAATTGGTGCTGGGAAAATTGGCTAGCCATAAGTAGAAAGCTGAAACTGGATCCTTTCCTTACTCCTTATACGAAGATTAATTCAAGATGGATTAGAGACTTAAATGTTAGACCTAATACCATAAAAACCCTAGAAGAAAATCTAGGTAGTACCATTCAGGACATAGGCATGGGCAAGGACTTCATGTCTAAAACACCAAAAGCAACGGCAGCAAAAGCCAAAATTGACAAATGGGATCTCATTAAACTAAAGAGCTTCTGCACAGCAAAAGAAACTACCATCAGAGTGAACAGGCAACCTACAGAATGGGAGAACATTTTTGCAATCTACTCATCTGACAAAGGGCTCATTTCCAGAATCTACAAAGAACTCAAGCAAATATACAAGAAAAAAACAAACAACCCCATCCAAAAGTGGGGAAAGGATATGAACAGACATTTCTCAAAAGAAGACATTCATACAGCCAACAGACACATGAAAAAATGCTCATCATCACTGGCCATCAGAGAAATGCAAATCAAAACCACAATGAGATACCATCTCACACCAGTTAGAATGGCAAGCATTAAAAAATCAGGAAACAATAGGTGTTGGAGAGGATGTGGAGAAATAGGAACACTTTTACACTGTTGGTGGGATTGTAAACTAGTTCAACCATTATGGAAAACAGTATGGCGATTCCTCAAGGATCTAGAACTAGATGTACCATATGACCCAGCCATCCCACTACTGGGTATATACCCAAAGGATTATAAATTATGCTACTACAAAGACACATGCACACGTATGTTTATTGCGGCACTATTCACAATAGCAAAGACTTGGAATCAACCCAAATGTCCATCAGTGACAGACTGGATTAAGAAAATGTGGCACATATACACCATGGAATACTATGCAGCCATAAAAAAGGATGAGTTTGCGTCCTTTGTAGGGACATGGATGCAGCTGGAAACCATCATTCTTAGCAAACTATCACAAGAAGAGAAAACCAAACACCGCATGTTCTCACTCATAGGTGGGAACTGAACAATGAGCTCACTTGGACTCGGGAAGGGGAACATCACACACTGGGGCCTATCATGGGGAGGGGGGAGGGGGGAGGGATTGCATTGGGGAGTTATACCTGATATAAATGATGATTTGATGGGTGCTGACGAGTTGATGGGTGCAGCACACCAACATGGCACATGTATACATATGTAACCTGCACGTTATGCACATGTACCCTAGAACTTAAAGTATAATAAAAAAAAAAAAAAAAAAAAAAAAAAAAAAAAAAAAAAAAAAAAAAAGAAAAAATGAAACTTGGCTAGGCATGATGGCACACACCTGGAATCTCAGGATTTTGGGAGGCCAAGGCAGGTGGGTCACTGGAGGCCAGGAGTTCGAGACCAGCCTGGCCAACATGGTGAGTGAAACCCTGTCTCCACCAAAAATACAAAAATTAGCCAGGCGTGGTGGCAGGTGCCTGTAATCCCAGCTACTCGGGAAGCTGAGGTGGAAGAATTGCTGGAACCCAGGAGGCAGAAGTTGCAATGAGCTGAGAACATGCCACTGCACTCCAGCCTGGGCAAGAAAGCAGAAACTCCATCTAAAAATAAAAATAAAAATAAAACTCATAATATTGACCTGGCTTTCACTTCAAACATAAGTTTGGTCAGTTAGTATATAATGTAGAGAGCAGGAGCTACATGGCTTGGTTCCAGAAGAAAATGTATAAGCAAAAAATGTGTATATATCTGAAGCAGGTGCATGGTGTCCCCCTGTTTTTGCTAAATTTGAGAGGGTACCTGTATGGTGCTAAGTAATTTGAGTGCAGCAGGAGGAGGACAGGTTTTGGAGTCATACCATAAGTGTGTCATTTAACCTCCCTGGCCTTTGTGTTCTCACCTGTCAGATGGAGATGCTGTATCTTAAAATTGTTGGAAAGATTAAAAGGAAACTTGCAATGCCAGGCACAGGCTGTGTCCAATATTTCTTTACTTTCTAAACTAGAATTTATCATTTAGATTTATTTCCCACAGTTGTTTGGCATTTATTTTGTATTGTCTAATTTGACGCAAAAAGAATGATTTTGGAATTAACACATCTATCATAACAATGTAAAAACATACAGTGCAGATAGATAATAAATAATGTAACCTGTCAGCTTCAAAAGTGGTTAAATTTAAAATGGTAACTTAAGTAATTTTTCTCAGTAGTATCAATCGTATGTCTCAGTAATGGTTATTTTAATTTTAAGGTAAATTAGATTTATTTTGTTTTTAGAGGAATAGTGTAAAGAGTATTTGCGTTTGGAATTTTTGACACAATTTTATTGATAAAATTTTCTCTCCTGTTTTCTGACATGATCCCTGGAAAGCATAACATATCTCGTTTTATACGCAATATGTTCTCTATGTTCTCTGTAAACCCTAGCACACGTTGGCTTGCTTCATTGTATTGTCCCATGAGTTTCTTACTCAAGTGTAATAGTTGGGTAAGTTTCACTTTAGATGCCTGTTTTCCATAGTATTTTACCAGAGAATCAATCCGAGATGATGGACAAAGACCTGTTTGACTCTTTTCAGTAATGTAGGGAACTACAATCAATTTAAAATAACTAGCATAAAGGTTATTATTAAGCCATTCCGAAAATGTGCACCCCTTCAGCCCTGTTTTTACATGTGGCCCTTTGTGCATAGCATGTGACTCTTATTACTACAGGATATGTGGCTCAAATTTATCCCTTTTACCTTTCCTCTAGCAACAGAAGAGAAGAAATCTCTGAAACGAACTTTTCAGCAAATTCAAGAGGAGGAGGATGACGACTACCCTGGCAGCTACTCTCCTCAGGATCCTTCTGCAGGACCCCTCTTGGTAGGTCTTGACCCCCAGAGAGTAGGGAAGAGTGGCTTAAAGTGACCTCTAGTTGAAGACTATGGCCACAGGGTGGCGCCAGTGACCACTAGTATGGAATCTTCAGAGGGCACCTCCCGGGGGCCCCGTGCATCATTCTGCCCAGAGGAGCTTGCCGGATGGCGGGTGTCACTGTTTCTTTGCGTGCCATGACTCTGGGATGGGCTTGTGTTTTATAAAGTACTTGGACTTGGTTTTTTCAATCCCAGAAATTAAGAGTATTCTTTAAAAATAGATTTTGGAGAAAGGGATAGATAATATTACAAAGACATTCAAAAGTCTTCTACCATGGCCTGTCTCCAGTAGCATGGTAGTTTTATAAAGTAAATAACTCATTAATATCTAAAGACAGTCTATGTGTCAATAGCAAATTTGCTGCACTATAGCCTATTAAATATTAAAACAAGGAGTTAGTCTTTAACCATGTGTTCGTGTTATTTAGCTATACAGGTTAGCTTATGAAATCTGTCCTGGTTCATTTTATCTATTTACAGTCAGAGAATTTAGGTGCAAGGTGACAGTTTAAGTAATTTGACCAGTGTCTTAATTTAAATCCAGGTGTGTCTAACTTCAGAGCCCATGCTCTTTTCAAGGGGGGCATCTCCTTACTTTGCCTAAAACAGCTTTGTTACACATGGTCATGCTTAAAGCCTATGTAAATAGGAAGCATGTCTAGTTTGTGTCATGTTACAATGTTGAGTTAGACTAGGGATTAAATGACAGCAGTGTTAGGTCATATATCTTTGCATTTAAACACTTTAAAGACGACAGCCTAGATTATTACCTTTCAGAGTAATCTAACTACCGTTTACGGAGCTAGCTACTCCTTGGTCATTATGGAGTGGTCTGTTAGCATTTTTTGTTTTCTGACAGTTTAAGAAACTCCTTTTTGATATATATAGAAAGTGCATCCTTGGTTTACTTTTCTTGTTTTTTCCCCCATTTGTTTATAATAAGTTTGATGCATTTAATTTTGGGAGTGACATTCATTTTGTCAAGAAAATCCAAGAAAGACTTGAAGTAGGTTGATCAGTCAACATATAATTTTTTCCTTCTTCTGGAGGCAGGATCTTGCTCTGTTACCCAGGCTGGCGTGCAGTATCATGATCACAGTTCACTGCACACTCAACCTCCCGGGCTCAAGTGATACTCCTACCTCAGCCTCCCAAGAAGCTGGGACTATAGACACATGCCGCCATGCCTGGCTAATTATTTTATTTTTATTTTTTTCTAGAGACAGGGTCTCGCTATATTGTCCAGGCTGGTCTTGAACTCCTGGGCTCAAGTGATCCTCCTGCCTTGGCTTCCCAAAGTGCTAGGATTACAGGTGTGAGCCACCACACCTGGCCACAACACACAACTGTTAACATCTGATATTTATACCTTTATTCTATACTGGAAATGATGCATCATTTGAAATTAAGCAATACAAACTCCATTGTTCTGAATTGCCAAAAACATGTTCTTTTAGAATTAAAAAATAATAATAATTATTCAAAATTTCATTCATGTCCTGCCATGGACTTAGATAACTAATTTTGTAGATTTTCTTAGAATCCATGACATTGACTTGCATGTAAGCTCTGGGGCTAAGAACAGTTTTTTTAAGAAATGGCAGGAATGACTGTTTTTAGAATTTGCCTCCACCTCATTTAACTCCAACTTATTTTCTTTAAACCCCATGTCTTAATGGATAGTGTTTGTGTTTTCATTTTACAGACTGAGGAACTAATCAAAGCTTTGCAGGATCTGGAAAATGCCGCATCGGGGGATGCTACTGTCCGACAGAAAATTGCTTCTCTGCCCCAGGAAGTGCAAGATGTTTCTCTATTGGAAAAAATAACAGGTGAGAAGGTAGAGTTTGGGTGAAAGGTGAGGAAAGAGTGACGTAACTAATGCAACTAACCCTAGGCCATACTTATGTCTGCGGGTATAGACTACTTTCCATGTTGTATCGGATGCTCTACCATCTTGGGATTTGCAAACATAACTCACATGGTGAACAAAGAAACTTGAAATAGTCAGAGCTTGAATAGTGATTCTAGGAATTATTGCAAAAATGCTGGTGTGCCACAACCTGTGGCTCTCTAAATGAGGTCTGTTAAAAACATAGTACAAATTGTGTGCGTGTGGGGTGGGTGGGGGGAGATTAGGTATTATTCTGTCTATTAGACTCATAACCCTCTTACTAAAAGAAAAAAAATACATGATTCAGGGCTGTGTGATTTGTACCCTGCTCTCTGACAAGCCCTGTAGATGATAGTGCCTTCAATGCCAGGAATTTCAGGTGTGTGTTAGACATGTCATTTTGCCCTAATCGTGACCTCCCTAGTTAAACAGGGAGCGGCAGTTGACACGATTCCTGCTTTCTGCATGAGAAACTGAAAGAAAGGAATGAAGCGTGAACTAATCTTGACAGTATGCTTTGCACCCATACTTCTGTTCTTTGTGATAGTCTTTGGAGTGGACTGAATGTGTGTCTTCATATTGCATAGGACATTGAGGCTTTGAGAAGATAGGTATCTTGCCCAAGGTCACACAAGTAGTGGATCTTGGGATTCTAACCTAGGCTGCAAAGCCTATGTTCCTCCCCTTACAAAAACTCAGACCTTTCATTCCACTGTCTTCTGAATCCTAGGCTTTGTCTCAGGCCACCATTTTCCCACTCCAGTCCCTTGACTTGGCTGCTTCTCTAACTTATTCCGTATCTATCTAAAGGAAATAAAGATCACTGATGAAATATTTCCCTCAACAAATATTTGAGGCCCACCTATATGCCCTCAAGTGAAGTGTCAAGAAGGAAAATAAAGCCTGGCGGTGGCAGAGGAGAATGATTGAGGGCGGTATTAATAGTATTTTAAAGGTGCTTGGGGAGAGCCTTTCTGATGAGATGACCTTGAGCAGAGACCCGAAAAATTAGGAAGCAAGCCATGAGGATATCTAAGGGAAGGAAGAGCCACCAGGCAGAGGAAGCAGCACAGGGAAAGACCTTAGGCAGTGGCGGTGTGTGTACTGGGTTGGAGAACACTGCTCGGAGGCCTTCTGAGTCATGCAAGAAGCATCTTAGCTCCTCACTCTGCTTCCCTACCCCGGCAATTTGCCCCACTGGGACCTGCAGTCTCTTGATCCCCCCTAACTCTTCCTGGCCCTCAAGTCCTCATTTTCTTCTTTACTCAGATTGGAGTGGTCTTCACTTCCTCATGCACACCTTCAACCCATTTTCTTCTCTTTCACCCTTCAGTGTAGTTTCCTGGCAAAATCCCTAAACAGGTTAAATCACATTTTAAAAATACTTATTACTAAAAGGACCACTTCATTTATGCTTACTATCAAAATCATAATCTGCAAAAATTGCAAGCAAGTTAATGTAAAGCTACCCATGTATGTAATTTCATTTCTCTATTTCACTGACCTAAAGGTCTCATGTAGCTTCCTTTTAAAATATTTGTTTTATTTTGATTTTTAATTGTGGTAAATTACATATAAAATAAACTACATATAAAATGGTAAGCTACATATAACATAAAGGTGTGCAGTTTAGTTGTGCTGAGTATTCTCACATTGTTACACAACCAGTTTCCAGAATTCTTTTCATCTTGCCGAACTGAAACTCTATACCCATTAAACAATAATTCATCATTTTTCACTTCCTGTATCACCTGGCAACCGCCATTCATAAATTTAGCTTTTTGTCTCTTCCTTTCCCGTACCTGTGCAGTGGAATGTGGCTGGGAAAAACTAACATGTCTGAGTTGACTTTTCCTCCTATTTCTCTGTGTGGACATGCTGTTTTCTAAACCCGCCTCTCTGTGTATTAGATCTGCTCCTTCTCATCTAGCCAAGGCCATTGCTCCAATAATGCTCCCCTTTTCTCCTGCATTTTCCATGTTTTACTCTTTACTGGATCATTCTCAATAGCATAAAAACATGAAATTTTCCCCGACATGGGAAGACTTTTTTCTTGACCCCGTATCTTCCTCTAGCTACTGCTTCATTTCTCTGTTCTTTTTAGCCAAACCACCTGAATGGATTGCCTGTGCTGTCTCCACTTCCCGTCCTCCCAGTTGCTGATGACTTCCTTGTTGCTAAACTCAGTGGTGGATTCTCTGCCCCCATCTTAACTTCACCCCAGTAGTATTTGGCCCAGTAGATTATTTCTTCTTCCTGAAAATACATTCTTCACTTGGTGTAGTAGTTGGAATGATGCCTCCTGACCCCCCACCCCGCAAATGCCCGTGTTTTAATCCGCAGAACCTGTGTGTATGTAATCTTATATGGCCAAGGGACTTTGCAGATGTGATTAAATATCTTGAGATGGAGAGATTACTCTGGATTATTTAAGAGGGCCCAGTGTAATCACAGGGTCCTTGTAAGAGGAAGTTGGGAGAAGGGGAATGAGGAGGGGGTATTACTGTGGAACCAGAGGTTGGAGCAGTGTGCTTTGAAGATGGAGGAAGCAGCGTGATAAGACATAAGATAATTAATTGGTGATATTCTAAGCTACTAAATTTGTGGTAATTTGCTACAGTAGCAGTAGGAACTAGGACCCTGCATTGTTCTAGCTTTCCTCCTCTCTGTGTCTTTTCCCTCCTTGCTGGTTTCTTCACTCTTCCTTGACCTCTTCATATTAGCCCCCTTCTTTTGCTGGTTTCACTGGCAGCCATTCTCACCCAATTTCATGACTATAAATAAGAGTTTTTCTGCTGATGATTTCCTAATTTACATCTCTAGCGTTGACCCTTCCACCTTGAACTTGAGACCCATATATCCAACCTCCTACTCAGTTTTATTAGTTGGATATCTTGATAGGCATTTCAGGCTTACTCTGCCCCAAACTGAACTTCTGACCTTTCCTCTAAAACTTGTTTCACTCATGGTCTTCCCCATCTCAGTAAATGGCCCTCATCATTCCTGTTGATTGGGATCAAAACCAGCGTCTGATACCTTGTCACCGCCTCTACCCCTGCTCTCTGGTCCAGGTCTCTGCCATGTTCAGTTGATTTATTGCAGTAGCCTCCCAGCTGGTCCTGCTGCATCATTGTTCCTCTTGCTCAGCCATCATTCTATTCTCAACATAGTAACCAGAGTGATCCTCTTCAGTAGAAGTCAGATCATGTCTCCTGCTCCACAGAACACCCCCATGACTCCTCCCATCACCAAAGTAAAAGCCAGAGTCTTTTTTTTTTTTTTTTTTTTTGAGATAGAGTCTCATTCTCTCGCCCAGGCTGGAGTGCAGCGGCCTGATCATAGCTCACTGTAACTTCAAACTCCTGTACTCGAACAATCCTCCTATCCTAGCCTCCCAAAACACTGGGTTTACAGAAATGAGCCCCCTGCCCGGCTTTAAAGCCAGTCTTTCACTGGCCTCTGTTACCACATAGACTTTTACTATTTTCCCCTCACTCACTGCTCAAGTCATGTGGGTTCCTCGCCAGTCACTCTTTCCTCTTAGGGCCTTTGTAGTCGTCCCCTCTGTCTGAAACGTTCCTCCCAGATAGTTACGAAGCTGGTTCTCATTTTCTTAGGCCTTTGTTTATGTATCACCTAAGTGAAGCTTACCCGGGCCACCTTTTTGAAAATGTTGATCCCCCTCCGCTTCCAGGGCCCCACTCTTTCTCCTTTGCCTTATTTTTCTCTGTAGTTCTCTTCAGCTGATAAGTAAGCATAATATTGTATATTGATTCTCTTCCTACCTGATAATATAAACTTGAGGGCAGAGAGTTTTTGTCCTTTTTATTCTCTTCTGTTTCTAAGAGCCTAGTTATAAGAACTCAAATTTGTTAAACTAATTGGAAGGTTTTGAGCAGAGGATTGGTGGGCATAAAGCCCGGTTGGGGTGGGCTCAGGAGGAGAGCAGGTGGCTACACTTCTCTGAAAAGAGTTTAGCTACAAGGGGGAGCAGGGAAGCAGGTCAGTAGTGGGATAGTGGTATGTGGGTGGAATACATGGCAGCAGGTTTGTGTGCTGGTGGTGTTCTTCAGGAGGGAGAGAGAGAATTTGCTGAGGTAGAGAAGACATGGGACGGCTGCAGAAGTTGAGTCTTTGAGGAAACGAGAGGACATGGCATGAGAGGAAATGGGACGCGCATCCCGCTTGGAGGACTGGCTGAAAGAGGCACTTGCCACTCTGATGGGTGAAGGAGAGCAGGGAGCATGAGGACAATGTGGGTAGGTCCCCTGACGTGAGCATCTGGCTTCTGCATTTTCACTGCATGTTTTGTATAACTCACTAAATTATTGTAAGTTACTTTTCTGGGTTGTAATTATTTGTGTAAATGAATTATTTCCTTTGTAAAAGTTCTTGAGGCTGTGAATTGATTTTCTTTTTAATCTTAAAAATTATATTTGCCGTTTTTTGCCACAGGCATCTAAACATCTTAGTGAATTAACCATTTTTTAAAAATGATCAGTCAAGCAGTAACAAAACTAAAATCAACCTAACCACCCCAGGAGGTTGCTCGTGGAATGAGCCACTGAGCTATGAGAAGTTTGGCGGTCCTTTATCCTCTGTGAATGAGGTGATCTCTTTCCTTTGTGCTCCATTAGGCTCACTTCTTCCCTTTCACCAAGGACATTCTTTTGTTTCCCATCCCTTAGGAGGGTAGAGGTGCCTAATCTTTGGCATCCCACCCAATTCACATTAAAAAAGCATCTATGCCAGGCGCGGTGGCTCAAGCCTGTAATCCCAGCACTTTGGGAGGCCGAGACGGGCGGATCATGAGGTCAGGAGATCGAGACCACCCTGGCTAACACGGCGAAACCCCATCTGTACTAAAAATACAAAAAACCAGCCGGGCGAGGTGGCGGGCGCCTGTAGTCCCAGCTACTCAGGAGGCTGAGGCAGGAGAATGGCGTAAACCCAGGAGGTGGTGCTTGCAGTGAGCTGAGATGCGGCCACTGCACTCCAGCCTGGGCAACAGAGCAAGACTCCGTCTCAAAAAAAAAAAAAAAAAGCATCTAAAAGCCACATGGCTGTTTGCCAGAGATACTGTGTTGGGAATTCTTAAATCCTAGTTCCCCAGGAGAATGTGAGCTCTCACTTCTGACAGCCTGTATCCATAGGGAGTGTCATGGAACCGTCCCATGGTACTGCGGGAGTCTCTGGTGCCCTATGTTTCAAAGCACCAGCCTACTGTTTTGATCCATTTAGGCCTTTTAAAAATGTGGTATACATATTTAAAATTCTGATCTCACCACCACCCACACATAATTAATTATGTCGATTCTTTGTAAATGCAGATCCTCCTTTGTTCATCACTTCTTCCCAGTAATACCCTTTCTTAATGTTTTTCCATCCCCAAACGTGAGTTACAACCCATTAATTGGATATGAAATCAGTCTGGTAGCTAATGACCAACAGTTTTTTAAAAATGGAATAAAACCATCCTGGCTAACAGAGAAACCTTGTCTCTACTAAAAATACAAAAAAATTAGACGGGCGAGGTGGCAGGCGCCTGTCGTCCCAGCTACTTGGGAGGCGAAGGCAGGACAATGGCTTGAACCTGGGAGGTGCAGCTTGCAGTGAGCCGAGATCATGCCACTGCACTCCAACCTGGGCAACAGAGCAAGACACTGTCTCAAAAAAAAAAGAAAAAAAAAAGGAATAAAATAGAAGATAGAGCACACATAGTAAGAATGGGTATATGAGTATTTTATGAAACACTGCTTTCATTTTTCTTTGTGTCTACATAAGTGTATTTCTGCTGTGAGTCATGTTCAGAAACATTTACAAACCTCTTTCTTATCAGACTTTACATTTTGTTGAATGTAGGAAGAAATTCATCCGTAGGTCCAAGACTTACATAGTTTAAGAGAGTACTATACATCGTTTTAGAGATCTGGCTTCGAGTCCCAGCATCTTAGCTCACTGCATATTGAAACCTGTCATGTAGGGTTTTTTTTTTGGCGGGGAGGAGGTATTAGTTCCCACACCCAAGAAATAAAGTGCATGCTATTTTTTATTCCAGTGGAAAGTAAAAATACTACTTAATGAAATATGGTTGTCCCTCCATATCCATGGGGGTTTGGTTCCAAGACCTTCTGAGAATACCAAAATCCAAAGTTGCTCAAGGCCCTTAAATAAAATGGTGTCGGATTTGTCTATAACCAACGAACATCTTCCCATATACTTTAAATACTCTCTAGATTACTTATCATAGCTAATGCAATGTAAATGCTGTGTTAATAGTTGTTATTCTGTATTTTTAAAATTGTGGGTTTTTAATTGTTATTTTTATTGGTTTGTGGGATTTTTTGGTCTGAGTATTTTCCATTCATGGTTGGTTAATCCACAGATACAGAACCCACAGATATAGGGGGCCAACTGTAATATAAATGAAAGCACTTGAAATTCTCAGAGGCAAGGAACGATTTTTTCACGGATGATCTTCAATATCTCTTTCTGCTTGTTTTGTCTGGAGAGCTTTTGCAGGAACAGGCATTTAGAAAGCCTTTGCCAGATTCCTCCCCTGTACCACTTCCTCACCTCAGGTAATTGAGTGGTGTCCTGTCTTGTTGACAGAGTGAATGCCTTTGGATTTCTTGATCAATCAACTCATTGTTTGTCCACAGGTTCTGGCTTATTCTTAGACTCTGTATATTGGGAGAGAAACCGTTAACCTCCCCCAGAAATGTTTGTAATCATACCTATGTGATTTGTATATTTTCTCTATTTTTTGATCTCATTTGTACTTAGACAAAGAGGCAGCTGAACGTCTTTCAAAAACAGTAGATGAAGCATGTCTGTTACTAGCAGAATATAACGGGCGCCTGGCGGCAGAGCTGGAGGACCGTCGCCAGCTGGCTCGGATGTTGGTGGAGTATACCCAGAATCAGAAAGATGTTTTGTCCGAGAAGGAGAAAAAGCTAGAGGTGAGTCCATTAAAAGGCAATCCCAGACTGCCCACGTTTCCCTTCCTGTAGCCCACATTAGGAGGTTTTTATTATGCTTTAATTAACAACATTTTTATCATTTAAAAATTCATGATGTGAATTCTGAACATCCATCAGATACTGTAGTTATTTGGGCATAGTTAAAAATTGAAGTCATGTTCTTATATGTCCAGGACAGAACAAACTGGATTGTAGGAAACAGTGAACTCTTAATCACAGCCTTAGGATCTTAATACTGCTTTTGTTTGAACTCATGTTTAAAAAAAATGTAAATTGAGGTACAAAAACAATAGCGAATCAGTGAAAACCAAAGAGTATGTTTGGTGGTAGTTGGGAAGTGCTGAAAAACATTTCTTTTAAGTCATTTGGAATTTTTATTTTTGTTTTTGTTTTGTTTTTTGTGGTGGTTTTTTTTTTTTTTTTTTTTTTTTGAGATGGAGTCTTGCTCTGTCACCCAGGCTGGAGTGCAGTGGTACGATCTCGGCTCACTGCCAGCTCCACCTCCCGGGTTCACGCCATTCTCCTGCCTCAGCCTCCCGAGTAGCTGGGACTACAGGCATCCACCACCATGCCTGGCTAATTTTTTGTATTTTTAGTAGAGACGGGATTTCACCATGTTAGCCAGGATGGTTTCGATCTCCTGACCTCGTGATTCGCCCGTCTCAGCCCAGAATGCTGGGATTACAGGCGTGAGCCACCGCGCCTGGCCATTTGGAGGTTTATTTCTGACTTATATCCATGCTGTGGCTGAGAAGTTGTCTGCCTCCGAGGTCCATCTGTAGTCAGCTCTTAAATTTCACAGTAGTATTTATATAGCACAGTTCTCAAACTGTAGAGGAAGAACTCATTTCTACCCTGGGTTGAGGACATTAGTCCGAGTGACCTTGGGGAGGGAGTTCAGAAACATTTCCTCACCATACACTTGTTTGGCTTCGTAATTAAGTACATGGTGGTTTACCCTCAGTACTTGGTCCCATGGGATAACAGAGCCAGCAGTGTGAATGTTTGGGAACTTTTGCTGCCCCAGGCTGCTGCACTTCCTTTTCAGGAATGTCTGCTCTTCTTTTTTCAAGAGATATGGAAAAGAGTTGCAGCCAGTGGTTTTGTGAAGGAGGACACTTCTGAGTAGAGAGCCGGTCATGTTGTATTTCAAGAAATACTTCTTAAATCCCTCTCAGAGTAGACAAGGGACAGGGAGAGCCATGTCACTTCTGTGCTCAGGAAGCATGCTCTGGCACAGAAGGAGAGAACATTGAGCTAGCTCTGAGGATGAGATCATTATATTTGCCTTTCAGCATGGTCATCTGACTTGAGGGGAAATGAGTGCAGGCACTTTTTACCATATCCTTACCTGCAGTGATTCTGGGAACCGTGTTGCATAGTGGTAGCAGGAATTTCACATTTGTAGCCTGCTTGAATGTGGAAGATGTGAAAGGGCTGTCAACATCCTACAGCTTAGATTTAGACATCGGCACTGACCAGAGATCCTAAAGGGAGTTTCACAGGCAGTACCAGACGGTCATTTATCTGAAATGCTCATCTTTCACTGAGGAAGCATTTTCAGCACCGTGCCCCGGGACTAATAAGAGAGTGTAATTAATGATTCTGGTTGTAAGTCACCATGCCATCTGTTGAACTGCCCCTTGGCGACACATTAAGGGCTTTCTCTGATCTGTCAGACATTGATTATCATGAGCAGCTGTTGTTGGGTGGAACGTGGCAAGCAACCATAGAGGGCAGAGTCTTTGAGGAGATCGGGTTGGTAGAGCTGGTTAACTCTTTGTTCTGTTTTCCCTCCCCACAGTTGCACTTTCCTCTGTGTATTGTTGGGGAATCATTCTGGTTTTTGTAGAACTAGTGGTTTGCTGGACACCACGAGAGGGCATTAAGGTGGAGAAACAGATTAGAGCTTTGGATGCGTCCTGTAACTTTCTAGTCTGCGTTGCTCTGCCTGGTTCATTCAGTGGAATGGCGTTGGCATTCCATTGCCGAAGAAGCGGAACAGGAAGGCCCCACCACTGGAACCAAAGTACAGAGTCTGAACTGAAGGTTCTTATCTCAAACCATGTCTCCCAGGCACATGAGCAGAACCATTTATTGTAAAAATAGAGCCGATTTGCTGCATTAAAGAAAGCAAATGACTAGATACAATATAAGGTTTTTTTCTGAGATGGAGTCTCACTCTGTCACTCAGGTTGGAGTGCAGTGACATGATCTCAGCCCACTGCAACCTCCACCTCCCATTCTCAACCAATCCCCCGTCTCAGCCTCCTGGGTAGCTGGGATTGTAGGCATGTGCTACTATGCCCGGCTAATTTTTTTTTTTATTTTTAGCAGAGACAGGGAGTCACCATATTGGCCAGGCTGGTCTCGAACTCCTGACCTCAAGTGATCAGCCTGCCTCACAATATAAGATTTGAGAGATGGTTTTAGTTCTTTTCTTTATCCACGTTTGCTAAAAATGTAGGCAGTCTGCTCTCCTGAAACTAAGATTTTTCTCACATTCTGTAATAGACTGGTCCTGTCCCATCACATCCCTGTGGTGGTGGCCCAACTTGATAAATGTATGCCACTTGAAAGATGCATGAGTATTGTGAATTCCTTCAAATTGTCCAAAAGTCTGTCTGTGTGATGGGGCAGTACATAAAGTATACCCACTTTTTTAGCATTCATTTTTGTAACACAGCCAGTCCATTTTAAAACTGCCAAATCAGAATGCTAATTAAATATTTTAGTTTTTAATCCTTTCATTGCCTTCAATGTATACATACATGAAATTCTCAGAACTCTTTGGAGAAGTGGTTATTTGCTTGGGAGTCTGTTTTCTTCCCAAAGCTCTAATATACTTAGGTTTCTTTGTGCTTTCCTTTTTAACTTTGTATCTTACTTTATGTAATAAGCATCTTTTTCTCTTTCACTTGGGAATTTTACGTCAGTGGTTCCTACATGTCAGGATAGGGCGTGTGATGATTCAGAGCCTAGGATGTAAAAGAGGGAATTACGACTCAAAGTAGGAGATTGTGTTTCTTCCCTCCAGGAAATCATATTCTGGCATAAACAGCACAGGTGAACATAAAACCAAACCACTTGATTGTACATAATGTAGATTAAGGAGGCAGTTGGTGGTTCTGTTTGTGGTTTAAGGTAGGTCCAAACTTCCCGTCAAGCAATAAAACCTTTTTGTAAAAGGAACTAGCCTTTGAAGAAGAGAAGCGTGTTTATAAATGAGGAGCAGTTAGACTGGACCAGACGGTATCTGAAGAAGGACAAAGGCAGATGTGGGAAGGAGGTGCTGGAGACCACCAGGGGGAGATTAAGGTCTGTACTCTTTAGGAAGCTACGTATTCATTCAGGGAGTCAGCAAAGTCTGTGCCAACCAGATTTACAAAGATGAGCAAGATGCACTTCTCCCCTCAAAGGGCTTATGCTCGAGTCAGGGGGAAACAGCAGCAAACAAGGGGTTAAGGTAGAATTCAAGAAAGGTTGTCAGTAAGGAAAATATTCTCACTTGTGTCTACACTGAAATAGACCAAGGAAAAAATGAAGATGTGAATAATAATTTGATCAGATGCTTATTAAAAATGTGAAACTTACCAAATCATGGACAGTTTCTGAAGCTATAATGCCTTCAGCAGGCCTCCCCAAGTTTGCTAGACTGTGTGCTCTTTGAGTGCTCTCACAGTGCCAGGAACATATTTGTTCCTCAATAAATATTTGTTCTTTGACTGAAATCCATCACTTGATGTAACCTTTTTCTATAGAGAAAAGGGTTTTTTTTTAGTTGGCATTAAAAGTGACTTAACAAATCTGATTTAATGATTGGTTGTAAAGAATATGTTAGTTCGGAAAGGTAACCATTTTTAGAAATTTCTGTAGGTTTTCTCCTTTGTGCTACTTTTCTTTTTTCCTTTAAGTAGAATTATGCTTTGTTTTGAGATAATCATCTTTTTTTGTTTGTTTGTTTTTGACTTTTGCTTCTGGGCGTCATGATTGATTTTGGCCTATGATATTGGCCCTTAAACACCAGGCAAGGGTAGAAGGAATGCTGCTGAAAATCTGTTGCTAATGTTTTTGTCATGAACCTAAGAAATCCTGAAAATGGAAAAGAAGGCATGTGGAAGGAAGCACAAATAGCAGCCCAAAGAGGAGGTTAGAGGATGTGGAAGGTATAGAAGAAAGCCCATTCAAAAAGGCAGAGGCCAAAGGTACTAGAAAAGCCTTCCAGCTTCACTTCCAGAGCAAAGAGAAACTCTGTGGTTCACAGAGGTGACTGCATTACTCCCAGATGTCTGCTCAAAGCTCATAAGACATAGTCTGAGTGGGTTGGATAGGGTTCCTCTCTTGTCAGTGTGAATAAAGCATAATACGGACATGTTCCGTTAGCATGATCAATGCATGGGGAAGAGTGTCTGTGTGTGTGAGAAAGAAACCTATTTGTACAAGTATTAAGGAAAGAAAAAAGGTCAGGAACCTGCAGTTTTACCTTCTTAACTGTGATTTTTGTTTGTTTGTTTTTTGTTTTTGTTTTTTGTTTTTTGTTTTTGAGACAGACTCTTGCTCTGTTGTCCAGGGCTAGAGTGCAGTAGAGCAATCGCAGCACACTGCCTCCCAGGTTCAGGCGATTCTTGTGCCTCAGCCTCCCTAGTAGCTGGGACTACAGGCGCACGCCACCACACCCAGCTAGTTTTTGTATTTTCAGTAGAGATGGGGTTTTGCCATGTTGGCCAGGCTGGTCTCAAACTCCTGGTCTCAGGCGATCCACCTGCCTTGGCCTTCCAAAGTGTTGGAATTACAGGCATGCACCTCCATGCCTGGCCTTAACTGCGATTTTTATTCAGATTGTGGTGTGTGACTGTCAGTGATCTAGAACTGAAAGGAGGTAGTCCTGTGTTGACACACGTGCCACATGGTGCACACACAAAGATGATATGCCACACAGGGAAGAGCTCTTGAGAAATTTGTTACAAGCTGCAGATTTGTTTTAGTTAAGGTGAAATTCATATAACATAAATTAACCATACACTTCAAAGTGCACAGATTTTTGTTGGCATTTAGTACATTCACAGTATTGTGTCAAGTTCCACAACATAATTGTGTCTGGCTTCTTTCACTTAGCATGATGTTTTCAAGATTCATCCCATATTGTAGCATGTATTAGTACTTCATCTCTTTTATGGTAGAACACTAGTCTATTGTATGGATGTGACACAGTTTATAACCTGTCTATGGACATTTGAGTTGTTTCTACCTTTTGGCTCTTATGAATAGTGTTGCTATAAACAGTCATGTGGAGGTTTTTTTGTGGCCATATCTTTTCCTTTCTCTTGGGTATGTATAGATCTAGGAGTGGAATTGCTGGGTCATATGGTAATTCTATGTTTAACATTTTGAGGAACCATCAGACTGTTTTCCACAGCAGCTACACCATTTTACATCCCCACCAGTAATGTGCATGGGTTCCAGTTTCTCCACATCCTCATCAACATTTGTTGTTGTCTTTTTATTCTAGACGACCTAAATGTGCAGGTTTATCTCGTTGTGGTTTTGATTTGCATTTTGCTAATTACTAACGATACTGATCATCTTTCAGTATGCTTGTCAGCTGTTTATGTATTTTTGGAGAAATGTGTATTCAATTCCTTTGCCCATTTTCAAATTAGGTTTGCTTTTTTTGAGTTGTAAGAGTTCTTTATTCTGGGTAATACACCTTGATCACATATATGACTTGCATATATTTTCTCCTATAAGTTGTCTTTTCACTTTCTAGATAATATCCTTTGATGTGCAAAAGTTTTTTATTTTTATGAGTTCCAGTTCATCTATTTTTGTTCTTGTTGTTGCTCATGCTTTTGGTGTCACATCTAATAATCTGTTGACAATCCCAGGTCATGATAATTTTTTTCTGCATTTTCTTCTAGGAGTTTTATAATTTTATCTCTTAAATTTAGGTTCTTAATCTGTCTGGAGTTAGTTTTTGTATGTGGTGTGATGTAGTGGGGGACCATCTTCATTCTTTTGCCTATAGATATCCGTTTGTCCCAGCACCATTTGTTGAAAAGACTACTCTTTCCTCCACTTGAATGCCCGGTACCCTTGTCAAAAATCAATTGGCCATAGATGTATTGATTTATTTCTGGATTCTCAATTCTATTCCATTAATGTATATGTCTATCCTATGCTGATCCCACACTATCTCCATCACTGTAGTTTTGTAGTAAATTTTAAAATCAGAAAGTACGAGTTCTCAGAGTCCTTTTTCAGTATTGTTTTGGCTATTTAGGATTGCTTGCAATTCCCTGTGAATTTAACGATCACCTTTTCCATTTCTGCAAAAAGGGTAATTGAAGTTTTACTAGGGAATGCATTGAGTCTGCAGGTCACTTTGGGCAGTATTACCATTTTAGCAGTGTCTCAACTCATGAATATGGGATGTCTTCACATTTATTTAAGTCTTTAATTTCTGCTGCAGAATTTTAAAAAGCACTCTTGGAGGGTGTCATTTACTGATGCATTGGATATTATAAAGGCCCTGTCTAGGTATCAGGACCACAGATGGGGGGCAGTGGTATCACCTTTCAATAGTGTTAACCACCACCTCTAGAAGATATGAGTATTTCGTGTATGGACTCAACAAAGTCACCAGGGCACAGTCACAACAGCAGCTTTACAAAGTAAAGTGACACATAGAGACCTGGATATCTAGGCGAAGTGATTAGCAGGATTATTGAGCTGGATTGAACCTTAGAGATCATATAATCAGACTTCTGAATTGGTGAAGAAACAGAGAGTTAGCTGCAGACCAGGATAGAGTCCAAGGCAGACATCTGGTAACTTCATCAGATTTGTACTTTTGTTTTTGATTTCAGAATTTTGATTCTGCAACATCAACAGCAGGAAGACATCTTACACAGAATAGTAGCCAAAGTTTAATCATTTAAATAATTTCCAAGATTCTTGTTGTAGAGAAATGACATTTTATATGGGGTCATAAAATGAAAGCATTCTAAGTGTGAAGGAACCTACTCCGCCACCAAGGCTCTAAGTACCTCCCTTGCTGTACCCATGCTCATGCTCTTGCTCTGATAGGAGGGGAGAAATTGGTTCATGAACTTAAGACTGCTGGTGTTTCTCCTCACTTGGCACCTCCCCCTTGGCTATAATGACTACTCAGGAGTAGAGCCTCTAACTTCAGGCAACACAGCTGGGAAGGGGGAAATGGTTCAGACTCCAACATTGCCTTATGACTCTTCATATTTCTGTTTGATTGTGGTTATAACAACTTGAGAAATTCTTTGGCTACAGTTGAGTGGGTGCTAAACCAAAACGATGGCAGATTGTTGTTTTTGGCAGCACCTCCCTGCAGGATGCAGATGGTTAGAAGCTTTTGTTTCAATATTAGGCCAGGCAGTAGGGGGAAATAGAGAGCTCCTTTTTTGTGAACTTTGGAGTAAATTCGTCTTCCCTATGATGATCAAAGCCAGTAACTCAGTGTCCTGTTACGGTAAGGACAGATGGGAGCAGGTGATCTAATCTTCATTTTAGGTAAGAGCCCTTGGGTTTATATGAGCAATTCAGGGTCACAGAGGAAGCCAATGAGGACCAGGATCTTCTGACTCCTAACTACAGTGAGCATCCACTTGTTCCCCTGGGATCTGAGAGGCCCTGCCTAGTGCTGGCCCCCTCCTGTCAGTCCTCTAAACTCACTGCCCTTCCATAGTATTCAGCTCTGTCCTCTCTAGGCTGGCAGTTCTGTCAGCACCCAGGTTGTTAAAATAGTTGTTGAAACAGGTCAGTCTGCTGCCAAGTGATTACGGGGCCTTCCACTCAGTCCCTTCCCACGAAGCGGGCCGTAGTGTGCTCACTGCTTTCCCTTGCCTTTTCATCCCCTACTTTGATATGGGAGCCTTTTTTTTCAGTTGATGCGTGGGCTTCTGTGAGCGATTTGGAGTTCCTTGAATTTCTTTTATTCATTTTAGTCTGCTGACCCTATTGCTCAGGCCCAATTTACAGCTGGAGCTTTTATCTCTTGGGGATGTGTGTGTTTCTTTATTACAGCGTGAAACCTATGATTTTTTCACCCCAGGAAAGTAATGCTGCATTATAATGTACTTCACATACTTAGTGACCTAAGAACATGATTTGCTAACATTTGAGACTTTGAGACTTTACATTGAAAAAGTGACACGGTTTTAAAGCTTTCCCAGCAAGAATTCATGCTTTTAGCCATAGTACCATTTTCATATTTGTAGCCCAACTTTTGTAGGCAGTATAACCCCTGCTTGATGGAACAGCGCCACTGAGTTTCAGCTGGTGTATGTAGCACTCATTTTTCGTATTTATGAAATGCATATAGATATGAAGTTAAAACAGCACCTGGGGCTCTTATTACTTCTGGCTGCCAGAACATTCACTTGCATTCAACTAGTACTCAGGGTTCTTTTCTTTTCTTTTTTTTTTACTATAAAAATAATACATCAGAGGAAACTTAGCAAATAAGTATAAAGAATAAAATTAGTCTCGTTACCCAGAGATAACTATTTTTAATTTTTGCATATTTCCTTTTCCTCTTAGTTTAAAATTAAACTGAATGATAACGTGCAGATAGTTTTCTGTCATGCTTTTTTCTTAACATGATTATTTTCCCTTGTAAATAAAAACTTTATAAATATTGTAAATGATTGCTTGAATACCTGTGGTTGGATAGTCAATGATTATTTGTATTAGCCCTTGTATGTTTCTGTCTCTGTCTCTTAGCTTTAGGCTAACTTTCAGTATTGGATTATTTTCTTCCTGTAGATGTCTAGAAGGGGTTCTATGTATATGTGCAGATGTCTGCTTGTCTTTTAAGTATTCTGAAGGTCATATACATTTCACGGTCTCTGCCACCAGAATGCGTTCCTGCTGTAGGAGTTCCTGTCTTTTCCAAAGCAACTTAACCAATCTAGGACTTCATTGAGCTTTTTTTCTATAAACCTCTATACAAGTTAAGGATTAGTCTTTTGTTTTATGAAGGAGTAAACATGGAATAGTTTAATTAGACTAATGGAGCTCTCTTCTGGCTTTTAAATGATCGTGTTTACATTTGAGACAGCTGTGTGAAAATACCACAGACTTCTATAACATTGACTTAAGTGAGCATAATTTTGAGAGCAAGTTTCAGATTGCAGAAATTTGAGCTGCCTATTTGACCTAGTGGACGCTGTTATTTTGAGCAAGATTCTATTTTAGTCTTTATAAGTGTTCCTACTACTGTTAAGATGGGCTTTCTACTGCCACTTAAAATTGGGATTCTGAAGAAAGTTAAAATTGGATTGTGGCATACTTTGCAATCTTGGAAGTGAATCTCTGATTTTTTCTGTGTCTAAAATGTTAGACTTGAAATAGATCAGAAAGAGTCATTTTCTGAGATCAGACAAAGTATTCTGGTTATAATTAGGAGTCAAGTGAAACCTTTGCAGATGGAAACCATGAACCCCAGAGATATGGCATGCTTTATGTGAAGAGGATGGTACTAGCCAGCTGTCATGATGGCTGTGCAAGCCTTCTTATTTGTTTTTTTCCTTATTCAGGTCCTTTATCTTTAAACATCTGTAGGAAGAAGTATGGTCAGCTCTCTTTGCTTAATTCAGCCAGTAGCTACTTTGAGAATTTCAAGCACAATAACTTAGCAAACTTCAACCCAACGAAAATTTTACCAGCAGCCTTTCTGAGAATTCTTGGGGTTGGGACAGTAATTATGAATAGACACATCCCACTTTTACTCATGATATTCTTTTCCCAGTCCTTTCCTTTTGCTCACAGTATGTCTGTTCTGCGGGGCATAGACTCAGTAGGAATTGTTCCCTTTAAGATACCATTACCCCAATTATGGTATAGTGATGATGATCTGCTTTGCATATTCCAGGTTCTTTCTGGCTTTTTCTATTGAAGCTGGTTGTACTCCCAGCCTTTTTTCTTTGATGTGGCTTTCATTGATAAAGTAACAATTTACCTTCCTGGGACAACAGATTCCAACACCTTAACTAATCTGAAGTTGTTAGCTTCTGCCTTCCCTTGTCACATTAGGGCCAATTTATTTTCCTGTCCCGTGAGAAGTCTCCAGTAAACGAGCCGAAGGTCCTCAGCATGTAGCATGCTTTGTCTCTCCAGTGTTTAAAAGAAATCATCATATTCACATGAGCATACCTTCTGCACCACCCTCCCTTTATAACTGCCACCATGTCCACTTCCCTTGCTGCCTCTGCTTCTCAGCCTGTTGCAGCTTGGCATGCGTGTCTACATTCCACCCAAGTGGCTGTCTTCAGAATTTCCCTCTTTCCCCCCACCCCTCCCCCCAGTGGTCTAATCTCAAAACCCAAAAAGTACTTCTTAGTCTCTGCCTCTTGGCTCCCTTTCTCTTTTTGGCCCTCTCTGCAGTATTTAATACTACTGTATTACAATGTGTTGGCCTTTTCTGGTTTCTGTGTACCACCCTCTGCTGGTTCTTCTGCTTTTTCATCTTTCAATAAGCTTTTCTCCATGCCTGTATTGTAAATGTTGCCATTCCTTTAGCCTTTTCTCATTCTGGACCTTTTTTTTTCTTTTTTTTGAGATGGAGTCTTGCTCTGTCGCCCAGGCTGGAGTGTAGTGGCGCGATCTCGGCTCACTGCAACCTCCACCTCCTGAGTTCAACCAGTTCTCCTGCCTTGGCCTCCTGAGTAGCTGGGATTATGGGTGCACGCTACCACCCCCGGCTAATTTTTGTATTTTTAGTAGAGACAGGGTTTCACCATGTTGACCAGACTAGTCTTGAACTCCTGACTGAGGAAATACTGTTTGACATGAGATACAAATGGTGAATAGGAATTAACGAGGTAAGGATAACTGATGGAAAGTAAACAAGGGGAAGTGTGTCCTGGGCAGAGGGTGGCAACAGCATATGTAAAGCCTGAGATCAAAGGCCAAGTGAAGACAAAATGCCATGGGACACAACAAGAGATGTGGCTGAGGAGGTCAGCAGGGGCCAAGTCATGGGGCCCAGGAAGGGGCCAGGCCACCAGCTGGGCCCATAGTCTTTTTTTTGTTTTTTTGAGACAGCCTACACTCTGTCGCCCAGGCTGAAGTGCAGTGGCACAATCAAGGCTCATTGCAGCCTTGGCCTCCTGGGCTCAAGTGATCCTCCTGCTTCAGCCTCCCGAGTAGCTGGGCATGAGCTACCATGCCCAGGTAATTTTTAAATTTTTGATAGAGACGGGGTTTTGCCATGTCACTCGGGATGGTCTCAAACTCCTGAACTCAAGCAATCTGCCTGCCTCAGCCTCCCAAAGTGCTGGGATTACAGGCGTGAGCCACTGCACCTGGCCACTGGGCCCATATTCCAAGAACTAGGAATAATGAGAAACTATTTAAATGTTTAAACAGGGGAATGACATGCTCAGAGCTGCATTTTGAATACATCACAGGGCTGCCATGTGAAGAATGGATTATAGGGCGTAAGAGCAGATGTAGATGATCAGTAATGAGGCTACTGCAAGAATCCAGGGGAGAGATGATGGCAGAGTGGACTAAGGTGATGGAATTGGAGACAAAGACGCAGAGAAGGGAGGCAGATTCACGAAAAATTGAGAGGGAGCAAAAACCACACTGGCATGGCGCCTGCTCAGCTATGGAAGATGGTGGTGGGAGGTCAACCTGGCAGAGGCATAGCAGAGGAACTGAAGGAGAGGCTGCGACAGGGAGGCCAAAGCAACAGATCTGAGCACTGAAAAAATCAGGATAAACACTAGGTGAGGCCTAGTGTCTGATTTTGATGGATGGCACTGCCACTCTCCAAGCCAAGGAAAGAGAAGGAAAGGAGAGGTGACCAAGTTTAAAAATTCTGTGATTTTTTTTTTCCAGTATTCCAGGTAGACCTTTAAGGAAAAAGAGGTGCCCTTGGTCAAAGACCCTTTGCTTTTCTCAAGGCAGCTTCTAGTAAATATGCTAAATTTTAAGGATATAGTCAAATGGTTTCTGGGAGAAAGGATCTTGCATCCCATTAATTCTTTTTCTTCAACTCTGCATGTCTTTTCCTGACGTATTATAAATCAGGAAGATTAAGTATTGCTCATAAAATAATAGAATATGGGAGGGGTGAGAATTTCAAGCACAATAACTTTGCAAACTTCAACCCAACAAAAATTTACCAGCAGCCTTTCTGAGAATTCTTGGGGTTGGGACAGTAATCATGAACGGACACATCCCACTTTTACTCATGATGTTCTTTTCCCAGTCCTTTCCTTTTGCTCACAGTATGCTGTTCTGCGAGGCATAGACTCAGTAGGAATTGTTCCCTTTAAAATACCATTACCCCAATTATGGTATAGTGATGATGATCTGCTTCCTCCCATCAGATCTGTTGATTTAAATGGAACAGTTTAGCAAGTGCCTGTTCTCACCTAAGCTTCCCCCATGCCATAGGCATTGTTTTCATTCCCATCTCATATATAGGAGCCCAGTGAGTTTGTCACATGTAAGTGTAGGATATGAACTTGGATTTTCTTTTTTTTTCTTTCCAACTTTTATTTATTTCATTTATTCAAGGGGTACATGTTCAGGTTTGTTACATGGGTAAATTGTGTGTCACAGGTATTTGGTGTACAGATAATTTTGTCATCCAGGTAATTGGCGTTGTACCTGATAGGTAGTTTTTCAGTCCTCGCCTTCCTCCCATCCTCCACCCTCAAGTAGTCCCGGGTGTCTTCTTTTTCCCTTCTTTGTGTTCATGTGTACTCAGTGTTTAGCTCCCAACTTGTAAGTGAGAACATGCGATATTTGGTTTGCTTCATCCATGTTGCTGCAGAGGACATGATCTCATTCTTTTTTATGGCTGCATAGTATTCCATAGTATGTATGTACCACATTTTCTTTATCCAGTCTACTGTGGATGGGCATCTAGGTTGATTCCATGTCTTTGCTATTGTGAATAGTGCTGTGTTGGAACATAGGCATGCGTGTGTCTTTATGGGAGAATAATTTATATTCCCTTGGTTATATACCCAGTATTGGGATTGCTGGGTTGAATGGTTGTTCTGTTTTAAGTTCTTTGAGAAATCTCCAGACTGCTTTCCACAGTAGCTGAACTAATTTACATTCTCACTAGTCCTTTATAAGTGTTCGTTTTTCCTCACAACCTCCCCAGCATCTGTTATTTCTTGACTTTTTAATGGCCATTCTAATTGGTATGAGATGGTATCTCATTGTAGTTTTGATTTGCATTTATCTAATTATTAGTGATATTGAGCTTTTTTAATATGCTTGTTGGCTGCATGTAGTCTTCTTTTGAAAAGTGTCAGTTCATGTCCTTTGCCTATTTTTAATGGAGTTTTTTGTTACTTACTTATTGACTTGTTTAAGTTCCTCATAGATTGTGGATATTAGGCCTTTGATGGTGGCATAGTTTGCAAGTATTTTCTCCCATTCTGTAAGTTACCTTTTGCTCTGTTGATAGTTTCTTTTGCTGTGCAGAAGCTCTTTAGTTTAATTAGATTCTACTTGTCAGTTTGTTTTTGTTGCAATTACTTTGGGAGTCTGCCAGGGCCAATGTCCAGCATGGTATTTCCTAGACTAGGGTCTTTGTAGTTGGAGGTTTTACGTTAAGTCTTTAATCCACTTTGAGTTGGTTTTTATATATGGTAAAAGGAATGGGTCCAGTTTTAATCTTCTGCATATTCTGTATATGGATAGCCAGCTATCCCAGTACCATTTATTGAATAGGGAATACTTTCCCCATTGCTTGTTATCATCAGCTTTGTCAAAGATCAGATGCTTGTAGGTGTACAGCTTTATTTCTTTTTTTTTTTTTATTTTTTATTTTTGGAGACTTTAGTCTTGCTTTGTCCGCCGGGCTGGAGTGCAGTGGAGTGATCTCGGCTCGCTGCAACCTCCGCCTCCCAGGTTTGAGCAGTTCTCCTGCCTCAGCCTCCTGGGTAGCTGGGATTACAGACAGACGTCACCACGCCCGGCTTATTTTGTATTTTTAGTAGAGATGGGGTTTCTCCCGTGTTGACCAGGCTGGTCTCAAACTCCTGACCTCAGGTGCTCTGCCTGCCTCGGCCTCCCAAAGTGCTGGGATTACAGGTATGAGCCACTGCGCCCGGCTGGTGTACAGCTTTATTTCTGAGTTCTCTACCTTGTTCCATTGGTCTTTGAATCTATTTTTGTACCATTTCCATGCTGTTTTAGTTACTGTAACCTTACAGTATAGTTTGAAGTTGGGTAATATGATGCCCTGGGCTTTGTTCTCTTTGCTTAGGATTGCTTTGGCTATTTGGGCTTTTTATTGGGTCAGGGTCAGATTTGGAATATTGTTTTCTCTTTGTTTTGTTTTTATTTTTGTTAGTAGATGCTGTGCATGCAAGAATTTTTTTTTTTTTTTTCCCCTAATTCTACGAAGAATGTCATTGGTAGTTTGATAGGAATAGCATTGAATCTGTACATTGCTTTGGGTAGTATGGCCGTTTTAACCATTTTTCTTATCCATGAGCATAGAATGTTTTTCCATTTGTTTATGTTGTCTCTGACTTCTTTGAGCAGTGTTTTGTAATTTCTTGTTGTAGAGATTTTACGCCTCCCTGATTCGTTGTATTTTATTCTTTTTGTGGCTGTTGTGAATGAAATTGTGTTCTTGATTGGGCTGTCAGCTTCGACATTGTTGGTGTATAGAAATGCTACTGGTTTTTGTATATTGATTTTGTATCCTGAAGCTTTGCTGACGTTATCAGAACTAGGAACCTTTGGACAGATATTATGGGGTTTTCTAGCTATGGAATCATAATACAGCCTGCAATGAGAGATAGTTTGACCTCCTCTCTTCCTATTTGAATGCCTTTTATTTTTTTCTCTTGCTTGATTGCTCTGGCTAGGACTTCTAGTACTAGTTGAATGGGAGTGGCAAGAGTGGGCATCCTTGTCTTATTCTGGTTCTCAAGGGAAGTGCTTCCAGCTTTTGCCTGTTGAGATGGTGTTTGCTGTGAGTTTATCATAGATGGCTCTTATTATTTTGAGATATGATCATTCGATGCCTGGTTTGTTGAGGGCTTTTAACGTGAAGGGATGTTGAATTGTATCAAAAGCCTTTTTTTCATCTATTGAAATTTGAAGTGATGATGCAGTTTTTGTTTTTAGTTCTGTTTATGTGATGGATCACATTTGTTGATTTGCATATGCGGAACCAACCTTGATTCAAGGAATAAAGCCTACTTGATCATGGTAGATTAGCTTTTTGATGTGCTGGTGGATTTGGTTTGCTAGTATTTCATTTATTTTTACATCTGTGTTCATCGGGGATATTGGCTTGAAGTTTTCTTTCTTCACTGTGTCTTTGCCAGGTTTTGGTATCAGAATGATGCTGGCTTCATAGAATGAGTTAGGGAGGACTCCCTCCTTGATTTTTTGGGAATACTTTCAGTAGTACGTTTGGTAGCAGCTCTTCTTAGTCTGGTGGATTTTGGCTGTGAATCCATCTGGTCCAGGGCCTTGTTTGGTTGGTAGGTTTTTAAATTACTGATACAATTTTGGAACTCGTTGTAGGTCTGTCCAGGGTTTCAGTTTTTTTCCTGGTTCAATCTCGGGAGATTCTGTGTTTCTAGGAATTTATCCATGACTTCTAGGTTTTCTAGTTTGTGTGCGTAGAGGTTGAACTTGTATTTTCTGACTTCTGCCACAGCCATCTCCCTCCCGTAGAAAAGATGTGACATACTCCCCGTCATTTGGAGGTGCTAGGAAACATAACCGTCTTGTTTTTTTGCTAATGGAAAGGAATTGAGTTTTGTTGTTGTTGTTGTTGCTTATAGAGAGAGCTGTATTCCAATGTAGTACAGTAACCTACAGACTGTCTTACCCTGGGCAGACCTGCCAGCACTTAAAATTACAATAAACATTGCTTAAAAGAATTTTATGTGATACAACCAAATATACAAGTACAAAAAAAAATTTTGTGTGTTGTCTTTTTCCTTTCTACCCTTTGTTTCTCAGCTGTCCTCCAGGAGTGCTTGACTCTACCAGTATTTGGCTTAAAATGAGAAACCTTTGTCTACACCTTTGATGTTTGTCTGCACAAAAATAAAGAACCTGGCTTTCCATTAAAATAGTCCTTAAAGAAGCTAGTTTGTGGAGTCTTTGTTACTTGTGTAAAGCGTATATTTTTGATTGTTTACTTTTAAAAGAACTAAATATTTCTCTTATACTTTAGTATTTTGGTTTTACTGGTTTTATGTAATGAGGGACCCCATTCCATAAATGTAAGGATTTGTGAAGGATCTATATCCATTTATTAATCCGTATCTTTTTGAAGCATTTTATGAGCATCTGCTAAATTGAAAATATTTAGCTTTATGATTATATTAAGGCTTGAAAATTGTCCAATCCTAAAATGTATTTTCCTTTTTTAGTTTTTTTTTTTTTTTTTTTTTTTTTTTTTTTTTTTTTTTTTTTTT
>NC_045453.1:10959445-10985429 GCF_002776525.5 Piliocolobus tephrosceles
TTTTTTTTTTTTTTTTTTTTTTTTTTTTTTTTTTTTTTTTAGTGTAGACACTGACTTTTCATTCTCCCCTTGCTGCTGCATGTCCCTGTGTGATCGGGGTTTTGTGGTGGCAGTAGAAGCTCCCTTATCACCTTTTGTGTAGAGGAGCCTCTGGGGAGAAAGCAACGCCCTGAAAATGCTTCCTGGTACAATTTCAGGTTTAAGAAGCTCGCTCCCATTTGGCTTTTCCTGTGGATGGCTGGACTGCTCCAAGAACATTCCTTCAGTTATAGCCATTTTGTCATTTTTCCTTTTGGGAAATACTTTATGTATACCTTTATTATGGGTTTTGATGATGGAGCTGGGAGGCCCCAAGTTTTGGGATTGGAGCCACAGTTTCTTCTCTTCCTTGTATCTTCCCCAGCGTCTTACTCAGCAGCTCCTGCTATGCTGTGACACCCTAGAATGTATCATTTCGAAATGTCACAGCTGCCACTAGGTCATATGGGAACGTGGAGCTGGCTGGGGGAGAGGTGCAGGTCAGTGGTAGTTTTTTGTTCCTGCATTGGATCTTTGAAGAAAATGTAAAAGCGGCACTCTTATTTTCAATCCAAATATTCATATATTGTGTTTTCCAAAAAAATAATGAGGGATTGAAATTGTGGTTTAAGAGGCTGTGCTTTTCAAGTGTAGGTCCTGTGGCCTTAGTAGCAAGAGGTAAGCCTCCTGGCAGGATGAGGGGGCTTGGCGGGTGTGTTAAATATTGGTGGGGTGTGGGTCAGCTTCCCCTTTGGGCTTGGCTCTCTCAACCTCCATACTATGAAATAGTCCTTTGACTTAAATTCAGTGTAGCAGGTCACCTTTAAAACTGGGGCCTTTGTAAACTGCTTCAATAACCCTTTATGACTCTTAATTGGGGTAGCCAAGCAGTGGGTAATTTTGATATACCATATGTCCTGTAGCACAACGGGGCAAGATGATGGAGATTTCCAGGAGTCCTCTACTGGAAATCTTATCTTACCAAGTCAAGCCCCTGCCCATGGCGTTATTTCTTACATATTTTTTTTTCTTATATAAGTACTTCTTAGCAAGAAAGAAAATAGGTTTAATAATGTTTACATTTTGATCATTGTTTCTTGCATGTGTTGTGAGAGGAAACGCTTATAGTTTTGTTTTGAAAATGAAATTCCTGTGGAAAGGTCATTACAATGCCAGCCCCTGTCATTTCTAGCCCTCTTATCCCCAAGCTCATCTGCAGTGTGTCAGGTCTGGCTTCTCTAACCAAAAAAGGCAAAGAATGTGTAAGCCCTGCTCCCTTCAGCAGATTGTCTGGGTGCTCCGTGATGGGTGGAGTTCATGGTGTCAGCTGGATCCACAGGAAGCAGGGAAATGTTATAGACACATTTTCTCCTGCAAGTTTAGAGAGTCTGTGCAGCAAGATTCCGAAGCTTTGCCAGGAGCATAAATCCTAGGCTTTATCTCAGAACTACACACTGGGCCTTACCCTCTACATTGTAAACATTTCTTGACAGTCAAATAAACTCAGGCAGTTTCTCGAAGGTTCCTGCCACCTCCTCCACCTCCCCTTCTTGAGGATCCAGACACAGGTTTGCTGCAGCAAGTCAGATATCATTCTTCCCTATTCAGGGCCCCCCACCACCCCACGGCTCTTCTGGGCTGGAGCAGGGTTGCCGCAGTAGATACTTGCCGCTGAATGGAAGGCCCACCTCAGTCCCCCACCTCTCAGTATAAATAATGCATGCACTGGAGAGGAATAGCAACCAGACTGCTTGGGCTTGCCTTGTCTTCTCTTGCATAAGATTGGTCGTGGAGGAAAGGCACCCTCTGAAACTGAGAGTACTGGAGAGAGCCTTGTGCGCTGTGGTTGAGAAGAGTGCGCTGGTGGGGAGAGGAGACTGATGGGCAAGAACGCTACAGTAGGATCATCCTGCAGCTGTAAATGGCACAGGACTGGAGCTCTTGAATTGCAGTTCTAGGCAAGGAGCGTGGGTGTTGGATGAAAGGCTTAGTCCTGTGTTACATACAAGAATAAAGTATCTGAAACAAGAAGCATGTGACCACCTGGGCACATCATTTTTCTACCTGAGTGGTATTTAGTGTACTAAAGAGATTAAGGGATGCAGCACACTTAAGACGAGGTGAAGAGTCTGAGTGGGTTTCATCACGTTGGAGTTGGTTTTTGTGGGATGTGGAAAAGAGGCCCGGATTTCTTCTGAGAGCAGGAGTAGCTGAGGAGCCCTCTGGCAGCAGAGCTCGTGAACTGCACTTGTGTGAGAAGGCAAGCTGGTAAGTTGGGACACGAGATTCTTGGATTTTCCTGAGACCTTTCTCCTTCATCTCTCCAGACCCAAAGAGAATAACCTGAAAAGGCAGCTAGTGAGGATCTACAAGACCCAACTGAGAAAGCTTAAGAACCGGAGAATTCAGAGGCAGGTGAAGGCTGGAGTTGCATTTGGGGGGGGTTTGTTTGGAATCACTCCTTTGGCTCACTGCAGTCGCCGCCTCCTGGACTCAAGCAATCTTCCCACCTTGGCCTCCTGAGTAGCTGGAACTTATTGGCGTGTGCCACCACGCTTGGCTAATTTAGCATTTTTTGTAGAGATGGGATTTTGCCATGTTACCCAGACAGGTCTTGGACTCCTGGGCACAAGTGATCCACCTGCCTCAGCCTCCCAAAGTGTTGGGATTACAGGCATGAACCACCTTGTCTAGCCCGGAGTCACTGTTAATTTCTTTTGTTGGTCCATGGCAAGGTTTGCAGATGACTTTGTTTGGAAAGCCTGAATCTGTTTTTAAAAGCAGGGGTAGGGAGTGGGAAATCACAGTGTTACTACTTGAGTCTGTTTAGTGGACTATAAAAATTACTATAGCCTTAGTTTAACCTAATGAGAGCTTGCCGTGAATTCTGGCCTGCTTGCCTCTCTTCAGGATATTAATCTGGGTCACTTGACTGTCCCAGTTAAACAGGTACATGTTTTAACAGTTTTAAAGGCAATTGCTACCTGTATTTGGTTATTCCGAGTATATACCCAGTTGTCCTTGCCAATACATTTAAACCTCTTAGCCTACAGATCTTTTCTTTTTACCAGCCTCAGTGTTTTGTGTTTTTTATTTTTTTGTGGAGACAGGGTCTCACTGTGTTTCCCAGGCTGGTCTCGAACTCCTGGCCTCAAGCAGTCCTTCTGCCTCAGCCTCTAAAAGCACTGGGATTAAAGGCATGAGCCGCCGTGCCCAGGCCAGCCTTAATGTTTATTAATCCTTTTCAGTGACAGCCTCACTCTCACTCTTGCTTTTCTCCAGTGAGTCCTTCCTCCTACGCCTGCTCTTACCATAGGCGTCCCTGCGGGAAGAGCCACCCAGTGGCATGTAGAGCTCTGGGCAGGATCCGTCCACTTCCAGAGTGGCCTGAAGACTGGAACACATTTCTTTTTAGTTAAATGAGTTTCTTCGGTAATGTCCGGAATATAATATCAGCCTAAGCATGAAGGAATCCCCTGTACCCAACCCTATACCCCCTTCCAAACAGAAAAGTGTTTTTTGGATTTTTTTTTTTTTTTTTTTTTTTTGAGACGGAGTCTCGCTCTGCCGCCCAGGCTGGAGTGCAGTGGCCGGATCTCAGCTCACTGCAAGCTCCGCCTCCCGGGTTTACGCCATTCTCCTGCCTCAGCCTGCCGAGTAGCTGGGACTACAGGCGCCCACCACCGCACCCGGCTAATTTTTTGTATTTTTTAGTAGAGACGGGGTTTCACTGTGTTAGCCAGGATGGTCTTGATCTCCTGACCTTGTGATCCGCCCGCCTCGGCCTCCCAAAGTGCTGGGATTACAGGCTTGAGCCACCGCGCCCGGCCGGGTTGTTTTGTTTTTTGTTTTTTTTTTGACACGGAGTCTCACTGTTGCCCAGGCTGGAGTGCAGTGGTGCAATCTCAGCTCACTGCAACCTCTGCCTCCCAGGTTCAAGCAATTTCTCCTGCCTCAGCCTCCTGAGTAGCTGGGATTAACAGGCACCTGCCACCCCACCCAGCTAACTTTTGTAGTTTTTAGTAGAGACGGAGTTTCGCCATATTGGCCAGGCTGGTCTTGAACTCCTGACCTCAGGGGATCTTGCCCGCATCGGCCTCCCAAAGTGTTGGGATTACAGGTGTGAGCCACCGCGTCTGGCCACAACTGGGATTTTTAAGAAATTCCCTAGGAGATAGTTAGTTGAACTTAAGGTGGTGTCTAATTAGATCAAAGTGCCTTCCATTTTAGCTTCAGTGAACTTGCCAGGTTGGTCTGATGATAACTCAAGAGTAAGGAGTCTTGGATTCTGATCTCAGCTCAGCTTCTAGAGACTCGGTGGTTTTCAAACTGTTCTTGAGGGACTCCTTCAACTGAAGGGCTCCCTAGTTGCCGAGAGTGGTTGGCTCTGAGTCGAGGTGGCTTTGATTTGTCAGCTTTGGTCAGAGAATTCAGGTGGGGGCAGGAAGTCCCTGTTGTGTAGTTGTTTTGCCGTTTTACCCTTTTTGTACCTTCAATTCAGGAGAAGTTTATTAGATGAATCCATGTCCAGAAATAGAGAATTAGTCACCTTCATCCTATATATTAATTTCCCTTGAAGTATGAACAGCCAAAGAAGAAAAGTACTTGTGGGAGAAAGGGGGTTCAGATCCTCAAATCTGAAAATAGTTTTCAACTTCAAGAGCTTGAGAAGTGACTGTTAATCGAAGCCTGAGTCTCAGGAGTTACTTCATGTGGCATGCTTATACCTGATGTTATGTTTTAGATACGGCTCATTCACTTGGCACATGTGCTGGGTGCCTACTGTTTGCTGGACACTGCAGAGCCTGGTGGATGCTGGGGGAAGCAGATGGGTCTCGTCCTGGCCTCCAGGAGCTTACTAGTTAAATGTGGGAGTCATTGCTAATCATTTACATAAGTCATTGTTTAGTTTTAGTTGTAGTAAGTTTACAAAGGAAAGAAATGGGCTGCTAGGAGAGCTCACTCTCTACCCTTTTCTGTTCCTTTGTGGACTGCCTGAGGAGCTCTCATTGTGGACGGGAGACCGATTGCCTGCAGTAATGGGGAGAGGATATGCCTGCTTCCCTCCTCTCACTCCTTGCTTGGACTTTTATCTTTACAACTTGAACTAAGTATTCTTCATTTGACCTTTTTCCTGCCTCATTATTCTTCCGAGACATTCTTTAGCTTCTACTTTCTGCCTCTTCAGGTGTGCATCAGGGATCTGATATCAAGGAATTTAGAAGCTGAAAAGAAGTGTTATGGTTCAGTTCCCTCACTTTCAGATATGGAAAAAGGGAACACATCCACGGTCACACAGCAGGTTAGAGGTAGAACCAGGCCTAAGTCTAGGTCTCTGCCTCTCAGCCCAGTGCTTCTTGTTACATTCCTGCAGGAAGACTTTCTAAGTCAGCAAGGGCCCAGCCTCAGGGACCTATTTACCCTTGCAGACACACCAAGAGGACAAAAAATAAGCCCAAGGGGGCCAACAGCCCCAGACTTCACATGGCCTAGGGTTGTTTTCTGTATATCTTGGCAGATATATCAAGAGTACCTTTTTCTGGGAGCTGAGGAAAGCAAAAAAAAAAAAATGCCCCATTCCTATCATTAGGAGATTCATATTCTAGGGAAACATAGAAGTCTCACATGTATGGAGAGAGCATAGCGCAGCTTGCTAGGGGCTCAGGCACACACCGTGTGTGAGGGGGAGCTCTGGAGCAGGAGGAGATGGGGAGTCGTTTCCTGGATGCAGAGCAAGGATTTTCCTAGAGAGGTGGAGTCCAGATAGTCCGAGGGGCAGAGGAGTGGAGGCCAGGCTTTCCTAGGGCTGGGAGAAGAGAGAGACCCCCTCTAGGCTCGCAGGGAATCCTGAAAAGTCGTAGCAGATACAAAGAGGGTTAGGAGGTTGTGAGAAACACCTTGGCAGGGGCTGATTTTGCAAGACCTTGAGCTCTGCTCTGACAGACTAGATCATGGAGCTAGTGGGTGCCGTGCCTCACTTTCTCAAGGGAGTGGTGTCATGAAAGCTGGGCTTTCGGGAGAGAAGTCTGATGGCATTTTAGGAGCCCTAGGGGTCAGGAGGCCTCACCAGGGATTACTGCAGTGACTCAGTCATGGAATGAGGAGGCCCTGGTCACAGGGAGTAGCAGTGGGGTATTTTGAGCTTCTGTAGTGTTTGTTTGCAAAACATGATAAATTTAGGTTAATCTCCAACCTTTGACATAGAAAGTATAACTTCACTGTGTTTTTTCTAGCCGTGTCTAGGTGGAGTCCACAAAGAAATTGTGACGCTCAGGTGTCTGTATTTTATTGTATAAGGCATTTTGAAACTTGAGAATGGACAAAAAGAGAATGCAGATACCAAGTGTCACTTCTTTTTACTTCCAAATCTCAACCCTAAGTTGAATACCATTTAATTCACTGTTGCCAATATCGTACTCTACATTCCTTTTTTGATAGAAAGTTTTGCCTTTTCAGCATTTGAAGCCCTAGCTTTGTGATACAGCTGAACAGGGTGGGCAGGCTGGTTGGGACAAGGAAGAACACGAGGATGAGAGTAACTGCCCCGGCTCCAGCAGCACCCAGGCCCTCGGCACGCACAGACTTAACGGTATTGTCTTCTCTTTATCTCCTTAGGAATACAAACAGAAGCTTGCGCGAGTAACCCAGGTCCGCAAGGAACTGAAATCCCATATTCAGAGCTTGCCAGACCTCTCACTGCTGCCCAACGTCACAGGGGGCTTAGCCCCCCTGCCCTCTGCTGGGGACCTGTTTTCAACTGACTAGGATGGGTGTCATTTCCCAGATTTCTGTTTGTACCAGCAGAAAGAAGAGGTCAAGTCATGGTTGGAAATAACCTTCTAGCCCCTGGTTCTATCCCTTCTTCCGCCCAGCCCCCCAGCCTCAAGAAAGAACCTCAGACTCTGATTCTCCTCTTCAGCCTCTCATCTTGAGCACAGTTCAGAACAGTGGCGACTGGAATCTGGTTTATATTCATATTTGCAAAGACTACAGACTTTTTCTCCCACTTCACATTTTCATGCGCCCCTGTTGGTTTTCCATTCTTAACTCTCTCCTTATACCTAAGAAGTTATGAAGATCATGTGTACTTCTGGAAGCTTTCAAAAGAATCTTGTCCCTCATGACAGCATTTTGTCATGAAAGCAGCTTCTCCTTTCTGAGCTGGGCTTGTTCAGGTTCGGTGTGGGCTTCTACTAAGGCACTTGTCCTGGAGATGTTGGCTCTCCCAGCTACATCTGCCCCAAAAGGTTGGAGGCATAGCTGTCGTAGCATTGCCATAAAGAGTTTGCCAAATCTCTGATCCTCCCTTTCCATTACTTCTGCTAGTGATGCACAAAGATTAGGTGCATTTATTTTGTAAACAGATTGGAGAATCTAGCAATAAGATTCAAAGCTAATCTGGAGCATAAAGGCACAGTTCAGAGACAGAGTAACAGGGAACACAAGCATGAATTAAAAGTAATTTATTTGCTTCAAGTTCCTAGATACAACTGTCCTACACTGCACTGCTCCACTGTCGGAGCACCTTCTGAAAAACAGGATGCCTTGATCCCTGGTGGGTGCGAAGGCAGTTGTTAGGGGTGGCAGACATTGGTGGGCTCCAAAAGATGAAGGCCCCACACACAGGTGTGCTGCATTTGGGCTCTGTGTGGGTGTTACTTGGACCCTTTCTTCTGGGAGTAGGGTACACACTAACGTTCAATCCACTGTCTGGGTGCATGTCCACAGTATGGTGACTGAACTCGAGCATCACTGTAAATAGGACACTGAGCAGGTCTGTCTGTCAGGTCACACCACTGCACAGGTCCTTGTCCCCACACGATGGGGAGTACTTGCATCACATGTTATTGAATAGCTCGTCTTGGGCAGGGGAAGCGGGGAGTTGGGGATATTAATTGGGGGTTTTAATTCTATTATCATGTCAGCTGACATTATGACTATATAATGTAGTTAGAGACGATTTTTATCTTGCTTATAGTAAAGGTTCAGTCTGCCAATTGTAAATCATTCAATTTGGCAGGCTTATTTTTGACATTGGAAAGGGCAGAAAGCGATTTGCCCCAGTAGTGTAATAGGAGTTATAGACCAGAGGCTGAAACCCAAACTATATAAAAAGGAATTCCGTGGTGGGGGGGCGGGGGGGGCTTTGTAATCTCCATTAATTTGTGTTGCTATCTCCAGGATCACCAAAAATTACATGTAATTTTACATGTTAAACACATTGAAACATAATCTGTGTTTATAAAGCGTAACGGGCTTCCCTTCCAGAAGCTCTCATGCTTGTCATGAAGTGAGAACAATGAAAAGTCGTAGCAGATACTCAGTTTAACTCTGTGTAGAACCTAGTAGTGTTTGAGCTGTTATTCCAATTTGAATTCAGACTGTGTATTGTTTGCTTATTGACACTGCCGTTCTGTCACTGTTAAATTAATGAGTCTATAAGGTTTTTCTTCCAGAGGCCATAGGTGACATCACTAAAATTGCAAGATCAATTGTAATCTTTGCTGCTGCTGCACTCCCCAACCTCTCCCCTGCCCCCTGTGGTGTGCTGCTTTCTAGATGAGCGTGTTTTGGAGCAGGCCCATCTTGGACACTCTATGCTTTCACCAAGGAAGTGAGATCTGACCAGCCACAATCCAGCCGAAAGAAGATCATCGATACTTGTTCTGATCAGCTAGATGAAAATGTAACAGAATGGATTTAGCCCACTGCTCTGTTTTATCCAACTGAGTCTCTGACCAGCAATTGGTGCATAATTATTACAGCAAAAGTAAGAAATGAAACTAGCAATTATGTAAATGAATGTGTTGGCCTCTTAATACCTGTTACTAGTGAACTTCCTGTGAGGAAGTTAGTTTTTTGTTTTGATGAAATGCTTTTGTTTTTTAAATCTTAATTCTGCTGTCCACATCCTCCCAAAGTGTGCTTACTTCATTTGTTTAATTTAAATGAACCTTCCTCCTTGTATGTATGAGGTGACTTGGTGGGTGGGGTGGGTGGTTTTTGTTTTTGTGTTTTTTCTTTCTTAGGGCATCTGTAGGCCTCAAAGGACCTTTCCTTTAGGTCATATTCCTCAGAAAGTCTTCAATCTTCCCTTGTTTTTGTTTGTTTGTTTTTCTTAAAGAATATTTTCAAAGCTTAAATTTGTATATTAATTTAGGACTATTTAGAAGTATAGGCTGTCATTGGCGGCAGCAGTATATTCTGAAATGTCTCATAGATATATATTTTTGAATAAAGATGGTGTTGTTGAACAACATTGTGTGATTTTTTTTTTAACCTACCCTGTTACTGAAAACAGTGCCTTTCTTTGTAAGCAGTGTGTGATTAGTAATCACCAATAGAGAATGTGCTGTCTGCACAGAATATTGTCCCTTGGGAGTTTTTGTGTCTGTTAGTGGCACATAAATACTCAGCACTTACATACTATTTTCTGGTTCTTTCCAGGGGCTTAATTAGCTTTAATTAGGCAATCCACACAGTACCCATGAGAGGTGTCGCCATAGTTTTACCCTCATTGTACAGAAGTGGGAACTGGTGGGGAGAGGTTCAATGACTCTTCCCCCGTACTTCACAGCCAATCTCTGACAGATTAAAACTTGGAAGTTCTTTGATTTTCACGCCTTTGTTCACACCAGTAGGCCTCCTGAGAGCGATTTGATTTTGGCAGTGCAGGGAAAGCCACTCTGAACAGTAAAAAGACGAAAAATGAGATAATTGCGAACCCAAGTGGTGTGTCTCCTAAAAACAGTCATAGCTCTCCTTTGTCCTTTTCACTGGTACATGGAGTGAAAGCATATTGACTGTGTATTGCTGGTTAAAGCTCTCAAAATAACAAAAAATGGTTTGAATTAGGTCCTTTTGAAGCAAGCGATATGTTTGGAAGGATCATAAACCTGTCCACTGGGTAATGGCAGCATCTGCCAGAAGAAATGGATTTATCTGTTTGTCTTATGGTGCAAAAACTTTTGTAGTAGGTGTCGTTCAAGACTACAACCCAAATAAGTCCAGTATTAGGAAAATTGAGACTGCATTACCCAAGTTCTGTCTTAAAATATGAAAGTTGGATGTTACATGTGAACCTCAAGAGACAAGATCTCCTTCTGTGTCCCCAGGTTTCATGGCCTAATTTCTTCACTTCTGGCTATAAATAGTAAGTCCATGATTCTTCTGGTTTAATTAGCACTTCAGGCTACAAAATGACTTTGAGGTCCTCAGAGCTGAAGACAGAGCTACCCGAGAGTCCATGAATCTGTCAAAATGCTTATCCTTTGTGATTAGAGCCATTAACTCTGTGACCTTCCTGGGCAAGGTATTTTCCTCTCAGTTTTCTTTTCTTTTCTTTTCTTTTTTTCTTTTTGAGACAGGATCTAACTCTTGCCCATGGTGGTGCAACCTTAACTCACCGCAGCCTCAATCTGCTCGGCTCAAGCTATCTTCCTACCTCAGTCTCTCAAGTAGCTAGGATTACAGGCATCTTCCACCACGCCTGGCCAATTGTTTTCTTTTCCTGACTTGCACTGTTACACCCAGACCGTTTGTTCCCCAAAGAAGACCACCAGAGTCCAGAGTCAAAGCCAAGCGGCAAGGATCTTTTACTGCAAGTTCGAACTTGGTCCCTCCGCTTCACAGCTTACAAGAGGGCCCCGAACAATGCGTGCGCTCGCTTTTTATAGCCCGATGTAAACAGGACTTGTAAGGTTACAGAGGAACAAGGGAATTCTTTAGGTTACAGCATTACAATTGGTTAACATTTTAAGTTATACATTTAGCAGTTTTTTAATTGGTTCCCGTGCTTTTAGTCAAACTACAAACGGCTGTGTCCTTATCAGGGATTTTTCCAGGTGGTGTTTTTTTCTAAAGTTGAGATATATGGCGGGACGTGTTTGTACTGGGCTCAGGAAGTTGAGAGATATATGGTATTTGTACTGGGCTCAGGAAATTGAGAGATATATGGTATTTGTACTGGGCTCAGTAAATTGAGAGATACATGGTGTTTGTGTTGAGCCCAGGGCTGAGGAATGTGCCTGATTTCTTTCAGCACAAAATTTGTGTTTGGTTTATTTGGGATCTTTAAGAAAAAGCCATTTGCTAGCATGGTTTCCTCTTTTACTTTCTCCTGGAATAATTCATCTGGCTAAAGCTCATCTCTCACTGCTACCTCTGTGGGATTTTCCATTTAAAAATCACGCTTCCGCTCTGAGGCATAGATTCAATTAAGAATCCATTATTCTCCTGTACAGTAGGTTGGGATTCATACAGCTTTATGTAGTGTTGAAAGCCCAGTGTGTTCCATTTGTTTAGACTCTGAAATAGTTATTTTGCATTAAAAATTCATTTCCACCATTGGTTTAATAAATATTAAAATTAGCAGCAGGAACCCATTTAGTATTTTTTGTGAATAAAAGGCAGCTGTGGTGAGTGATAACTCGTATCTTCTCATCTCCTCTCACTGTGACGACCTTGGGCAAGTCACTCAGCCCTTGGGGACCTCAGCTGCTGCTTATAGGAAATGAGTAGGGTTGATGACGTAACCTCTGAAGTCCTTTCCAGATCTGAAGTCCTGTGACTAGGTTTTCAGAATATTTCTTCCCACTGAGAATCTTAAACTCAGTACCTGAATAATGTACTCCATAGATTTTAAAATACTATCTATACAAATTCTTAGTTATGAAATAGATAAAAGTAGTTATGAACATACTTGTTAATAACTGAGATGTTTGTAAAAAGGGCCTAGTGCTTTGCTACAAATTAGGGACTCAGTGGTGGCTGTTACTATGTTAAATAATGAATGTAGGTATTTATAAACACATGTAACAAGATTAAAATAGATGTTTGCTGGAAGGAGTAATAGAGACCACATGGCTAGACTATCTGCAGCATTTACAACAGAGCGGTCAAAAACCTGTCATTCTCAACACCCCCACCCACATTAAGGGTGTGAAGAGTCAGGAGTTAAGATAAAGGAAGAGGATTTGGGGTGAGAATTATTTGAAAAGAGCCATTGGCATGTTTGGCGTCTCCCTAGTGGGATCAGTGGGTGCCACCTACACTTCATCTCAAGGCTAGGGAAAAGGGCCTCCGCGGAGCTTAGTATGTATCCCTGATCTGATGGATTAAACAGACCCCTGCCTGGAAAAGTCTAAAGGATGAGATGCCAGTGCTGGATAAGTTTGATGACGAAGCAAGGGAGAGTCTGGGTGCAGTCTCCACTCCTAGAGTTTGTCAGGGCAGAGCACGCATGTAGAACTGGCCTGCATCCTGGGGTGATAGAGCCTGGGCAAGAGGCTAGGGGTTTCAAGGAGACGAACTTCAGACTCGCAGTGCTGAGGAAGGAGTAGAGAGCAAAGAGCCAGGGAGAAAGCCTCACCCCAAGAGACCCCAGGTGATGGGAGATGAGGATGGGAGACTGGGGGAAGGGAGGAGAGGAACCACTCCAAGGAGCATCTGAGGAGCCTGTGGTGGAAGGAAGCTGTTAAACTTTTGCCCAGCAGCGCCCAGTCACCACCACCACACCTTAAGTAAGGACTGTCTCTTGCTACTTCTTCACCCCCACTGCTCTGTCCTTAAACAAGGGAGGCCTCGCTTCCTGGATGCTGGCCTCCCGCTCCCAGTACACCCAGAGGAGTCACCTTCACATGATAGGCTATTTTGATTATAACGGGATTACACATTTGCATCTCTGAAATGAGACTGTTTGCACTTTAAGTGTGACTACAGAAATTTTTTAAAAAATTACTAGAGAAGTTATGGAGGCCTGGGTTTTACTTTGAGAGTTAGACGATACATGAACACAACGAATTGGATTTCAAGGGACATTAGGAGACAAAGTTGCTTTGCAATTGCAGTTCCTAATCCTGCTTGTGTACTGTGCTGGTTACACACATATGATTCATTTTAAGACCTTTAATTCTTGGTTCACCTTTCCATTTTTGTTAGTTAAAAAGTTCATTTCTATAACCTCAGTTTGTTCATTAAATTGTGAATTCATAATCCTATGTATACGTGAACATATTTTTCAAAACTGTGGTAAAATACATATAACAAATTTACTATTTTAGCTGGGCCGGATGACTCATGCCTGTAATCCCAGCACTTTGGGAGGCCAAGGAAGGTGGATCACCTGAGGTCAAGAGTTCAAGACCAGCCTGGCCAACATGGTGAAACCCTGTCTCTGATGAAAAAATACAAAACTTAGCCAGATGTGGTGGTGCACGCCTATAATCCCAGCTACTCAGGAGGCTGAGGCAGGAGAATCACTTGAACCTGGGAGATGGAGGTTGCAGTGACCCAAGATTGTGCCACTGCACTCCAGCCTGGGTGACAAGAGCGGAACTCCGTCTCAAAAAAAAAAATTACTATTTTAAAGTGTACAATTTAGTGGCATTTAGCACATCTGTGATGTTGTGCAGCCGTCACCCTGATCTAGTTCCAGAACATTCTCATCCCCCCAATAGGAAACCCTGTACACATTAAGCTTACTCCTATTATCCCCTACTCCCAGGCCCTGGCAACTACTAACCTGCTTTCTATCCCTATGAAATTGCCTATTTGGATATTTAATATAAATGGAATCACACAATATATGACCTTTTGTGCCTGGCTGCTTTCATTTAAGCATAATGTTTTTAAGCTTGGTTCATCTATGTTGTAGCATATATCAGAATTTCATTCCTTGTTACGATTGAGTAATATTCTATTGTATGGATATGCCACGTTTTATTTATCCATTAGTTGGTGCACAATTGGGTTGTTTCTACCTCTTCGCAACAGCCAACCGGGCTGCTGAAAATGAAAGAACACATTCCTCAGCCCTGGGCCCAGTACAAACATATATCTCAACTTCCTGGGCCCAACACAAACACATTCACACAATTCACACATTCCTCAGCCCTGGGCCCAGTACAAACACATTCCTCCATATATCTCAACTTCCTGGGCCCAGTACAAACACTCCATATATCTCAACTTCCTGGGCCCAGTACAAACACTCCATATATCTCAACTTCCTGGGCCCAGTACAAACACACCATATATCTCAACTTCCTGGGCCCAGTACAAACACACCATATATCTCAACTTTGGAAAAACACCACCTGGAGAGACCCCCAATAAGGTCACAACTGTTTACGGCTTTACTGAAAGCATGGGAACCAATAGAAAACTGCTAAAGGTATAACTTAAAATGTTAACCAATTGTAATGCTGTAACCAAAAGAATTCCCTTGTTGCTCTATAACTTGTTTACATCGGTCTATAAAAAGCAAGCACATGCATCGTTCGGGGCCCTCTTGTATGTTGAGGAATGGAGGGACCAAGTTCAAACTTGCAGTAAAGATCCTTGCTGCTTGGCTTTGACTCTGGACTCTGGTGGTCTTCTTTGGGGAATAAACGGTCTGGGCATAACAAGGTAACTTAACTGCATGGCAGGACAAAGCCTAACCCTATTTAAAGAAATACAACAGAACCTAGCACTCAGCAATGTAAAATTCACTGTGTTTACTGTCCAACAAAAAGTCACCAGGCATGCAGAAAAGTAGAAAATTATGGCCCGGAGCTAGGAGAAAAATAAATTAGTAGACCCAGAATGACACAGATTATTGAATTAGCTGACAAAAGCCTTAAGATAGCTATTAATGTTGCAAGTATTCAAGGAGATAAAGGAAAACATGAACATAATGAGGAAAGACATGGGATGTATATGACTTAAATCCAAAGCAAATTCTTAAGAGATGAAGAATATTTGAAATTAATCTCAATGGGATTAACAGCAGATTGGACATTGCAAAAGAAAAGATTAGTATAACATTAAAGACATATAAATAGAAATTATTCAAAATAAAGCACGGAGAGAAAAGTCTGGACAAAGACTAACTGGAGGAACCTGTGAGACAGTACCGAGAATCAAAAATACATACTGAAAAGAGAGGAAAGAGGCAAAGAGACAGAAAACACTTTTGAAGAAATGTCAAAGAAATTTGGTGAAAATTATAAAGCCATAGATCCAAGAAGCTCAGTAAATGTCAAAAAGAATAAACATGAGAAAACTACACACATTAAAACACATCATAGTTGAATTGCTGAACCAGTGGTAATTGGGTAAAAAAAAGCATTATATACAGAAGAACAAAGATAAGAATGACATAAGACTTCTTAGAAACTATGTAAGCCAGAAAAAATACCATGACATCTTTAAAGTGCTGAAAGAAACAAAGTAAAACAAAACAAAACAACATTGGTCTACAATTCTATACTTAGCAAAAATTTCTTTCAAAAATGAAAGTGAAATAAAGGCTATCACAGCAACAAAAACTGAAAGAATTCATCACCGCTAGTATTGAACAATAAGAAATGTCTTTTCAGACAGAAGAAAAGTCATATCAGATGGAAATCTGGATCTACACAAAGGAATAAAGTGCACTGAAAATGATAACTACATAGGAAAGTATATAATATTTACCTGATTTAAATCTCTTTAAAAGACAATTGACTAAGCAAAAATAATAATACATTTGGGAAAAATAGTGAAATGTATGACAACAACAATATAAAGGTCAGAAGGGGATAAATGGAATTATACTCTTGTGAAGTTCTTATAGTATTTGTGAAGCGTTATATCACTTGAAAGTACAATGTGATAAGGTAACAAGTACACTAAAAGTCTAAAACAACCACTAAAATAACAAAACTAAGAGTTGTACCTAAGAAATCAACAAAGGAGATATAATGAAATTGTAAAAATTATTCCATTATTCCAAAAGATGATAGAAAAAGGAAAATGAACAGAAAACAGATGAGACAAATAGAAAGTAAATAGCAAGATGATAGACTAAAGCCTAATCATACCAGTAATCACATTAAATGTAAATGGTCTAAACATCTCAATGAAAAGGCAGAGCTAGATTGGATTTTTTTTTTTTTTTTTTTTTTTAATATGGAGTCTTGCCTTGTCGCCCAGGCTCCATTGCAGTGGCATGATCTCAGCTCACTGCAACCTCTGCCTCCCAGGTTCAAGCAATTTTCCTGCCTCAGCCTCCTGAGTAGCTGGGACCACAGGCACGTACCACCACGTCCAGCTAATTTTTTGTATTTTTAGTAGAGATGGGGTTTCACCTTGTTGGCCAGGATGATCTTGAGCTCCTGACCTCGTGATCTGCCTGCCTTGGCCTCCCCAAGTGCTGGGATTACAGGCGTGAGCCACTGTACCCAGCCAATAGATTGGATTTTTTTAAAAAGGCAAGACCAAGTATATGCTGCCTACAAGAAGCAAACTTTAAATATAAAGACAAATAGTTTAAATGGATGAAGAGATATATCATACCTACATCAGACAAAAAAAATCTAAATAATATCAGGCAAACTAGATTTCAGAGAAAAGAATACTATCAGGGATAGATGAGGTCATTTTGCAATAATAAAGGGGTTAATTAAGAGGACATGATAATTTTAAACACTTAAGCATTTAATAACAGAGTTTTAAAATATATAATGGAAAAACTGATGGAACTGCAAAGAAAATAGACAAATCACAATTATAGTGGATATTTCAATAACCTTATCTTAATAATTGATAGAATAATGCTGTGGACTAAATGTTTGTGTCCTCCCTTCTCTCCAAAAATTATATGTTGAAACTTGAATCCTCAATATGGTGGTATTTGGAGATGGGGTCTTTGGGAGAAAATTAGGTAATGAGGGTGAAGCCCTCATCATGGGATTACTGCGCTTATAAGAAGAAACACAGAGAATTTGCTTCCTCTCTCTCTGTCCTCATCCTGTGAGGACACAGAAAGGTGGCTTGTCTACAAGTCATGAAGTGGGTTCTCACCATAACCCAACTAGGCTAACACTCTGTTCTCAGAATTCCAGCCTCCATAACTGTGAAAAATAAATGCTTATTATTTATGCCATCCTGTCTATGGTATTTGTTACAGCAACCTGAGCAGACTAAGACCAATAAGTAGGCAGAAAGTCAGGATTATAGTACACTCATACAACACCATTAACCTTGACCTGATTGACGTTTCTAGAGTACTCTACCCAACAACAGCAAAATACAAATTCTTCTCAAGTGTCTAAGTAAGATTTACCAACATAGGCCACATTCTAGGCCGTAAAACAATAAATTCAAAAGTTCTCTAGCAAGCTGACTAAATTTTTATTTTAAAAAAAATTTTAAGGGATTCAAGTCATAGAAAGAAAGTACATTCTTTGACCACAGTGAAAATTAAAATTGAGGCCGGTGCAGTGACTCACACCTGTAATCTCAGCACTTTGGGAGGCCAAGGCAGACAAATCACCTGAGGTCAGGAGTTGGAGACCAGCCTGGCCAACATGGTGAAACCCTGTCTCTAATAAAAATACAAAACTTAGCCGGGCATGATTGTGGGTGCCTGTAATCCCAGCTACTCGGGAGGCTGAGGCAGGAGAATCGCTTGAACCTGTAAGGCGGAGGCTGCAGTGAGCCGAGATTGCACCACTGCACTCCAGCCTGGGCAACAGAGCAAGACTCCATCTCAAAAAAAAAAAAAAAAAAAAATGTAAAGCAATACTGAAAAGATCCCCGGAAAATCCCCAAATATTTGGAAACTAAGTAACATGCTTTCAAACAAAATACGGGTAAAAAATAAATCAAAAGGGAAATCAGAATGTATTTTGAACTGAATGAAAATTAAAACCCAACATATTAGAGTTTGTAGAGACAACAAACTAGGAATAGAAGACAATTGCTCCAACCTGATAAATAGCTTCTATGGAGTACTCATAGCTAACAACATACTTAATGATGAAAAACTACAAAATTTCCCTCTAAGACCAGGCACAGTGGCTGATACCTATAATCCCAGTGCTTTGGGGGCTGAGGTGGGAGGATTGCTTGAGGTCTAGAGTTTGAGACCAGCCTGGGCAGCATAAGTAAGACCCTGTCTCCTAAAAACTAAAAAAAGAAAAAATCAGGAACAGTCCAGGCACGGTGTCTCTCACCTGTAATCCCAGCACTTTAGGAGGCAGAGGTGTGCAGATCACGAGGTCAGGACATCGAGACCATCCTGGCTAACACGGTGAAACCCCGTCTCTACTAAAAATGTGAAAAAAAAAAATAGCCAAATGTGATGGTGGGCACCTGTAGTCCCAGCTACTCAGGAGGCTGAGGCACAAGACTGGCATGAACCCGGGAGACAGAGCTTGCAGTGAGCCGAGATCATGCCACTGCACTCCAGCCTGAGTGACAGAGGGAGACTCAGTCTCAAAAAAAAAAAAAAAAATTAGGAAAAAGACAAAGATGCTTTTCTCCATTTCTATTCAACATCGTACTGAATGTTCTGGTGAGGGCAATCAGCAAGAAAATGAAATAAAAGACATTCAGGCTGGAAAGGAAGAAGTAAAACTATTGATATTTTATTGATATTTACAGGTGACATGCTCTTGTATACAGCAAATCCTAAATAATCCACTAAAAAATTTCTAGAACTAATAAGCAAGTTCAGCAAGGTGGCAGGATAAAAGACCAATATACAAAAAAGAAAATTAATTGTATTTCTAAACACTAGCAATGAACAATCCAAAAACAGAAAAAGGAAAAAAAAGAAAAAATAGAATTAAGAAAATGTTTCAAGAGCATCCTAAACAATAAAATAATTATGAATAAATTCAACAATAGAAGTGCAAAAGTCATACTCTGAAAATAACAAATATTGTTGAAAGAAAAGAAGGCCTAAATAAAGAGAAAGACATCCCATGTTTGTGGATTGGAAAACAGTATTATTAGGATGCCAATACGGCCGGGCACAGTGGTTCATGCCTGTAATTCCAGCACTTTGGGAGGCTGAGGTGGGCAGATCACCTGAGGTCAGGAGTTCAAAACCAGCATGGCCAACATGGCGAAACCTTGTCTCTACTAAAAATACAAAGATCAGCTGGGCATGGTGGTGGGTGCCTGTAATCCCAGCTACTCAGGAGGCTGAGGCAGGAGAATCATTTGAACATGGGAGGCAGAGGTTGCAGTGAGCCGAGATTGTGTCATTGTACTCCAGCCTGGGAGACAGAATGAGACTCCATCTCAAAAAAAAAAAAAAAAAAAAAAAAAAAAAGATACACACACACACACACACACACACACACACACACACACACACACACAAATACTTCCCAAAATGATCTACCTCTTCAATGCAATTCCTATCAAGATTCCAGCAGGCCTTTTTTTGTAGACATTGACAAGCTGATGTTAAAATTCACATGGAAATAGTCAATCTTAAGAAAGAAGAGCAAAGTTGGAGGACTCACTCTGTGAGCCCCAATTTCAGAACTTACTACAGAGCTACAACAATCAAGACTGTGTAGTACTGTCGTAAAGACAGACATAACTGAATGGAATCTAGCATCTAGACACTAATCCTCACATTATGGCCAATTGATTTTCAACAGTGCCAGTACTCTTCAATGGGGAAAGAATAGCCTCTTCAACAAATAGTGCTGGAACGACTGAACATTCACATGTAAAATAATGAAGTTTGACATCTTCTTCACACCATACATAAAAATCAATTCAGAATGGATCATAGACCTAGAAGTAAGAAGTAAAACTATAAACCTCTTCGAAGAAAACATGAGTAAATCTTCATGACCCTGGTTTCAGCAAAGCCTTCTTAAATATAACACCAAAAGCACAAGCAACAAAAAAGTACATAAATTGGACTTTCTCAAAATTAAGAACTGGGAAGTCTTCATTTGGACCCTATCAAAAAGGAAAGACAGCCCCGCCCCGCAGAATATTTGCAAATCATGCTGCGAGGTTCTGAAGTGAGTAGTGAACATTTGACTACCTATGAAGTGATGAGCCAGTTATTGGGCTATAACTGTAAACTCCTCCCCCCTCCCCACCATTTATTAACCACAATAATCCTGTGACTTCACAATATCCCCACTTTACAGATGAGGAAACAGAGGCTCAGGGATGTTGTGACTTGCCCAAGAGTGTGATGCTGGTATAGATTGAACGAGGATTCAGCCCCAAGTCCCTCTTGTCTCCAGCTCTCTTTCCATCACCCTGTATTGCTTGTTGGAGAATGCCAGATGTAGAAGATCTGCAGCCTTGTTTTACACCAGGGGAAACTGAGGTCCAAGAGAGGAAATACTTCTCCAAGTTTCTGCTGCTGCCTCCTGCCTCCTGAATTGTTCCTGTTTGTTACCGCAAACTACAGGGAACCTACGTGATAAAATCTCACTCATCTGGGCTTACCTAATGCAAAGTTACATGAACAATATTCTATTTTAAAAGAAATAATTTGATTGCTCTTAAAGTTGTGAGGGAAGGATTGTTGGGCAGTAGAAAGGACAGTCAAGTTAATAACCTGATAGATGTGAATTTGAGAACTGACTTGTACTTTATTCATTCTGGAATCTAGGATATATGACTATGCTGTGCCTCAGTGTCCTCATCTGTCACATGAGAGGGTTGTGCTTTACCCACCTCTCCCAGTGTTGCGGGGGCTCAGGCAAGATGAGCAATGCCACTGGGCCTCAAAGACAATGGAGTTGGCACAAGTGTAGTAATTGTTTTATGTCAAAAGGACTAGGGCTAAAATTGCTGAGAAGTAGAGTTCTTTTTGCTTCTCTCTCTCTCTCTCTCTCTCTGTATAAATATTACTGTTTTTATTTATTGAGATGGCGGACGTGGTGGCTCACACCTGTAATCCCAGCACTTTGGGAGGCGGAGGCGGATGGATCACTTGAGGTCAGGAGTTTGAGACCAGCCTGGCCAACAGGATGAAACCCCATTTCTACTAAAAATACAAAAATTAGCCGGGCGTGGTGGTGGGCGCCTGTAATCTCAGCTACTCTGGAGGCTGAGGCAGGAGAATCACTTGAACCTGGGAGGCAGAGGTTGCCGTGAGCCAAGATCGCACCACTGCACTCCAGCCTGGGCAGCAAGAGTGAAACTCCGTCTCAAGACATAATTAATTAATTTAATGAGTCACTAAGGCTTGCTTATCCATTGTGGGCAAAAGGGTACTGCTTAAGAGTTTGAAAATTTCTTTTATTTTGTATTTATTTGAGACAGGATCTCACTCTGCCAGGCAGGCTGGAGTGCAGTGGCAAAATCATAGCTCACAGCAGTCTTGAACTCATAGGCTCAAGCCACCACACCTGGCTGATTTTTAAAATTTTTTGTAGAGATGAGATTTTGCTATGTTGGGCAGGCTGGTCTTGAACTTCTAGCCTCAAGCAACCCTCCCACCTCTGCCTCCCAAAGTGCTGGGATTACAAGTATGAGCCACCGCACCTGGCCTGACAAGTTCTTATAAGTAGGTTTAGCAGTCTGGGAAAGCCTGGCTTGTTTATAGTGATGTGCCTTTCCCATAGCTAGTGCACGAGTCAGCAAACTTTCCTTGGCCTATTCTTGTAAATAAAGTTTGACTAGAACACAGTCCCACCTGTTTGTTTATGTGTTGTTTGTGGCGGCTTTTGCCATAAAATGGCAGAGTTGAGTAGTTGAGACGAAGGCTGTATGGTGGCCCACAATGTCTAAAATATTTTGAGCATGTGACACGTGTTACAACCTCCAGAGGAAGTAGCCCCACTGCACAGAGGATAGCAAAGCATTCTAATGCCTGCCACTAGGAGCGGCAGTCCAAGAATACCAACCCACTGCATGGTTTGCAGGTGCTGGGGTTGCCAAGAAAGCCACTTGCACAGGCCTTGGATGGCACAATGCTTTATTCACCTAGAGAAGAGACAGAGCAAGATCAGCCTCCATAGTGAGCATCAGTCCCCCATGGCCAGTGGGTCTCGCTCGGGAACCAATGCTCACTATTGCACTCTTGCAGCCCCCCTTTCGTGCTGCAGGTGAGGGACTCTGTTCCCTCTCTGCCAGGAACACATATAGCAGTGGGCTGGCCAGGTGTCATATAGCACCCGTGTCTAAGCAGACTAAAGAAGTACACATCAGCTAGGCGTGGTGGCTCACGCCTGTAATCCCAGCACTGTGGGAGGCCGAGGAGGGTGGATCACCTGAGGTCAGGAGTTCGAGATCAGCCTGACTGACATGGTGAAACCCCATCTCTACGAAAAAAATTAAAAAATACAAAAATTAGCCAGGTATGGTGGCAGGTGCCTGTAATCAATCCCAGCTACTTGGGAGGCTGAGGCAGGAGAATCGCTTGAACCTGAGAGGCGGAGGTTGCAGTGAGCCGATATCGCGCCTTTGCACTCCAGCCTGGGTGACAGAGCGAGACACTGTCTCAAAAAAACAAAACAAAAAAAACACAAAAGTACACATCAAGCCCAGAACAGGAAAGACATTTCCAAGAGAGGTGATATACCCAGCACAGGCTTTGAGGGTTCTTTACTTTCCTGTGTGGAAATGTTCCAGGCCAGAGGCAGGCTCTTACGCAACCATGCAAGGGCCAGCAGGCTGTGTCTGCCTTTCCCAACATCTTTACTATCTGGCCCCTTACAAGAAAGAGTTTGCCAATCTCCAGATTAATGCGATATGTACCTCATCCCACAGAGATCGTGACGGCTTCTGAGTTATTGGGCTCTGAATTAATGAGGTTTCTGTGTATTTCCTAACACGTGCTCTTTCAAACTCTCAGATACTTAGATTGGGCAGTTCTCTCCTCTCCTTGGCCCAGGGGCCCACTGTGTCATTGTGGCCTGTCAGATCTGCATCTGGGCTCAAAGCCAGGTTACATGCATTCTGCTTCCCTGGATAGTATCTCTGTGACATTGCTACCCTGGAGGATTTGTTTCTATTTCAATTAAATCAGATTAGTCCACTCACGTGCTCTTGTCTTGGGCAAAGAGCCCTGAATTTGGAGCCCAGTTGAAGTCTCAACTCCATCACTGCAGAACTGGGTGACTTGGGACAAATCAATTCTTGACAAGGGGCTGATGTATCAGGAAGGCTTAAGTATTTCCAGATCTCCCTGGAAGCCTCGTCCCCATGTTTAACATGAACAACTACAATGAGAGACAGTACTGGGGTGCTTACAGGCAGCAGCTCCAGACTCCAATGATCTGAGTTGAAGTCTGGAACTTATTACCTAACCTGCTCTTTGGCCAAGTGACTTCACTTCCCTGTGTCTTGGTTTCATCATCTGTACACTGGGAAGGATAATAATAGGCTCTATCTCATAAGATTGTGGGGACTTCATGAATTGCTATTGCTCAAGTAACAAGCTACATATCTGCCAAATCAAGTTGTTTGCTGATACAGAACAATATGTGCAAACTCAGAGTGACAGCCTGAGATGGGGCACAGCTGGACCCAATCAGGAGGTCCCAGAGTATGAACTGTGTCCCCTTAAGGTCACAGCTGTTGTAAGAAGATGCTGGAGAAGGACCCTGGCCAAGTGCAGGAGGGTGGCCAGGCCTCAAAACCAAGTCCTCCCAGGAAGGAATGGATAACAGGGAATAGTTTAGCCTATAAGTGAAGAAAAAGCAAGGACAGTGGGGTTCAATGGCTGTGGATGAAGCTGGAGCATAAAAATGGTTCTTGCCTTGAGGATAAAACTGGGGCAAGAGATGGATGTTCCAGTGGGGAGGGCTTCTGTCCCATGACCAGGAAGACATGTTGCCCCACCGAGGCTGGCTGACCCTTCTCGGCTCGGGTGCTATGAGGAGCTTCTTGGTCAAGGTGCAGAATGGGATGAGATGAAGCATATAAGGCCCCTCCCAGATCCAATAGTCCAGACTAATGTTTCTGTTGGCTTTGAGATTGGACTGCTGATAAGTGTGGTAGGAACAAAGCCATTGCTATTTTAACATTCCAAACTTTGAAGCTTGCCAAGAACTTTATAAAGAGTGTCTGCTCAGATTTCCCAGGCTGCCTCCTGATGAAGGGCTCAGTGGCTTGACATTGCTATGAGACCCTCCCCGCTTCCTCACATGTATTATGACACAGGGATGGTGGTGACAGCCCCTGGCAAAGTCAGGAGTCAGCTCAGCCTGGCGTGTCATGGGAAAGCAATTTATATGAGAGCTGTCTTTGCTTAAGAACCCAAAGTGGGTAGGACCTCCAAACTCTCTTTTGATATTTGCCATGGTTGCCTTTGAAATCTCAAAAAGACCATCCAGACCTGGCCCCTAGTTTACCCAGAATGCAGCAGTGTCTGGACTTTATTTGAATGGCCTGCAAGTCTGTAAAGTCATTCCTAGTGGTAGATTTCTTATCTCCTCAGCCAAAACAAGGACGGAGAGTTCTGGTTATAAGGCAATAAAGTTTATTAGGCTCTGGGATTGCATTATAGTATGACCTGTTACACACTGTTTCAGATACGCTGGGGTTCCAGTCCAGCTCTCGCCACCGCCATCTACCTGGCCACCAATGGAACAGACTGGTAGTGAACTCCTGGTCCCTGGAGGCAGCAAAAGAAGCCACTTACCGGGGAAGTACGTTACAGAGGGTATCCTGCAGACTCAAATAGAAGAGAGGCTGCAAACTCCAATGCCTATAAAGGCTGAGAAGGCAGTGAGGAGGAGGGAATTTGGACCACTCAGACAGGAGAGACAGACGGTGTGCCTGCCTCTGCAGACAGCCACTGCTCAGGTCAACCAGGTGCTGGCATGCAGGATTGCATCGCCAGATTGTCCGATTTTTCTAAGAGGAGGCTGAAAACCTAGGTTTGTATGTAAGAATCTCTCGATTTTAAATGTTGGAAACTAATTTGGATCTTTTTGGAACACTAGTTTGCCACTTTTGCAAGTAGAATTACTCTCTAGGGCAGGAGTCTGCGTAGCTGACCGCGGTCTCAGTAAGAACCCCTTGTTCTAAGAAGAATCTGCTAGTCTCGAATCAGAGTCTGTAGCTTTCTTCAAGTTAATCTTGGCCCACCACCTGCAGCCTTGTGTGGAGACATTGGCCTGAGGGTGAAGAGGCCTTGGTTCTGGTCCCAGCCCCGACACTGATGACCTGTGTGACCTCAGGAAAGTCTCTGTTCCTTTCTGGCCTCAGTTACCCCTTCTGGAATTAGCCTAGAGGGTCTCTGGCCCCTGCCAGCTCAACCAGTCTAGGCCTCCACCTGGGAGAAACCCACAGTGGAGAGTTTTCCAAAGCAGAGCTGGTTCTTGATTTGGGGTAAATGATTGGGTTTTTTTTCTTTCCTTCCTTTTTTTTTTTTTTTTTTTTTTTAATTTAAGAGACAGGGTCTCACTCTGTTGCCCAGGCTAGAGTGCAGTGGTGTGATCATAGCCCACTGTAACCACAAACTCCTGGGCTCAAGCAATCCTCGGGCCTTGGTCTCCTGAGTAGCTGGGAGTACAGGCATGCACCACCATGCCCAGCTAATTTTCACATTTTTTGTAGAGATAGGGTCTTCACAGGTTGCCCAGACTGGTCTCAAACTCTTGCCCTCAAGCAATTCTCCTGCCTCGGCCTCTCAAAGTGTTGAGATTATAGGCTGGAGCCACGGCACCTGGCCTATTTTCTAGACTGATTGTGCATCTTTAGGTATTTCCAAAACTGAGAAAATAACTTACCAGAAAGAAGGCTTCCCAGTGACTTCCAGCCTTTCTGCCGATGGCTGATGGAGTGACCGGTGAGCATTTGTCAAATGCCAGTGGTGAAGATTCGGTGGTGACAGAAGGCAGATGGGGCTTGTGACTGATGGAAAACATCAGGTGAGGGGTCACCCCAGAGGCCTGGCTTCTCAGCTCTGTCCTTGTGACTGCAGCCTGGGTAGTCCTTCCCGTCTCTGGGCCTCAGTTTCCTCTTCTGAAGATGAGAAAACAGTTTGGCTGGATGGTTTCTGAGTCGCCTTTGAGCCCTGGAGTTCTGTGATTCCAACGAATTGATGTTTCGAAGTTGTAGTTTTATCAGCTGCACAAGGACTTAAATCTTTTTTTCAATTCAACAGATGTTTTCCCTTCCTTCTTCCCTCCCTCCCTCCTTTCCTTTCTTCCTTCCTTTCTTCCTTCCTTCCTCTGCCTTTCTTTCCCCCTCCCCTCCCCTCCCCTCCCCTCCCCTT
>NC_045453.1:10985829-11051824 GCF_002776525.5 Piliocolobus tephrosceles
TCGGCCTGTGTCCCTGGCGGGGGTCAGGGCTGCCTCAACTCCTCAGCTCCTGGCCCTGGGCCTACGGTTTTGAGTCCAGAGGGAGGTGTTGAGGAACTCCCCTAAACCCCAGAGACTGCTGATAAACCAGGCCCACATGCAAGGTGCACCTCCTGGGTGATAAGGCCCTGCCATCCCCATCTTGTTTAATCCTCATAGTAACCCTCCCAAAGTAGGCATGTCCATCAGCCCGATGCTGCAGGAGGAAGCCGAGGCCCAGGTTTGCACAGCTGGAAAGCACAGGGCTCTCTGGCTCCAGAGTCTGCCTGATCACCCGCTCTGCTTCCTTTGCCCCACCATGGGGAGCATGATGGATGTGGTGCCTCAGTGGTTTGGGGGAGCTGCTTCGAGGAAGAAGGTGGGAGAGTTGAGGAGGCAGGGCTCCTGAACCCCCTACTCCCCACTCCACCAAAACAGCTCCACTACTCTGTGCTGTGCCATTAGGGGATCAGGTACAATATGGTTTGGAAGACAGAGTTACAAAAACAAACCAAAACCAGGTCACACACTGTTTCACAATTGTGTAGTCTGAACAGAGAATGTTCCAGCCCCAAGTCCCCATACCATGTGACCTGAGGAGCCAGTAATAGCTCCTCTCTCCTGAGGAATTATGGAGAATTCCGTGAGGTCAAACAGGCAAAGCCCAGAACACAGTGCCAGGCACAGAGTGAGTGCTCAGTGTGGTGCTGGTGGTGGTGGTTTCAAGGAAGGATTTGCTTTAATCTAAAGGGCCTGGGGTATGGAGAAAACATTCCTCTAGGCAATAGGGCGCCTTTGGAGGCTTCTAACAGAGTGACCTCCCTCAAGTTTGTGTGTGGAGAGGCCTCCACACGGGGAGCTGTGTTCTCTGCCAGAAAACTTGAAATAGGAAGATAAGCCTGGTGGGGCGGGGTTACGGGAAAGGGAGGAGAAATAACCGTTGTGGGTTTTCTCTGAAAGCAGAGCCTAGGGGAGGTTGAACGGATAGTGACAATATTAGGGATTGAGGTGGAGCCATAAATCCCGGCTCATTATCCCCAGAGTACCAGAGTGATTAGGCTGACTTTAAGAGGAGCCAAAGGAAAGAAGAGAGGCTGGCTCCCAAGGTGAGAAGAGCTGAGGTCCAGCATGGGGAAGGACCAGCCTCTCGCTCCGAGTCCAAGTTCTTTCTCTGGCACTCCTGGAGGTAGCCCATCCTGCCCCTGCATGAACCCTGCTGGTAACAGGGAACTCAGTGACGTGTGCAGTAGCCTGTTCTCACAAGGTTCATCTCTGGATGTTCAAAAGAGCTTCCTGCCTGCCGAGTGCAAACCTTCCCCGGAAGCTTCATTCAATAATTCAGTAAGTCTCTGGGCACCTACCATGTGCCCTGCCCTCATGAGGAGGGAGCGACATAGCATTGAGCAAGACCAAGTCCCAACGATCAAGGAGCTTAGGTTCCGCTGTAGGAAGGCAAATATTATACAATGATATCACATAATGCCAGGTGATAATAAGTGCTATGACAAAAATTAAAATAGAGTGACATGACATAGTGACTACCCTTGATAGGGTGGACAGGGAAAGGCCTGAAACATTTAAGGGCAGGCATGAATGATAAGAGGAGACTAGCGACGGCAGACTGCATTTTCCAAAGATGGGCTTCAACAATATCTTCCACCACCCCCGCTTTTATGCAGTGTGACTCACACTCCTTCAGCAAGAGATGGAGTCTGTTTGTCCAGCCTTGATTCTGGGTGGGACCTGTGATGGCTTCGACCAATGGAATAAGGCAGGAGTGATGCTGTCTTATTTCTGGATGTAACCTTTAACTACTCCAGTAGCTTTTGCTTCTGGGTTTTTGGGACTCTTGTTTCTTAGGCCACTTCCTCTTGGAATCCAGCTGCCATGATGGGAGAATTCTAAGCCACATGGAGTGGCCAACCATGTAACTGGGCTCTCAGCCAACAGCAAGAATCAACTGCCCACCATGTGAATGTGCTGTCTTGAACATTCAGCCCTCGAGCCTCAGATGACTGCAGCCCTATCCCCCACCTGACTGCAACTGCAGAAAGAAACACTCAACTGGACACAGTCAACCCCAGAAGCATAATAAATTACTATTTTGTTTTTGTGTTTGTTTTTGTTTTTGAGATGGAGTCTCACTCTATCACCCAGGCTGGAGTGCAGTGGTGCGATCTCGGCTCACTGCAACCTCCACCTCCCAGGTTCAAGCAATTCTCCTGCCTCAGCCTCCCGAGTAGCTGGGACTACAGGCACCCGCCACCACACCTGGCTCATTTTTGTATTTTTAGTGGAGACGGGGTTTCACCACGTTGGTCAGGCTGGTCTTGAACTCCCAACCTCAGGTGATCTGCCTGCCTCGGCCTCCCAAAGTGCTGGGATTACAGGTGTGAGCCACCATGCCCAGCAATAAATTACTGTGTTATGTCTCTAACTTTTAGGGTATAAGAAATAAGTAGAACACCACTATCCTAAACAAAACAGCTTTGTGCAAAGGTCCTAAAGAGGGAAAGAGTTTGGGATATTTTGAGAAATCAAAAAAGTCCAGTTTGGTTAGAGTAGAATGGGTGACTGGGGAACTGACAGAGAGAGGCAGGCGTGCACCAGACCATGCAGCTCATGGTAGGGACAACAGGGAGACATTCAATGGCTAGGCAAGGGCATGCATGATTGGATTTATGTTTGAGAAACTCCCTCTGGCTGCAGAGAGGAGAATGGATTCTAGGGGGTTGTGGTATTTTTTAATAATGTTGAATTTTGGGAGGCTGATATTTATTTTTTATTTATTCTTTTTTTTTTTTTTTTTTAGAGACAGGATCTCATTCTCTGTCACTCAAGCTGGAGTGCAGTGGCTTGATCATAGCTCACTGCAGTCTTGAACTCTTGGGCTCAAGGGATACCCCCACCTCAGCCTCCTAAGTAGTTCAGCCTCATCAAATGAATTGGAGTTTATTCACTCTTTTTCTGTTCTCTGGAAGAGATTATCAAAGATGAATGTTAGATAGAACTTACCAGTGAAGCCATCTGAGGTTGAAGTTTTCTTATGGGAACAGTTTTCACAACTGATTCCATTTCTTTAATTGTTAGAGGACTATCTAGGGTTTTTTATTTTGTCTTAAATCAAAATTGGAATGTTATACCTTCTAGTATGTTGCTCATTTCACTTAAAATTTCAAATTTATTGGATCAAAAATTTTTTAAATAGCCTCTTTTTTCTTTAATGTTAGCAGCATCTGTAGTGATGTCCAATTTTTTATTCCTAATATTTTTGTGCCATTTCTCTTTAATTAATCTTCATGAAGCTTCATCTTTTAACTGGAGCATTTGGTCTTTTGATATTTAATATAATTTATCAATGTATGTGGGTGCTAACCTGCTAGCTTATTTTGTGATTTCTCCCCTCCCCTCCTCTCCCTCCCTTCCTCCCTCCTTCCCTTCCTTCCTTCCTTCCTTCCTTCCCTCCTTCCTTCCTTCCCTCCCTCCTTCCCTTCCTTCCTTCCTTCCTTCCTTCCTTCCTTCCTTCCCTCCTTCCTTCCTTCCTTCCCTCCCTCCCTCCCTCCTTCCTTCCTTCCTCCCTCTCTCTCTCCCTCCCGCCCTCCTTCCTTTCTTCCTTCTTCCCCCACTCCCTTTCTCCCTTCCTTCCTTCCTTCCCATTTTGGATTGATCACTTTTTCATTCTATTTCCCCTCTCTGCTAGTTTGGGGATTATGCACTGTTATCATTGAAATTACAACATGAATATTTAACTTACTGAAGTCTAAATATAATCAGTACCATTGCTCTTCTTCCAGGCCTTAGAACACTGCTACTCTAATTTGACAACACACTATAGTTTTGGTGTATTCTAACTATTCTTTTAAAAAGATAAACTCTACAAGACATTAATGTTATTGTTTTATGTAGTCAGTGCTCAACTAGACTGGAAGATGGATTGATCGGTTTCTTTGTTCTTCACTTCTCCTTTCATCTCAAGCCTTCGGTCAGGGTTCATATTCCTTCTACATGAAGTATACACTTTAACAAGTTTCAACAAGCAGATTGTGCTCTATTCTTTTGTGTCTGAGCATGTCTTTATTTAACCCTTCTTCTTGAAGTACATATTGATGAGCATGGAATTTCAGCTGGGTAATTAGTTTCTTTCAGCACATTGAAAGTATCATGTTACTATCACCTGGCTCCGTTGTTGCTGTTTAGAAGCCTTCTTCACTCTGTCATTTCTTTCAAGGTTATTTTTCTTATTTTCTGGTTGCTCATTAGGTTTTTCTCTTTGTGATGTTTTTATGCTTTACTATGATGTCTAGACATGGATTTATTCTTATCACTTTACTTGAGATTTGTTGGGATTTTTGAATTTGTGGATTAGTGCCTCTCATCAGTTTTGGAAAGTTCTCTGTCATTATTTCTTCAGTTAGTGTGTCTGCCCCATTTTCTCTCTTTTAGTTTTCTGAAACTGCTATTAAATAGATGTCAGATATTTTCAGCCTCTCTTCCATGTCTCTCAACTTCTCTTTTATGTTTTACACCTATCTACTTCTCTGTACTATATTCTGGATCATTTATCTTCTGCCTCACTCATTTTTTTCTTTAGCTCTGTTTAATCTATCAAACCCGACCACTGACTTCTATGTTTCAGTTATTGTATTTTTCATTTCTAGAAGTTCTATTTGGGTTTCTCTATTTTTTCAATTATTAAAATTGTTGTAAAATATATGTAACATAAAGCTTACCATCTTTACCATTTTTAAGTTTACAGTTCGGTGGTACTAAATACATACATAATGTTGTGCAGCCATCACTATTTGGTTCTTTTTTAATTCTGCTAGTACTTTTCATGGTTTCTGTTCCCAGTAGATATTTGTAAGGTAACATGCCTTCCTTCCTGCAGTTCCCCATCTAGATTGCTAATCCGCACTTATCTGTACCCATCCTCCCAAATCTGGAGGTAAGTCTCATCTCCTTTTAAAACCTTTGGCTGGACAGTCATGGTAGAAACTAAAGCCATCATCATTTAATCATTTTGTGTGTACTCAAAAAACAAAGAAGGAAACACACTTCTATTAAGTGCTAGGCTATTCTCTAGGGCATGCAACAATGAATCAGGCCCAGAACCTTCCATGGAGGACCTGTTTCCCGGGGGGAGGCTGATGTGAGAAAAAGGACATTTAGAATGAATTCCACATAACTTCTTTGAATGCCAACTGTGTGCTGGTCACATTGCTTGGTTCTGAGTATGCAGGAGGTAAGATACAATCTTCTCTCTCAAAGTTTGTAGTAGAGTAGCAGAGATGAAATGGGCCCTTAAGTAATCATGTAAAATGTCAAAAATGCCAGGCACATGATAGGTGCCTTTTAAATAATCTCTGAGTGAATGATGGTGAATTGCCGTGGGAGTTCAGAGGAGAGAAAAATTGCTTCTGATTGGAACGTATTAAGGAAATCTGTAATGGCATTTGAGTCAGGCCTTAGAAATCTGTTACTTTTGGACATCCAAAGGCAAAGGAGAAGGTAGGGACAATTCAAGTAGGAAAACAGCATGAATAAAGGCATGGAGTATCTTTTTATTTTAAACTGCTCTATTGAGATATAATTCACGTATCGTGAAGTCCCCCTGTTTAAAGTGTACAATTCAATGGTTTTAAGTATATTTAAGAGTTGTGTGGCCAGGCGCTGTGGCTCAAGCCTGTAATCCCAGCATTTTGGGACGCCAAGACGGGCGGATCACGAGGTCAGGAGATTGAGACCATCCTGGCTAACATGGTGAAACCCCATCTCTACTAAAAAAATACAAAAAACTAGCCGGGCGAGGTGGCGGGCGCCTGTAGTCCCAGCTACTCGGGAGGCTGAGGCAGGAGAATGGCATAAACCCGGGAGGCGGAGCTTGCAGTGAGCTGAGATCCGGCCACTGCACTCCAGCCTGGGCAACAGAGCAAGACTCCGTCTCAAAAAAAAAAAAAAAAAAAAAAAAGAGTTGTGTGACCATCACCATAATTTAATTTTAGAACATTTTCATCATCCTAAAAGAAAACTACTCATTAAATCATTCCTCATCCTCCTGCTCCTCCAACCACGACAGCCATAAGCAACCACTAACCTATCTTCTATCCATTTATTTATTCTGAACATTTCATATAAATGAAATTGTACAATATGTGGTCTTTTGTGAGTGGCATTTTTCATTTACAATAACGTGTTCATGTTTCATCCATGTTGTAGCATGTATCAGTACTTTATTCCTTTTTATTGCAGAATAATATTCCATTGCATGAATATACTGTATTTTGTTTACTCCTTTATTCACTCCATTCAAAGAATGGATGTCACTATCATGCATTTATAGATACTTGGGTTGTTTCTACTTTTTGGCTCCTGTGAATATTTGTGTACAACTTTTATGTGGGCATATGTTTTTTATTCTGTAATTCCACCAGGAATGAGATTGGTAGGTAAAATGGTGACTCTATGTTTAACCTTTGAAGAACTGCTGAACTGTTTGCCAAAACAGCTGCACCATTTGATGTTTCCAGAAGCAGTGTATGAAGGTTTTAATTTTTCCACCTCCTCACTCACACTTGTTATCTGTCTTATGGATCATAGCATTCTTCTGGGGGTGAAGTGGCATCTCTTTGTGGTTTTGATTTTCTTAGTGGCTAATGATGTTGAATATGAGCACCTTTTCAGGTACTTATTAGCCATTTGTATAGCTTTTATGGAGAAATGCCTATTCAAATCCCTTGCCCATTTTTTGGGGGGGAGGGGGACAAGGTCCCCCTAGAATGCAGTGGTGCCGTCATAGCTCACTGCAGCCTCAAACTCCTGGGCTCAAGGAATCCTCCTGCCTCAGCCTCCAAAGTAGCTGGGACTATTATGTGCCACCAGGTCCAGCTAACTTATTTTCTTTTTTTTAAGAAATGGGGTCTTGCTATGTTGCCCAGCCTGGTCTTGAACTCCTGGCCTCAAGGCATCCTCCTGCCTCAGCCTCCTAAAGCACTGGGATAACAGGCATGAGCCACTGCACCCAGACTATTTACCTTCCTATTGTTGAATTGTAAGTGTTCTTTATATATTCTGGATGCTAGACTCAGGTATATACTTTGCAACTATTTCCCCCATCCCATGGCTTGTCTTTTCACTTTATGATATTCTATGAGATGGAAAAGTGTTAAATTTTTATGAAGTCCAGTTTATGAGTCTTCTCTTTTATTACCAATGCTTTTGGTATTATATCTTATGTTCTGTTTTGTAATGTGGGGTGAGTCCCATGGGCGGGTTCAGTTTGTGGAAACTCATCAGGCTGTTATAATTTGTGTACTTTTCTGTGCCTGTAAGACTTCAAAAGTCAGTTGTAAAGAACAGGACTGATAATTGCAGCTTCCTTTACTGGGTCATCGTGAGGACTAGATGGGGAAACGTACTCACAGTGCTTAGCACAGAGTGAGCCACTGCTTAGTGCTGACACGTAGGAGTGAAGTTGTTACTGTAGTTATTTTTTTTGTTTGTTTGTTTTTATTTTTGAGATGGAGTCTCACTCTGTCACCCGCTGGAGTTTAGTAGTGCGATCTTGGCTTACTGCAACCTCTGTATGCTGGATTCAAGCAATTCTCCTGCCTCAGGCTCCCAAGTAGCTGGGACTACAGGTGTGCACCACCATGCCTGGTTAATTTTTTGCATTTTTAGTAGAGACAGGGTTTCACCATACTGGCCAGGCTGGTCTCGAGCTCTTGACCTCGTGATCCACCTGCCTCGGCCTCCCTAAGTGTTAGGATTACAGGCGTGAGCCACTGTGCCCGGCCTGTAGTTATTGTTAAAATCTAACTCTGTCCCTTGTCGGGTGGTGATCTTGGCCCTAAGTCACTTCACCTTGTTAGCCCTCACTCTCCTCATCTGTAAAACAGGTTAGCACCATCCACTTCGCCAGGGCCACCAGGGCCCCCAATGAAACAAGATGCGACATCATCAAGCTTGAAGTCTGCCTCCAAGAGGGCCTCACAAAAGCTTGCATTCATGAAACAGGGAAGAGGAAAAAGAAAAATCAGACTGATGATTGAAGAGGGAAAATTGTCAGTGCAGTGATGAGTGTTTGGGTGGCTGCCACGACCTGGGTGTGGGGCAGCCTTTCAGAGTTTCCACAAGCAGGGTTGGCCAGGCCTGGGAAGGAATGAAGGGGGAGATGGCCAAAAAAGAGTTATCTTCCAGGGGCAGTGGGGTCTGGTGGTGCCAGGGCGCTCAGCTTGGGCAGGGCTGGTGTACAAATCTTGGCTTTAGGCCTGGCTGGGCAAAAGTTGACTGACTCTCCGTGTAGAATAATCAGAAACCAAACCTCCCTCTAGCCCTGACCCCAAACCCCTACTGGTCGCCCCTACGTGATTCTAGTCTTCCTGTCTTCGCCCAAACAATCCCACCCCACCTCCCCTATTTCTTGTTCTTGAGGTCTCGCTCCCTGCCCCCATCACCAGGTCAGGTTTTAAGAGGTCTAAACCTTATGCCATCGAAGGAGAGAGTTTCATTAAAGTAGATCATGTACACAGAGAAGGCGCAAATCATGTCTACAGCTTGATGAATTTTACCAAACTCAACATGCTCATGTAAACTGACATTCAAGCCAGGAATCAGGCCACGTGTGGTGGCTCATGCTTCAGCACTTTGGGAGGCCAAAGTGGGCGGATCACCTGAGGTCAGGAGTTTGAGACTAGCCAGGCCAACATGGTGAAACCCTGTCTCTACTAAAAATACAAAAATTAGCCGAGCATGGTGGTGCACACCTGTAGTCCCAGCTACTCGTGAGGCTGAGGCAGGAGAATCACTTGAACCTGGGAAGCGGAGGTTGCAGTGAGCCAAGATTGCGCCACTGCACTCCAGCGTGGGCAACAGAGGGAGACTCTGTCTCAAAAAAAAAAAAAAAAAGAATTGGAGCTTTATTCCCAGCACCCCAGAAAACTCTCAGTACCCCTCTCTTGTTATCCACCCCTTAAATATAACCAGCCTCCTGACTTCTGACATATAGATGAATTTTGCCTGGTTTTGAACTCTGTATGTTTGAAATCATCCAGTGCATGCCCTGGTGTCTAGCATTTTTTTTGAGATGGAGTCTCACTCTGTCGCCCAGGCTGGAGTGCAATGGCGCGATCTTGGCTCACTGCGACCTCCACCTCCCGGGTTCAAGTGATTCTCCTGCCTCAGCCTCCCGAGTAACTGGGACTACAGTTGTGTGCCACCACACCCAGCTAATTTTTGTATTTTATTTTATTTTTTATTTTTATTTATTTTTTTTGAGACGGAGTCTTGCTCTGTTGCCCGGGCTGGAGTGCGGTGGCCGGATCTCAGCTCACTGCAAGCTCCGCCTCCCGGGTTCACGCCATTCTCCTGCCTCAGCCTCCCGAGTAGCTGGGACTACAGGCGCCCGCCCCCTCGCCCGGCTAGTTTTTTGTATTTTTTAGTAGAGACAGGGTTTCACCGTGTTAGCCAGGATGGTCTCGATCTCCTGACCTCGTGATCCGCCCGTCTCGGCCTCCCAAAGTGCTGGGATTACAGGCTTGAGCCACCGCGCCCGGCAATTTTTGTATTTTAGTAGAGACGGGGTTTCACCATGTTGGCCAGGCTGGCCTCAAACTCCTGACCTCAACTGATCCGCCCGTCTCGGCCTCCCCAAAGTCCTGGGGTTACAGGCATGAGCCACTGCACCCAGAAAGAGTCTGGCATCTTTTACTGAACATGTTAGCAAGATTCAACCATGTTGCTGCATACAGCTGTGCTTTGTTTTCTCTCATTCCTATAGCGGCCCTTGGAATGATAATACCAAGGGCCGCTTCTATGTCCATTCAGCAAGTGTTGCATTTTGGGGTTGTTTTCAGCTTTGGGATATTTGGGGAAAAAGCTGCTATGAATATTCTTGCATGTGTCTTTTGGGGGACATGCGGGCTCATTTCTGTTGGGTCATCTGTGAGGGAGTTGCTGCCTCACAAGGAAAGATGAATGTTCTGCTTTAGAAGATTCAGGGATTGCAAATTGTGTTCCAGAGTGGCCGCACCAGCTTCCTCTCTCCTCCCAGCTATGGAGGAAAGTCCTGCTGTTCCACATCTTCACTGACACCTTGTGTGTGTGTGTGTGGGTACACACAGTATGTGTGTGTGTGGTAGGACCTAGTTCATGCGTGCAGTGCGCACAGTGTATGTGTGCGTATATACTGTGTATGTAGATATGTATACACACATACGGGGTGTGTGTGTGTGTGTGTGTGTGTGTGTGTGTGTGTGTATCCCCATTATTCAGAGCCTTAGTCCTTCCCTGTTGGCACCTCTCACTTCATACTGGTGGTCTGTCTGAATGCTCTATGGGACAAGCCTGTCCTCAGGGCCTAAATCAGCACCTGGTCCTGGCCCATATTAGGGGCTATATAGATGTGTGTGAGTGTATATATATATACACACACACAAACACACACCCCAATACACACACACACACCAATAGGTAGATACACACACACATATATATGTGCGTATCTATTTTTTGCTTTTTCATTTTTAGTCATTCTCGTGAGGAGGCTATGATATCACATCATGGTTTTAAGTTTGAGGGAACGTCTTTAAGAAAAAGAAGCCAGGCATAGTGGCTCACGCCTGTAATCCTAGCACTTTGGGAGGCCGAGGCAGGTGGATTACCTGAGGTCAAGAGTTCAAGACCAGCCTGGCCAACATGGTGAAACCTTGTCTCTGCTAAAAGTACAAAAGGTAACCAGGTGTGGTGGCATGTACCTGTAATCCCAGCTACTCAGGAGACTGAGGCAGGAGAATCGCTTGAACCCGGGAGGCAGAGGTTGCAGTGAGCCGAGATCGTGCAATTGCATTCCAGCCTGGGTGACAGAGTAAGACTCTGTCTCAAAAAAAAAAAAAAGAAGAAGAAGAAGAAGAAGAAGAAGAAGAAGATAAAAGAAAATGATAAATTTAGTATAAAAAAAGATAAAATTAAAAGAAAATGATAAATTGAGTACAAAAGTAAATATTTATAAAGAATGTGAAAAGAAATCATAACAAACTGAGGGAGACTTTCAAGTTTTGATTCCTTTCTTCTAAGCATTTCTGAGCCTGTTTCCCAGAATTGTGCGCATTCAGATGTTTCCTGATAATGACCTGGGTCCCTGCCCTGTGTGAACACTGCCGGGCTTCCTGGGATTCCTGGTAGGGGGTCCCTGCAGGTGAATCTCCCTGAGGCTTAAATGTCATCAGCTCCCAGGAAGTCGCCTCTGCCTGGTGCTCACCTCTGGCCCCTGCCTAACTCCCCAGCCCCAGCTCACAAGCTTCCCACCTACCCCTCCCCCTTTCTGGGCTCACAGACTCTCTCTCTCTCTCTCTCTCTCTCACTTTGTCTCCCAGGCTGGAGTGCAGCGGTGCAATCTTGGCTCACTACAACCTCCACCTCCCAGGCTCAAGCAATCCTCCAGCCTCAGCGCCCTGAGTAGCTGGGACTACAGGAATGCGTCACCATGCCTGGCTAAATTTTTTGTATTTTCTGTAGAGATGGGGTTTCGCCATGTTGCCCAGGCTGGTCTCAAACTCCTGAACTGAAGTGATCCTCCCACCTCAGCCTCCCAAAGTGCTGAGATTACAGGTGTGAACCACTGCACCTGGCCTTACAGTCTTATCTTCACATATAAAGCATCTTGTTTAAGGCTCACAATATCCCTAGGAGGTGTACCCTACTGGAACCCCTATCTCACAGAAAAAGGTATGGAGGGGACTCAGGACTTGAGGCACCTGACCTCAAGCCTGCCCTCAAAAATGCCCTGTGCTCCCCGAGAAGTCCCCGCATAGTGCCTGGTGCAGAGCGTGACTCAAAAACACTGATTCCTTTTTCTCCATCCCTTTGAACTTTTAGAACCCTTGAGTACTGTATTTTTTTTTTAACTCACATTGAAGTATATCACGCATACAAATGGAGCGCCATCATGCATATGTGATGAACACATCTTTCCATGTTGAACGTGCTTGTTTACCCAGCACCCAGATGAAGAAAATGAAAAACCATCACAGGCCCCCACAGCCCCTCAGGCTGCCTTCGGCCTGTCTCCCACCAGGGGAAGCATGAATGCGGCTGTTGGTGAACTTCACATGGGTGGAACTGTGTAGTCCTTTGTGTCTGCCTGTGACCTTCATGGTGGGGTTGTCATCATAGAGCCTGCGTTCTCATCATAGAGCCTGCGTCCTCATCGCGGAGCCTGCATCCTCATTACGGAGCCTGCATTCTCATCATAGAGCCTGCGTCCTCATCACAGAGCCTGCGTTCTCATCATAGAGCCTGCGTCCTCATCACAGAGCCTGTGCCCTCATCGCAGAGCCTGCATCCTCATCACAGAGCCTGCGCTCTCATCACAGAGCCTGTGTCCTTATCACAGAGCCTGCGTTCTCATCATAGAGCCTGCGTTATCACAGAGCCTGTGCCCTCATCACAGAGCCTGCACCCTCATTGCAGAGCCTGCATCCTCATCACAGAGCCTGCGTCCTCATCACAGAGCCTGCACCCTCATTGCAGAGCCTGCATCCTCATCACAGAGCCTGCGTCCTCATCACAGATCACAGAGCCTGTGCCCTCATCGCAGAGCCTGCACCCTCATTGCAGAGCCTGCGTTCTCATCACAGAGCCTGTGTCCTCATCACAGATCACAGAGCCTGTGCCCTCATCACAGAGCCTGCGTCCTCATCACAGAGCCTGTGTCCTCATCACAGAGCCTGCGTTCTCATCATAGAGCCTGCATTATCACAGAGCCTGCGCCCTCATCACAGAGCCTGCACCCTCATTGCAGAGCCTGCATTCTCATCGCAGAGCCTGCGTTCTCTTCGCAGAGCCTGCATCCTCATCGCAGAACCTGCGTTCTCAAGGCTGGATGCACCACCATTTTTTCATCACTTTTGCTTTTGATGGTTCCCTTTGGCCTTTCCCCTTTGAAATGGAACACAGGGCTTCTCGGACTCCCAGATGTGTCTCTGTGCCTCTGCTCAGGCCTGTTGGGGAGGGAGCTGGGGAGGCTGGGGGAGTGTATGTTCTGACCCAGTGCCAGCCCCAAGTAAACGTGCTTCTAGGAGGCCCTGGCTTGGCCTCCCAGCCTCTGCCCCTCTTTCCCCAACTCCATCAACATTCTGTTGTTCTGAGCTTGGCTTGAGGCCAAGGGGTGAGCTGGCGGGCATCCTAGGTAAACAAAAGCAGCTGGAGAGAAGAAAGTCTTTAGGGGAGGGAGGGTGGACCCAATCAGAACACCTCTCCACGAGGGCTGAGGGCTGTCAGAGCTTGCATGGGTCCCCTCCCCTGAGAGCCCTGGAACATGGTAGGAGGGGAGGGTGTTGGTAGAGGTTGGGCCTTCTCCAGGCTAGGCCCTGTCTTGGGGAGGGAAGCTGCCTGGGATCAAGTCCCAGCTCTGAAACTTACCAAGTGTGTGACTTTGGGCACGTTTCTTAACCTCTCTATGCCTCAGTTTTTTAATCTATAAAATGAAGGCAGTAAATAACTCGATGCATGTAAGGATTTCTGACCTGCAGTCACTGTTGGCTGTTAGGAGGATGATGTGCTGAGAGATAGCTAGGTACCTGATGTGCACTATTTTATTGAACCTGCGCATTAGTCACTGAAGTAGACACCGTGTCATCCCCATTTGATAGATAAGGAAGTGGAGGCACAGAGAGGGTGACAACCTGCCTGAAGCCACACTGTGAATCTGTGGCAGAGCCAGCTCTGATCCGGAGTCCAGGCCCCTGGCACCAAGCTACGAGCAGAGCTTGGGTGGGGATCGGCAGCCCTGACCTGCCAAAGAGCAGTGCTCAGCACTGTCCTTGTGGGGCCCAGACTCAGCCCTCACATGGGGTTTGAGGGGCAAGGCCTCAGGCTCATTTTCTCTGTCTGTAAAATGGACATATGCACCCCAAAGAGTCAGTATCCTTCCCCTTCCTGGGTTCCTGGCTAGTGGGCTCCCTGGAGTGGGGCATGCTTGGGGGCTGATCAGGGAGGCCTGTGCACCTGCCCAGTGTCAGCAGCCCTGGCGGGAGCAGCCCTGCCCCTGCTCTATAGCTGGGAGGCTATCGGGCCTGGGAGCCAGAGTTGGCAGCCCTTGTTGGGGCTGTGCCCTGACCCTGCCGTCGGGGTGCTCCAGAACAGGGGGCAGGCACAGAAACAGCTATTCCTAACTAAGGCTGCTGAGTATCCAGTATCATAAAGGGCTGGGGAGATCTAGAGGTCAAAGCAGTGGGCTGCAGTCCAGGAAGGCTTCACAGGGGAGGCCTCCTTGGAACAGGTTTTTGCAGACTGAGTAAGAGTTCATTAGGTACAGAGAATAGTAAAAGTGTTTTTGGCACAGGGAATGGCAATAGGTCCCAACCACTCCATCCTTGCCCTTGCTTACTCCCTCTCTATTTCAGGGATCTGGAAGCTGAAAAATGACATTTCCCAGAGCTGCTTGCCAGCCAGTTTCAGGTTAGGACCTGCCAGTGGGAAAGAGGCCTGAGGAGGGGAGATGCCAGCCTGCCTCTGGCTGCAGCCTCAGGTGGCTTCCGCAGGCTCTGTATTTCCCAGCAGCTATATTGGTTCTAGGGCTGTGGGCGCCAGCTCGTGGGCTTTGCAGCTGCTTCCCAATTTCTAGGTCACACTCCTTCTTCCATCTGCTCCTCCGCCCCTTTGGATACTTCTGGAATGAACTTCCTCCATGAACTCCTTCTCTGCCTGAAATAGAAGTGCGGTCTCTGTTTTCCAGCCGGTGACTCACCGATATAATTCTCAAGCCACCCAGCCAGCACCAGGTTGTAGCGTCCAAGGAACAGAAGGATTCAGCACTCAGAACACGTGATGTCATGTTTTTATTTTGATTTATTTTTTATGTGCATGTCATATCTTTCGGCATGACTTCCCAAGGGTGGGACTGTCCGCATCATCTATTCATTCAACGGACACTCATGAGTGCTTAAGTGCTTCGATGGTGGGGAATGAAATGAATGACTGGATTCGCACACCCATGGAATCACAGTCTAGACCTGCTTCATCCAGCACTAGCCAGACTGGCTACTGAGCACTTGAAATGCAGCTAGTTTGAATTGAGATGGGCTGTCAGTGTGAAACACACACCATGTTTCAAAGATTGAATACAAAAATAAGAATGTCAAATACCTTACTAATTCTTACATTGATTACATGTCGAAATAATGTTTTGGATATATTGGATTAAATAAAATACTTTTTTTTTTTTTTTGAGACGGAGTCTCGCTCTGTCACCCAGGCTGGAGTGCAGTGGCCGGATCTCAGCTCACTGCAAGCTCCGCCTCCCGGGTTTACGCCATTCTCCTGCCTCAGTCTCCCACGTAGCTGGGACTACAGGCGCCCACCACATCGCCTGGCTAGTTTTTTGTAATAAAATACATTATTAAAGCTAATTCCACCTATGGCTTTTTACTTCTTTCAAAGTAAAGAGAGTCTAGTCTTTTGGTCACTTTTGGTCTAGTGGTCACTAGAAAATTCTAAATTACATATGTGGCTTGCATTTGTGGCTCATGTTTCACTTCTATCGGATAGCACAGGTCTTGTGGGAGCTGAGTTGGAAAACATTGATTTACCAATTCAGCATTTATTAGTGTCTATTTAAGAGATATGTGGTCCCTGCCTCGAGGGCTTCAGATAGGATGGAGAAGAGGACAGACAGGCCAACGTGGAAGTAAAATTTACTGTGATAAATGTTTGAATTGGTCTGTATTCCAGGACTCTGGGAACCTGAAAAGAAATCAAGGAAGGCTTCATAGAAGAGGTGACTTCGGTGTTAAGCATTATAGGATGAGTAGGAATTTGTCAAATAGGGAAAGGAGAGGAGGGGCACTCCAGGCTCAGGGAACTACACACACAAAAGCCAAGAGGTAGACAACTGCGCAGGGTGTTCTGGGGATACAGGAAGTTAATTGTGGCCCCCAAACAGATTGCTGGTGGAAGGGGCTAGAGATGGAGCCAGACTGTGTAGGACCTTGAATGCCAGTAAAATTTAAACCCAGGGACAGGGCTGAGGCTCAGGAAAGACTGTAGGCAGGAAGTGGGGGTCCAGGTGTAAGCGAGCTCACCCACCCTTCTCCCTCCGAACTCGTAAAGGACCAGACCAGACCTAGCTTGAGTGTGAAAAATAAACTATTTTATTTCAGTGTTTGCTCCTTGCGGTTCAGAAGCACATCTACTGCCTGCTTGGAACCCAAGGCTTTTATAAAACCGTAAAGAAATAGAGCTCTATATATAGAGAAAATATACATGTTGATTAATTGTGCGACTCTTTCCTGTGCAAAGCAGAAAGTTCTAAATGCAACAGCATGATTCTCTCCAAGTCCTTCTCTGGGATTTGGGGGACCCTGGAGGCTGTGATCTCCTTCAATAGAGAATCCCCCCTTCTTCCAGGCCGAGGGAGGCCCAATCATGTAGAAAGAGCAGGAGATAAAATCAGAGCTGATAACTCATAGGCTCCCCAAGCTTCCTCAGGGGCAGGGGCTATGTTTGGGGGCCTTAGCCCTGCAAAGAAGGGGTATCTGGGGTACCAACCTTGTGGGTTAGTGACCAGCACTGGCAGCTAAGGTTGCTGGGAAGTCTAGGCATTGCAGCGGGCAGGCTCCTGGGTAGGGCAGGGGTGTCCAGGGCTCTTCTCCCCTAGAACTGGGGTCTGAAGGGTGGTATCTGGGCACAGGAGGGGACCAGGACAGGGCTGGGGACAGAAGGTGGTCACAGTCATGGTTTCACTCTCAGAAATATCCTGGGCCTATGGCTTAAGGCTTTGTGGAGCAAGCAGCGGACCTTGTGGTTATTCATAAGGCTGGGCCATATAAAAGCATTGCAAAGATGGAGTGGAGAGGACCCTTGGAGATGAGCTGGTTCAATCACTCCTCTGACCAATAAGGAAACCGAGGCCCAGAGAGGGGAAGGCAGCACGTGGCCAGACGTGGGACCTGAACCCAGCCAGGGCCCTGACTCCCAGTCCCCCAGTCCCCTCCCTACCTCCTTGTCTCAGCTGAGTCTTTTTTTGATCAGGTCCCAGACAGCCTCTCTGACAGTCTCAGGTCAGGCTGGGGTCATAAGTGGAGCAGTGGACTCACAGTCAGAGGCCCAGACTCTGTTCTTGGGCCTTCACATTACCCAGCCTGGCTAATAACCACGAGGCCACTGGTGTGGAGGGGGCCGCTCTTTCTCTAAGCCTCAGTCTCCTCATCCTGGAAGCAGCGCCCATAACAGTTTCCCATGGTGATTAAATGGGCTGGTGGCCCCGTGAGCCCCAGCAAGTGTGGGAGGCACCCAGCACATAGTAGGTGCTTCACAATGGTGAGGTTGAGGGGAAGGGCTATTAAGCTTGGGCTGCTGGGATGTGGAGGGGACCTTGGGCCTATCACTGTCCCCACCCAGCTCTGGCTGTCCCAAGCCCCTGGAGCTGAGTGCAGTCAGGGGAAGAGGTATAGGATGCAGTCTAGGGGAGCTGGATTCCCTGATCCAGCCAAGGGGCATGCTGTCCCTTTTTTGCACGCTCCAAGGGGCTATGGAGTCAATCAAACAATATGGCGGGTGGTCAATGGCTTTCCAAAGGGCACGTGGGCAGGAGAGGGAATGTAGGTCTTTCCTCTCTCACCCCAGCCCCAGTCAGCCAAGGTCAGGGCTCCCACTGTTTCTGGCACAGAGCATTCCTCACAGCTAAGGGGGTGAGTGGGGACCCACAAGTTCAGGGGGCTGAGATGGGCCAGGGGCACATTCCGTTTCCACGAGTCCCCATAAGCTGCCCACCCTGCCCTGGGGTCTGGGGCCCAAGAAGGGGCATATTTTGCTCACTAGCTTGGGATAAGGATTGGGATCAAGGTGGGGGCCCTCAGCAGGCTGGGAGCAGGGGTCCCTTAGGCGGGGCCAATGATGACATTCCGGAAGCCCTTCACAGCCTTCAGCTTGTCGCTCTCGAAGTTCACCACCAGCTTGTGGAGGCCCATGTGGAGCGGCAGCAGGTCCATTCTCACCTTAACTTCCTCCCCTGCCTCCACGGGGTCTGGGCTGCAGCAAGAGAGGGGATGGTAAAGAAAGGGGCCCAAGGCCTGGCTCCCCCGTACTGGGGTCCAGCCAGGAAGTCACGTGACTTCCAAGGCTCAGCACGGCGTCTCCACGAACTCGAGCTAATGGCGACAATCATCAGTGGGCCTCATTCTCGGCCCTCTGCGGGGCCTGGACAACGTGCCCTCCTAGAGTGAACAGTGCGTGTGCACACGTGTGTCCGTGTGCATAAAAGCGGATGGTGCATTTGGGGGCACAAGTGGGTATATGCTCAGGTAGCCATGTGTGTGAAAATGTGTTGAGCTGTACATAGGTGATCTGTGCTTTTTACTGTATATAAGTTACATTACAGTAAAAAAGTAAAAAATAAGTATGTGCTTGTATGTATGTGTGTCGCTAGGTATCTATGAGGAAATGCCCACGCATGCATGTGTGTGTGCATGCACATGTGTGGACATTCGGAGGGCAGATACCTGTCTATGTGAGGGTGCATGTGTCTGCAGGTGAGCGCCTACTGATGGATGACGTCACTGCGGAGGTCTGTGGCAGATCTGTGCATGGGTGGTGTCAGCATTGAGAGAGGATGTGACGGTGGGAACTCCAGCCCCAGAGTGTCTGGGGTACAGGCGTGTGTGGGAGATGAGAGGAGGGGGTTTCTGCCAGGGCTTGGTGCCTAAGGACAGTCTGTATCCCCACTGGCATCTGCCCGCTTCCCCCAGGCCCCAAAGCTAGAGCAGCCAGCACTTACATCTCCACCGTCTTCTGCTCCTCGGTTAGCCCGGCCCCCTCCACAGTGAAGGTGCAGCCTTCCAGGGCCACAGGGAGCGGGTTCTGCAGGGACACTTCAGCCACCAGCTTGCGTTTCTGCTTGGGCTCCCCAAGGATCTGGAAGAGGGCATGGGGCAGATGTCAGGGGCAGGTGGGATCCAAGCTGGGCCATCTATATTCACTGTAATCTGGCCCAATATTTGCTGAACAAAGCTGTACCCTGGTCTGTCACGATCACCCCCCTCCACCTCTGTGCCTCAGTCACGGTACTTCTCATAGAGGATGCAAAGAGGAATGCTCTTCTCTGCAGAAGGGGAGAAAGGAGGGTGCTCAGTTTCTTTATCAGGAAAACACTGACCGTGCTACCTGCCCAGGTTCTCCTGCATGGAGCTGCAATGAGGCTCCACATGACCCAGGGGATGTCCAAAGTGCCTCCCTTGTCCCAGGGTCTGGAGGGGAAAGATCATAGGCTTTTGAGCCAGGCTGATCCCTGCCCCTTCTTCACGTGACCTGGGGAAGTTACTCTCCACTCTGCACACCTAGAATTCTTCATGGGAGAGAAATGCCTGACCGAGGGTTCTTGTGAGGATTAACTGAGCTAATACGCGCAAGCTTCCAGCAGAATGTCTGGCACATTGCTCCTCGCCTCTCCCTCTGCTGTTTACCATTTAAATGTAATTGATACCCTTAGGGGTTCTGGGCTGTGGCTCCTCTAAGTGAAGGGCTATAATGATGATGACGGCGATGATAAGGATAGTGAGCTTTCAGTGAGCCCTTATCCTGTGCTGAGGATGGCTCTGTGTGTTTCCTGTGGATATGCTTTTAATTCTTACAACACCCCTCAGGGCTATTATTAACCCCATGTAACAGATGCAAAAACTGAGGCACAGAAGGGCAAAGTCACATGCCCAGGGCTGCCCTGGTAGAAACTCAGACAGTGAGACTCTAGTCTGTGCCCTTCACTCCCCCACCCCACCCTGCCTCACCAGTGCCCAGTGCGTGGGGTTTCCAGTCTCAGTAGTATAGCATTTTAAGGATTCGTGACTCTAAGATCCCCAAATTCCATGACCACTCTGGGATTTTCAGATTCTTTCCTGGAGTCTACGAGTCCCCAGTTCTCTAGGCTTCATGATGCTTTTCTTCGATGAGGCTAGGATGTGAGGATCGCTAAGGCACCAAAGGTCTGGAGCTTACAGGGATGCAGGTGTTTGGGGTGGGAGTAGGGATCTGCCCTCTCCCCAGTGCTGAGCTGCCCTGGGACCCTGCCCCATGCCCAGCCTGCCCTTACCCGGATCTTGATTTCTGGATTCTCCAGGTAGAGGTCCCTCTCAGCCAGCAGGTAGCTGTTGATAACTGGCTCCACGAGCAGGGCCCGCACCTTGATGAGGTTGGACTCTGTGAGGCAGTCACGGTACTTCTCATAGAGGATGCAAAGAGGAATGCTCTTCTCTGCAGAAGGGGAGAAAGGAGGGTGCTCATGATGCAGAGTCACCCCTCCCAACTCTCCTCTTGCAACTCCAAGAGGCACAGAGAGGGGAAGGAATGTGCTTGGGGTCACACAGGAGGGGAATGGCTGGGCGGATCCCAGAACTCCCCACTGTGGCTCCAGGGTTCCCAGGGAGGAGCTGGAGAGTGGGTAGAGGACACACTTGGACTCCCATGGGCCTGGGTTCTAATCCTGCCTTTGCCTCCTCTAATGGGTGACCCCACGTGAGCCACTCCACCTCCCAGGTCCTTGATGTTTGGATCTGCGTGGCACAGGCACTCCTAAGGCTGTGGGAGGATTAGCTGAGCGAGTGTCCCAGAAGAGCTTGTTGCGCTCAGGACTCAGGGTGTGAGCCACGGGCCCTTCATCCTGGGGAGGATCAGAGCTGACATCTGCTGCTGCATCAGGCACTGCACTTCCCACGGCAGGCTCCTACTTCACCTTCATGACAACCCTAAAAGGCTTGTACTCGTATTACCACCCAACTTACAGATGAGAAAACTGAGGCTCCGGCAGGTGAAATAACATTGTCCTAGGTCACACAGCTGATATGTACCGTGCAGGCATCTGGACGAATAATCCAGATCTTAGAGTCCAACAACATGGTCCACACTCACTGAAGAATGCCCCTCATGGACATAAGGTCATTTCCCTCCATGAGGCTCGTGATGCTGTACCCATTGCACAGATGAAGAATCACCTCTGCCAGTAACTGCTCAGACTGGGAGACTTGCCTCTGGCCCAGTCTGGCCACTCACTGGCTGAGCGTGGGGAGATGACCTCCCCTCTCTGTTTCCCCTCTGTTTCATCTCTGTTCCCTAGATCTTATCACCTGCTGGGCAGAGGTAAGACCAAGGGTCATCACAGAGCAAAAGCTGCACAGTGATGTGGGCATGATAAAGAAGCTGGCAGGAACAAACCCACCCACTGAAGGGTGGTTCTTAGCCCCATGTTTCTGAGAAGAACATGAGGCTGGAGGGCCTTAGTAGTGTAGCATTTTAAGGATTCATGTACTTTAGCTTTTAAGGAAACAGACTGGGGTCTGTTTGTAGGAGGCAGGGAGGAGCAGTAAATAAATACAAGTAGTTGGGTGTAGTGGCTCGCGCCTGTAATCCCAGCACTTTAGAAGGCTGAGGCAGGAGGATTGCTTGAGCCCAGGAGTTTGAGACCAGGCTGGGCAACATAGTGAGACCCTGTCTCTACAAAAAGTACAAAAATTAGCCAGGCATGGTGGGTAAGCCTGCAGTTCCAGCTACTTGGGAGGCTGAGGTGGGAGGATGGTTTGGGCCTGGGACGTCGAGGCTGCAGTGGGTCGTGATTGCATCACTGCACTCCAGCCTGGACAACAGAGTAAGACCCTGTCTCAAGGGGTTAAAAAAAAAAAGAGAGAGAGAGAAAATACAAACAAAGTCACACATATTCACTTCTGGCCCGATACAGCGATGTACTGTGGATTCTGCGTTTCAGGACTGAGTCTACTGCTAAAGAGGGAGATTGACAAGACTTGGGAGGCCAGAGGCAAATTAGCACCCTCGGAGACTTTCCCCAGGGGGTCACCTGAAGGACGGATTGAGACCGGAGGAGACAGTCACTTTCCCACTGTGGGATTCAAGGTTCAGGCTTTGACCGTGAACACTGGTGGTCCACGTCCCCCTCTTTGGAAAATGCTGCCCTGGCCTACCCACCCCTTTGGCCTTTCATTTCCTGGGTGGATCTGCTCCAACCTCTCATCAGATGACGTGATCTGGGGAAGAAAACCAAAACTTTTGTGCCAAAAAGGACAAAAGAGAGTGAAAATTACTAGGTCAAGACCTGGTGGTGCAGAGTGGAAATTCTAGCTTGCTCCACAGGAAAGAAGGACAACATTATCCTCCGGGAGCTTGGAGGATGTGGCCCAACTGCCGACTCTTCTAAGAGGTGGAGGCCAGGGCAGGGCTGGACCTTTGAAAGTCTCCGTCCACAAGCCAGTGGCCATGGCCTTGGTCTTGGACCAGATGCTGACTGGGAAGAGGAAACGTGTGTGGTCAGTCTCAACCATTCTTTAGACAATTTGCCCTGTTCTAGAAGGTTACTCTGGGGACAGCCACCGAGGCCGCATTGTCTGCATTCCCGTGACCCACCTGGAGGGATGAGGGAGGACAGAACATGAAAGGGTGGAGGCAGGAAGGAGAAGAGAGAGAAGCAGCAGAGAAAGGAGGCGGGGTGCGGGCAACTGGATTTCTTTCCGCTGCCCAGGGCCTGGCTTCCTGTCCACCAGCACACGGAAATTCCCCAGATCTTATCTTCAAAGAATAACAAGCAACTCAGCCTCAGTATGGGGGCTTAGAGGGAACCCATCTCAGCTTGAACTTGGTGTTGGAGGTTCCAACAGGGCACTTGGACCAGCCCCAAGTGCCCCAATTCCAGCCAGAGGCCAACGCCCAGGACCTTCTGTCCTCCCCCTCCCCTCCCTGAAGGCTGTGCTTCCAGTGGGTCCCCAGCAGGAGGGACCCCCTCTGTGGTGAGCACATTCCTGGGAGGATGAGAAAAGCCAGCATGCTTGGCTGATGCCAGTGCAGAACAATGCTCTCAGTGTCCCGATGGTGTCTTAGAGGTGAGGGCTGACGCCACAGAGGCCTGGGAGGGAGTGATTTTGGTGTGTCTGGCCCAGGCCTGGAGTTCACCTCCTGCCACTCATTCTAGGAGACACTTTCTCCCCTTGGAGCAGCTCTGAGCACGAGAAGGAGCTGGTGGGTGTGCATTGAAACGATGGGACTGGGTCTCCAATGTCAAGCCCAAGACTTCACCACTGCTCAATATATCCGTGTAACAAAACTGCACTTGGACCTCCTAAATGTGTATACACACACACACACACACACACACACACACACACACACACAGAGAGAGAGAACAGGGCTGGAAGGGCTCTTAAAAGAGGAACCCACCTTCCCCTTTGTGCGAATGGGGAACCTGTAGCCTGGGTGGAGGAGAGGAATACCCAGGAGCCCACAGCCAGGCAGCAGGTGGCAGGAACTAGAACTCGGGTGTCCTTGTGTCCTGAACCCCTACACACCTATAGAGATGGATCCTGTCCCGGACTCTTGGGGCCTGGATGAGCAGCGAGGGCCGGGTCCTTTCTACACCACCGAGGTGTCAGGGGACACAGGAACCCCTGAGCCCAGGGCTGACACCATTGCCTGGGACAGTAGGTGTTCAGGAAAGGTCCATGAGCTTCTCGCCTCCCCACACCTCTTAGCACTCGCCCTCAGGGAGGAGTGAGGGCCCTACCACGTGTTGGCGCTGCTGTGCCCTTTCCAGATACCTCCTGAGCACACATCCTCTCCCTCAGTCCTCACGGCTGCGGGCGCATCAGGCAGGCATGTCATCGCCCCATGTAATAGGGGAGCATGACCTAAGACTCAGAGAGCATGTTCACCGCGCCCAAGGTGGTGCATTCAGAGGGCAGCAGAGCTGAGATTCGAAGCCAGGTCTTGCTGACCTCAGAAAATGTCTTTCAACAGCTTCAGTGTTGGGGGCGGTCCTGGTACCAAGAAGATCTGCCCTCTGAGGGCCTGGCCCCTGCTGAGGAGTCTGCTAGGTCCTGACAGTGGGTGTGCCCAGGGGGTGCAGCTCCAGGAGTGCCCACGGTGGGCCCAAGATAGAAAAACCAGGAGGCAGCAACTGTCAACACTGCAGACGCCCCGCCCGCAACACAGACCTGCTTTCTTAAGAGGGTGAAAGCTGTGCCCCGGACGCCAGCCCACGGGTGCTAAGGGTCCAGGCACCGTCATAGGGGAGAGCAGGCCTGTTTGCGTCTCTGAAGAGCAGGTCTCCAGAGCAGGTCTGGAGATCACTGGTTTGACAGGCAGGAGTCCGGGGAAAAGAGACAGGGAAACAAACTGTAAACACAAACCGTGCCCCACGCGGGGGCTCTCCAGCATCTCCAGGGGTGGCCACACTGAATCCCGGGCACGAGTGCCTACTGTGTGCACACTCTCTTACTCCCAATGGTCCTGCACTGTCGGATCATAACCCCCCGGAGGCTGATGGGGACGCTAAGGTGCAGGGGGGTGGCCATTTTCTCCGGTGACTCAGCGAGACGCTGCCCAAAGACGACATCCTACTTGATTCCGCTGCCCCTCAGAGGATGGCTAATGTCTCACCTGTCAGCTCCCAGGTTCTCTCCCAGCCTGGAGACCCCTCTGCCCTCCTCACGCCTGCTGGGCTCCAAACGGTAGAAAGTGGGATAGGGCTGCTGGGTGGTGGTGGGGCTGTGGGTGGAGCCCTGGGCTTGATTCCTGGCCCCGCACTGCCTTGCTAAGTGACCTGAGTGGTCACAGCTCCTCTGAGGGCCTCAGGCTTATTTTTAGGAAGATAACCAGGCACAGTGACAAAGCCAGACAGTGAAAGGGACCCAGGGGACAACCACTGTGCAGGCCTCTGTGCGGGAAACCCGGTGACAAAGTCTTGGCTCGGGGCTGGGTTGGGTGGTCTAATGACACCATTTCACAGCGAAGGGGATCTACCTAAAAAGGCAACTAGGCGGCTAGGCGCGGTGGCTCAAGCCTGTAATCCCAGCACTTTGGGAGGCCGAGACGGGCAGATCATGAGGTCAGGAGATCGAGACCATCCTGGCTAACACAGTGAAACCCCGTCTCTACTAAAAAATACAAAAAACTAGCAGGGCGAAGTGGCGGGCGCCTGTAGTCCCAGCTACTCGGGAGGCTGAGGCAGGAGAATGGCATAAATCTGGGAGGCAGAACTTTCAGTGAGCTGAAATCCGGCCACTGCACTCCAGCCTGGGCGACAGAGCAAGACTTCGTCTCAAAAAAAAAAGGCAACTAGGCTGGTGCTGGGGACACTGAAGAGGGATGATCAAGTCCCGGAAGAAAGCACTTCTCCCTGCAGAGGCCTGGACGCTCCCACCTTTGGCTTGCCAATCTGCTCTGTCCAATAGAGCAGCTTCTGGCCACATGTAGCTATCTAACTTTCAACACAATTAAAACTTTAGTTTTGGCCAGGCACAGTGGCTCATGACTGTAATACCAGCACTTTGGGAGGCTGAGACAGGTAGATCACTTGAGGCCAGGAATTCGAGACCAGCCTGACCAACATGGTGAAACCCCATCTCTACTAACAATACAACAACTAGCTGGGCATGGTGGTGCGCACCTGTAACCCCAGCTACTTGGGAGGCTGAGATTGCAGCGAGCTGAGATTTTGTCACTGCACTTCAGCCTGGACAACAGAGCAAGACTCCATCTCGAAAAAAATAAAAAACAAGCAAACAAACAAACAAAACAACTTAAGTTCTGCAGTTGCATTAGCCACCTTTCAAGCGCTTAGCAGCCCTGTGGAGCCGGTGGCCGCCATGTTGGATAGGGGGTGCAGACTCAGCGCATCTCCATCACTGTGGAATGTGAGCACATTCCTGGGAGGATGAGAAAAGCCAGCATGCTTGGCTGATGCCAGTGCAGAACAATGTTCTCACTTTCCAAGGTGCTGGGCTAGACCCTTTTCTCTGAGGCTGAGAGCAACCAGACGCACAGGAGAGGTTCTCGAAGGGCCCATGGGGAGAGGCTGCTGAGGCATGAGGGGCTGGAGACAGTGGAATTCACTGGGAGAGGGCAGCAGGGGTCACACGAAGATGAGGTGAAACCAAACAGTATAGCTACTGAGAGGACAGGTTCACCCCCAACTGTGTGACCTTAAGAAAATTACTTAACCTCTCTGTGCCTCCATCTCATCATCTGGAAAATGGAGCCATGATAGAATCCACCCTTCACTCTTGCTGTAAGAATTAAGTGGGTCGATATTTATAAAGTGCTTAGGACAGGGCCTGCCGCAGAGTAAGTGCCACGTAAGTGTCTGTGGGGTGAAATCACACATGCTAAGCAGTTAGGTCACTACCTAGCACGTTGTCAGTTGGCAGTCAACAAATGCTCCAGGAACACAGGCCCTTACCGGAGAAAGGCTCCAGGTTGAGGTTGAGCAGGTGCTTGGTGCCACACTCGGGCCCCAAGATCCCATTGTAGCTGACGGTGCGGGCACAGAGCAGGAGGCGGCAGACGTACTCCTCGGCGGTGTTGTTGGTGATGTGGGCAAAGACGTCAAAGTCACTGCCCATGTTCATGCTCTGGCCCACACGGATCCGCATGGCCATCCCCGTCTCCTCCTTCTCCGCCAGTTTGTTCAGGTGGTTGGCCCTTGTGAAGGCCTCCCTCTCCTCTGAGGACCCTGTAGGGGTTGGGAAGAGAGCCTCAATCACAGCGTGAATAGATCATAGGAAGGGGGCTGGGACAGGGTGAGCTGGCTTCGCAGAGCCCTGATGACTCAGGGCAGCCCTGAAGGACCCCCTTCTTTACATGTCTGAGCCAGGAGGAGGACACAGTATTTCATTTATTTTCCACTAGTGAACTCTTATACATCCCTCAAGACCCAGCCCCAAATGACACCTCCTCCAGGAAGCCCTCTCTGACCACTCCTTCCCCTGTGTTGTTTTCTGTTTCAAACTTACCCTCTTGAGCTGCTCGAGGCCTAAGGCTATGTTTTACTTATCCTTATGCCTTACTTATCCAGTGCCTACAACAGTGCTTGGTGCATGCTAGGCATGAATACAGTGCAATCTTTCTTACCTTCAAGCATTTGCACAGGGATTACTTCTACCTGAAATCCTTTCCCTCCCTGTCTCTGATAGCTCCCTTCCTTATATTCCATTTACCTCTCTCCTATGCTCCTTTGATTTTTTTCTCCCAGGGCTGTTGGGTGCGTATCTATTTCTTCAATCAAACCACCAGCTCTAGACCTTTCAGGGGATGGGGAGAGCATCATTTCATTCCGTGTTATCCCTTTCAGCTAGAGTATGGCTATGTGTCCCTGGAAAGTCAGCGGCGGTCAGGCCCAGGCAGGAACTATGGTTTCTTAGTCCCTTCTGTGGGCCCTGCTGTGCTTAGTAGTTGCTTAGAAATTATACATCATATTGAATTGGCTGTTGGATGTGCTCGAAACCAATTTTTAAAAATAAACCAAGTCCTTTCCCCCGCAACTGATTGAGCATCAGTAGCAGCAAGATGCCTCATCCTCATGTTTGATTGAACTCGTGACATTATTTTTAAGTTTATCTTGGCCCATTTCTCTTCCTATCCACCTTCATGTTCATTTTCTCATCTGTATGTCAAATACTGCAAAAATAAACACTGCAAAATTTGAGGAACCTGTCCTCTGTGGCCCCTCTGGACTTTCAAGCCCCTCTAACACAAGTACACTGCAATTAAAACGTGTGGAATTGCCCATCTATGGTTCTAGGTCCCACTGCTGAGAAATACTGATTTTTTTTTTTTTTTTTTTTTGAGGCAGAGTCTCGCTCTGTCGCCCAGGCTGGAGTGCAGTGGCGTGATCTCGGCTCACTGCAAGCCCTGCCTCCTGAGTTCAAGTCATTCTCCTGCCTCAGCCTCACGAGTAGCTGGGACTACAGGTGCCCGCCACCACACCTGGCTAATTTTTTTGTATTTTTAGTAGAGACGGGGTTTCACTGTGTTAGCCAGGATGGTCTCGACCTCCTGACCTCGTGATCCGCCCACCTCAGCCTCCCAAAGTGCTGGGATTACAGGCGTGAGTCACTGTGCCCGGCCGATAAATATTGTTAATAAGCAACATAATAACACAGCCATTATTCATTTTTCTAAGATGCATCCTTCTCCTCTATAATATTTATCATCTGAAGTTTTATTGAGAGTCAAATCAACCAGTCAGGCCTGGCAGCTCAGTCTGTAATCCCAGCACTTTGGGAGGCTGAGGCAGGCAGATCGCTTGAGCCCAGGAGTTTGAGACCAGCCTGAGCAACTTATTGAGACCCTGTCTCTACAAAAAATACAAACAAACAAACAAAAAGATCAGCTGAGCATGGTGGCGCGCACATGTAGTCTCAGCTACTTGGGAGGCTGAGGTGTGAGGATCGCATGAGTCCCAGAGGCAGAGGTTGCAGTATGTGGAGATCATGCCACGACTCCAGCCCAGGTGACACAGCGAGACCCTGTCAAGAAAGAAAGAAAGAGAGAGAGAGAGCGAGAGAGGAAGGAAGGAAGGAAGGAAGGAAGGAGGGAGGGAGGGAGGGAAGGAGGGAGGGAAGGAAGGAAGGAAAGAAGGAGAAAAAAGAAAAAAGAGTCAAACCAACTTAAAAAAAAAGTGCCTTAATAACTGAATTGAGCCCTTTTGTGGAATATAGAACTCTTTTCTGAAGTGAATAATCCTCTACCACTGTCGCTCAACATGTTTGCTCCTGTTTCTAAGGAATTGCTTAAGATGGAGTATAGCCTACGGGGCCATTGCTGTATGTAGGCTACCAATTAAAACACACACAGACACACACACACACGAGCCTGCTGGGCTGGGAAAGCCGGATGCTCATCTTCAAGGCCATGTTAAAGACTCTGAGGGCACATACCCTCTGGGTATTTGTAGGTGTGGGTGATATCCTCCCGCTCGTCTCGGCCCACGCTCTTAGTGCTGATCTTCAGCCCAACGGTCAGGGAACGGTTGATGGATTTGCTCACGGACCCATCGTCCTGTTGGATCCAGTCTACCACGTCGGCATTGACTTCCGCAAAGACAAAAGGCGCATCGTACTTGGTGCTCAGGTCGCCCTCCTTGATGGCACGAACTGGAACTGGGCCACAGCAGTACGTCCCTGGCAGGGGTAGAAAGGGGAAGGGATGGGCCTGGGTAAAGTTTGGGAGGTATCCTCTAAAACCCTCCACAATTCAACCACATGTAGCCAAAAACCTCAGGACCACGCAGCCCTCTGACAGAAGGACTCCACTTCTAGGAGGGCACCACAGGGCGAGGGTTCAGAACGGGGGCTCTGGAGCACAACTTTTAAGGTTCAAATCCCAGCTCAGCCTCTTATTAGCTGGGTGACTTTGCGCCAGTCACTAACTTCTCAAAGCAGCAGTTTCATGTGGAGATAAGATCTGGGCCCACCTAACGAGCATTCATGAATTATAGATGTAAAACTCACAGCCTATACTAAATGCTATGCAAGTATTTGATAAATAAAATGGAAATGTATCCCAGACATCCCAAGGAAATTACGGAGCCAAGGGCAGGCAACATGTTAGCAAAGAGGACATGTGTCTCGTTTCCTGCTTGTACCGAGAGTGGAGCTCAGTGCCCCGCATGGGGCCGGTCCCAGGGCGTGTGTGTTCTCCAAGTGAATACGGCTGCCTGACGTTTACTTAAGTGTGGTTGATAACCGCCCCACACTGTCCGCAGACTTCCAGTGCTGAGGACTAGAGGCTGGATAGATACAGCCCAGCACAGCCATGCGATGGGCGACGGTCACATTAAATAAAAATTCAAATCACAGAAAACCATCTGCTGGAGAAATGCTAATGTTTTATCCAGAGGTGGACAGAGCTGGGGAAAAATGCTCCAAGTTTAAGCCACTGGAGGTCTTCAACTAGGGCCCACGGATCCCCCAAGGCACTACCCACAGAATTCAGGGGTCTATGAACTCTATGATGGGGAAGAAAGGGTATCTTTGTTTTCACTATAGGACTTTCTTCGATTGCAAAAGCAGGAAACAACCGTAGCAGCCTGAGGAGCACTTAGGACTTGTCACTCATAAGAACCACAGGCGTGGTCATAGCAACCTTACAGCTGTCACAGATGGCAGGAAATTAATTTATGCTCATAAATTATCTCTACAACTATATTATGGAACTTACTGACTCTACCGCTAGATCTTGTTCTATAAAGAAGCATATATTATTATATCATAAATTTGGTTTTTAAAACTTGTGATAACTGTATTTTAATGTAATTGGTTTTCTTTGTAACACTATGTATTATATTTTATGCATTTAAAAATATTGCTAGAAAGTGTCCATATGCATCACAAAATTTTGCCTTAGTGTAAGCTCTCTTTCAGACACACAGGTACTATATATATATGTGTGTGTTTATATATGTATGTATATAAACACACACGTATACACCCGCATACAAATATACAATTTGAAATCAGGGGAAGCTTGTGTGAATGTTAATGCTGCTTATTTTAGCGGGTGGGGACAAAGATGCTATTTGATTTTTTTCTTCGTGCTTCTCTGTACTTCCTGCTTTCCGCAATGCATGTGAATTACTTTTGAGATTATCAAGAAGTGTGTTATTAAGATGTAAGTGAGGTCCCCCAACCTTGTGTGGACCCATCAGTGGTCTCCGGGTGAGCTCCTAGCTCTGCCGCCCTCCAGCTGAGTCACTTTAACTCTCCAAGCCTCAGCTTCCCCATCTGTTTGACGCGACAGTGCCCGCCCACGCACCTTCGCTCTTCTCCTGGGGCGTTGGGTCCAGGGCCTGCCAGCCCTCGTACCCCGGCTGCAGGTCCGGCCTGGTCATCCATGACTCCACCCAGCAGTGGAAGTTCCTGGGGGGTGGGGGGGGGGGGGGGGAATGAAGCAGAACCTGAGCAACGTTCATCGCCACCTCCCACGGGCACACCACCCATTCACGTCCCCAGATGCACACTCGCCTCGTCCCAAACTGAGCCCAGCACGTTTCCCCACTGCCCTGTTCTTCCTCCCACGGGGGCCCATCTCACAGCACCCTGTCTAGCCAGACGCCCACTCCTACACCTCAGAGCCCTTCTCAACGCCTCTCCCCTCCTTGCCCCTCTCAGTTGCCCTTTTGACCTCCTAATTTCTTGGCTCCATCCTTTCTCTTCTGTCCGTTCAGGGCTTATCACTCCCCACCTGGGCCACGCCCCAGCCCCCTGCCCATCTCTTCCCCTCTAGCCCTCCTGGCAGCTGTCAGCCCCACCCTCTCCCACTCTGAAACCTTGAGTGACAACCTGTTGCTTTCAAAATCAAGCCTGGGCTCCCTAATGTGGCATTCCAGACTCCCGACAACATTTGCTGCATGATTCTCCCTGAGGCCCCATCGTGTACGTGGTTGCCTTTCCCTCCAGGCCTTGGCTCCTGCTGTCCTTCCCCAAGCCTGCTCAAATACTGCTCGACTTCTAAGGTCCAATTCAAATGTGACCTCCTCCAAGAAGCCCTCCCAGGTTTCCTCTCCATGGGGCCCTCCCTAATGGGCTCCGATCCCACCCTGGCCCCCACCTCACCAGATCATCTCGCTCTTATCACCCTGGATCTCCCCAAACTCATTGCGGAAGTACTCGATGAGAAGGTTGCTGTTCTGGTCATGGGCCGAGTTGTAGTTGGTCACGACACGGGTGGGGATGCCCAGGCACCTGAGCACTGTTGGAGAGGAGTGGAAAGCGGGCTGAGGGGACGGGCTGGCCCTGCAGACATCCGCCCTGCTCTGGGCCTCCACCTGCCCATCTGCATTCCAGGGAACACTGCACCTGCTGTCCGAGTGGCGAGAACATGAGCCAGCCCTTCTTGTCTGGACAATGGCGCCCACCTCTCTGGTCGCCCCATGTCCCTTCTATGCCCCTCACATCCCAGTTGCCAGGAGACTCTAAAATACAAACCTGGTCCTGGCGTGGTAGCTCACGCCTATAATCCCAGCACTTTGGGAGGCGGAGGCGGGCCTGGGGTCAAGAGTTGGAGACCAGCCTGGCCAATATGGTGAAACCCCATCTCTACTAAAAATACAAAAATTAGCTGGGCGTGGTGGTGCACACCTGTAATCCCAGCTACTCAGGAGGAGGCTGAGGCAGGAGAATTGTTTGAACCTGGGAGGCGGAGGTTGCCGTGAGCCGAGACTACACCGCTGCACTCCAGCCTGGGCGACAGAGCGAGACTCCATCTCAAAATAAAATAAAATACAAATCTGATGTCAACACTCCTCTGATCAATTGTCCATGGCTCCCCATGGCCCTTGAGGTCAAGGCCAGAGCCCTAGCCACGGCCCTTGGCCCTGCAGGGTCTGGCCCCTGACACCCTCCTCGCACACCGTGCTCCACCACACTGGCCTCCAGCATGCTGTGCCTCCGCCAGCTTCAGGGCATTGGTGTCTGCCATTCCCTCTGCCTGGAAGGCTGCCTGCCAGGTTCAGGTTGCCTGATCATTTGCATTCATAGCACGGCTGGAGATGCATCATCCTTTCCAGTGTACCGGCATGTGAGGGATTCTTTAATTAGCCCTCCAAGGACAGTGAGGGATCTGTCTTAAGTTAGATCCTGGAGCCCAGCACAGGCCTGTCATTGACTATCTTGCCAAACGGGATGACGGAGTGGAGGAAGGAGAGAGGAGAGGAAAGTGGGAGGGCGGGAAGGAGTGATTGAATGACTGACTGTCCCCAAGATAGGGTCTTAAAGACTCAAACAGCAGAACAGGCAGAGGAGGGGACAGAGGTCGGGAGACCCAGCTGCTTCCAGCTGTGTGACCTGGGACCAGTCCTTCACCTCTCTGGGCCTTGGTTCCCTCTCTATGTGTATTAGTGATGCCACTGGGGACTCATCATCTTACCCAATGTACAAGAACACGGATGCACGTGGCCCTATAATCAGGTCACAGCAGAGGCCAGGGTCCTCAGACTTGTCAGGAGGGAGGGCCCTGCATTCCTGCCAAGGCCCCGTTTGCTGGGAAAGGGGCTGATGTTGCAATGACATGTTAAACAGAGACAGGACATTGACTAATCTGCAAGCTGAGCTCAGCTCGGAGAGGCGAGGAGCACAGGAGAGGGAGTAAAACCCCAGCGGGGGTCTCACCTACATGGCCTGCTGGGTGCTCCTCGCAGATGGAATTATGGGTGCTTTTACTCTCTCATTTTAAAAATGTGCTTCTTATGTGTATTGTAAAAGTGACAGATTCACAGAAAAAATATCTAAAAAATGAAGAGAAACAAGATTCTGTAATAATGTAATCTGTGGGACTTTTGTTTTACTTTTAGTTTTGATGGAAGTTGAGTCTGGGAGAGGGGAAGAAGCGATACGACTTTTGCCCTGGGGCCACCATGGATGGGCCAGGGTAAAAGCTTATCAGTTGGCCCTGGATTCCTGCCAGGAGACTTGTAGGAGCTGGGAGGAAGGAGGAAGGAACAGCTATGACCTCCCCCTCTTGCCTGGTTTCTGTCCCCCTGAGGCCTGGGCAGAGCTTAGCCCTAAGGCTGCCCTCAGCAAAGGCTGGTGTCCTAACCGCAGGTCTTATCCCACTATGCAATGGGCCTGAGTACGCACCGGAGAACGGGGGAGGCCTGTCTCTGCTGTCCAGGGAGCCAAGTGCCGCTCTTCCTCCAGGGATGGTGTCCTGGGAGGCCTCCTCATCACAGTCTAACAGGAGGCTGCCCCAGCACCGCGCACACCTGGGTCAGAGCCTGACCCTGCCTCTCACCAGCTGTGTGAGCTTGGGCAAGCCACTGCCCTCTCTGAGCCTCCATTTCCTCCTCAGTAAGAGAAGTTAATAATAGCAGCTTGTGGGGATTTGTGGTGATTCAGAGACAGGCCGCAGGTGTGGGCAGAGCCTCGCCCGCCCATTCCCAGAGCAAGCATTGAGGGGGTGCTCGGGAACAGCACAGTGTGTCACCATGCCCGTTATGGCAAATGCCGTCCATCGGTGCTGGCTGATTCATTGACATCGAGGAAGTGCAGGGAGGGATCCGGCTGAGAAAGCTGGAACCCCAGGCTCCCCTGGAAATCCCCAAACCCAAGGCTAACCAGAGCCAGAGACTGTGCTGAGTGATCTCTCCCTGGTATGAAGAGCTTCCTATGAATGAGATCAGTCACCATTGTCTCCACTTTACAGATGAGGAAACTGAGGCTTGGAGGCATCAATTCTCTTGCCCAAGTCCACCCAGGGGTTAGAGGCAGAGCTGGATTCAAACCCCGGCAGTCCAGCTCCAGAGTTCACAGGCCAATTCACCACTGGTTCCTCACAGGAACTCCACGGCCACGGGGGTCAGACAGCCCTTTTCTTGGGCAAGTTTTCCCTGGCTCCATCCTACACAGCCTGGGAAGAGGCTGCAGGGACTGGAATACAGCCCTACAGTGGGCAGCGGAGGGCAGGATCTGCTGCTAAACGTTCAGGCGGCCACAGCCCAGGGTGACCAGGGTGATCAGGGTTTCTGCGGGTGAGCCTGGGGACCCAGGCCTTGGATTGTGGGATTTCTCCAGGAAAACCCATGGGCTTCTTTGAAAAGATGTGTTTTAGGGCTCTCAGAGGAAAGTGTCTGGGATGAGGGAGTTTCCATAAGAAAAAGGAACTTAGAGGTCACGGGGAACAGGCAGTCCCAGGCAGAGAGGCAGGGATCAGAAGGCAAGGACGGCCGGGCTGAAAACCTAGGTTAGGCTGCCCTGACCCAGCCTGCTGGTGTGGAGGACATGCTGGGGGCCTCCCAGGGACCCTTTCCTGGGCCTTAGCACTGCTTTTGGAATCAGAAAAGCTGGGAAGCCTAGACCAGCCTTTTAGATTGAGCCTGGTAATAATGATAGTCATGACAATAAATATCACAAAAGTATTTTCTATCATGCACCCAAGATCATTTTAAGCACTTCCCACATTCATTTATTTATTTAGAAATGGAGTCTCGCTCTGTTACCCAGCCTGGAGTACAGTGGTGCAATCATGACACACTGCAGCCTCGACCTCCTGGGCTCAAGTGATCCCCCTGCCTCAGCCTCCCAAATAGCTAAGACTATAGGTGCACCACTACCACGCTCAGCTACCTCACACATATTAACTCATTTAATCCTCACAACCATCCCAGGATAAAGGTACTACCGTCATGCCCATTTTACACACAATGGAACTGTGGTTCAGAGGAATTAAGTGATTTACCTAAGGACACACAGCTGGCAGGAAGCAGAGCTAGGATTTGAACCCAGGCTTTGCCTCCAGAATCTGTGCTCTTTTTTTTTTTTTTTTTTTTTGAGAGAGAGAATCTTGATCTGTTGCCCAGACTGGAGTGCAATGGCACAATCATAGCTCATTGCAGCCAACCTCCTGGGCTCAAGCGATCCTCCTGCCTCAGCCTCCTGAGTAGCCAAGACTGGAGGCACACACAACCATGCCTGCTAATTTTTATTTATTTTATTTTTTTGTAGAGACAAGGTCTCACTACATTGCTCAGGCTGGTCTCAAACTCCTGGCCTCAAGCGATCCTCCTGTCTCGAGTCCACATTCTTAGCCAGTGTGTGATGCTAACCCATTTTCATAAGCACCATGATTAGCCTGGCAACAATCGTCAACATTTTCTGGCCTTAAATTTTTAAGATTTTTGTTTAAAATTTTTTTTACTTTTTTGGTTTTAAATTACTTGCTATTCCCCCTTGACATTTAGAACATGCTTTGTTTCTTGACACTGATATTACCGTTAGGATCCAGTTATTACTGGCTAATATTTGCTGAGAGCAACACTGGACCAGGTTCTATGCTGAGCAGCTTCATGTCACACCCACTCTAGGAGGAAGGTCTTGATGTTGTCCCCATTTTCCAGATGAGGAAACTGAGGTTCAGAAAGAAGTCATTTGCTCAAGGTCACAGAGCAAGTGGTGGGAGGGTGGGGGTTTTTAACTCAGGTGTGCTTGGCTCCAGTGCCCAAGTTCTCAGCCCCGAGCCCATGCAGTCTCCCAAATAATAGCCCTTGATCCTAACAACCACCGGAGGGATGGCTATTGGATAAAGGACCGGAGAGGGTGGTCACAGGCTCTAGGCCACATAGCACATTGAGAGTGTTGGTGGCAGGGGCAGGGATGTCCTGATTCCTACTCCGGTGCTCTTTGTGCCCCCTCCCAGGGCTCAGGACCCACATCCCAGCATGCAGCTCACCTGTGCAGGCCACGGCGGCAAAGACCCAGCACTGGCCATACTTGACGCGCTGGCAGCCGTGGTTCTTCCAGCGCCGCAGGATGTCCACGCTGCCGATCCAGGACATGGGATTGACACCGTCCCCGTAGTTGTTGTCCCAGCGTCCCAGCAGCACACCCTGGTCATCGTTGCAGTTGACCTGCAACCAGTGGGGCAGCACGGGGACTGAGCCTGGGATGGGGTGACAGCTGTGCCGCCTGGGTGAGCCTGAGTACAGCAGGCGTGGGGTGAAAGGCGGGGAGGGGAGCTCCAGGGTGAGGAAAGAGCAGGGGCAAAGGTGCCATGGTGTGACAGACTGTGGTGTGTGGCAGAGGGTGGGGGCTGGAGCCGGGGACAGGAGGGAGACGGGGAAGAAGCAGGTGGGGCAGGGTCAAGGTCTTGAACGCCGTGCTGGGGATGTGACTCTGTCCTGTGAAGAACACAGGATTGCTCGGGAGTGACATGGTGTGATCTCAGTTTTACAAAGACCTGCTTGGGTCCCCCACCCCAGATTGTGTCGTTCGCCCTGAACTCCCACTACCTCAAGAATAAAATCAGCCTCCTGACCGCGATCCACGAGGCCCTTCTGGTCTCACCCCTGCCCACCTCTGCAGCTTCCTCTGCACCCACAGGCCCTGCTGCCTCCGCTCCAGGCACACTGGCCTCCCTTCCTTCCTCAAACCTGCCAAAGTCGCTCCCTTCTCAGGGCCTTTGCACAGCTGTACCCTCTGCCTGGAACGCCCTTCTCCTGCGTACCACCTTAGGGAGCCCCTCAGCCCCTCCCCGAGCCTGGTCCTGCGGTCTAGCACTGTCACGCCTCGGGTTCCTTCAGAGCGTGCACCGTCATTTATGACTGTCTGCTCGTTCATATGGTAGTTTGGTTAGTGTCTGTCTCCTCTCCCCTACCCTCTATAACACAGTCTCCATAAAGTTAGAGGTCACACAGGACTTGTACACGGCTGTCTCCCCAGTGCCTAGGACACAAGTGGTACTTGATAAACATTCACTGAAGAACTGAATAAATTAATTGCTCTGGGGGACCTCATAGCATCAGCCTCATCTGTGTAAATCATATCTTTCCAATGTAAGGTCTCTTCCTCGAGACTTACCCATCTCCTGGGTCCCCCCACCGCGCCCAGCACAGTGAATGGCCTGTGTCTCCACTGCGAGGGAGGGGCCTGCGGGAGCCCCCTGTGGGCTCCGCCCCGATGGTCCTGCCACTCACTCACCATGCCGCTCACCACCCGGCCCACGTAGACGGGGCTGCTGCGGCGGGAGCAGTCACGGCCGGCGTTCTTCAGGAACTTGGGGTTGACATCTAGAAGGATCAGGCAGATGTCTAGGATCCCATCTTCAAACTGTGTCAGAGGAAACGAGGAGAAAGCGGAAGCTAGGAAGGCACCTCCTTCAGGAAGCCTGCCTTGAAGCCTCCACTGTTTCCAGCTGTGTCCCACACAGCAGACTGGGAGGCTCCAGCTGAGTCTGCCAAATCTGTCTGGTGGCAGCTTCTCTTGACCCAGGAGGGAATGGAGTGGGACAATGACTGGGTGAGCCATGAGTGTGTGACAAAGGGGGTGACAATCTTCATCCAGGACCTGGTTGAGGGGACCTGGGAATCTGGAGCAGGAGCTGGAGTGGGCAGCCCAGTGTCCCTGGGGCTCCCCCTCAGAGTCACCCTGGGCCCTGTCACTGTCCCTTTCTCCTCTTGCTCAGCCAAATCTCCCACTTCCCCAAGGCGTGACCCACCCTGCAGAGCTGATGTCAGCCCCTCATCCCCCTCCGACCCAGCCCACACACACTGCTCTGATGGGAACTGAGACAGATTCTAAACACAGAAATCCAGTCCCATCACTCTTCTGTTTCAACCGTATCCACAGTAAAACCCAGACTTCCCCGTGCAACCTACACCGCCCTTCACAATCTGCCCCCATCCCCTCTTTGACTTCATCTCTCACCGCTCACACCCACACTCACCCTGCCCAGGCTCACGGTCCCAGGGCCCCTGCATGTGCTATTTCCCTGCTCAGAATGCGCTTCCTGCTGCTCTCTGCAGGGCTCACACCGCCTCATCCTTGCCATTCAAATGTCATCTTTCTCAAAAGCAGGACCCTTCTTGCCACCTTCCATTGGACCATCCACCTGCAGAGGCCCTTCTGTCTGCTCTCTTCCCCCCACCTCTGTGGTCCTTTCCTGGGCCAGATCGCCCTCCAAGCTGCACAATAGCCTTCCATGGCATGAACCCTCTGTGGCTCCCTATTGCCCTCAGCCTGATGTTCAGGGCTGTTCCACAACCTGGACACTGCTGGCTTCTCCCACCTCATCTCTTGGGGCTCCTTCACACACAAGGTATGCCCCAAGCTACAACGTACGTCTCAGGCATGACATAAGCTTTCCAACCTCTGAGCTTTCACTTGTATAGTTCCCTTGGCCTAGTATATCGTGCACACACCTCCTTGCGTGGCAAACTCCTATTTGTTCTTCAAAGCCCAGCTCAAATATTCCCTGCTTCAACTATGTCCCCCCGATCCCCATAGGCTGTTATTCCTTCCTTCCTCTAAGTCTCATCTTCCTGGACTGTGATCCCCTCCAGAAGCTTTGCAAGGGCCATGTCCCACAGCCCAGCACAAGCCCGGATACAAAACAGGACCCTGGGAAATAAAGGAAGAAATTGACTTTGTTCTCTTTCTCAGGAGAGAACAAAAAGCCATGAAAAATCAGAGCCAATTCATTTTCTGATGTATTTTATGCATCACGGTCATACCCCCATTTCATTTCTATTCCACAGCAGGCTATGGGGTTGCTGGGCAGAGAGTTTTGCAATTATCATGACAATATTCAGATGAGAAAACTTTGGTCAGAGCCTGGGACCATACAGGGAAGATCTCCCTATGATTTCAGGGTAGGACTCTCTAGGCCTGAACATTGAACCCTGCCCCAGAGGCTGCTGGGGGAAGCCTCAGGGTGAACCCCACCCCAGGAGGCCAATACCTCCTAACGCACCAGGAGGTTGAATGGCCAGGGGTGCAATAGTTCTTGCTTCGTGAGTTTTCCCAGCAGAGTCTCAAGAATTTTTACAGGTGGCTGGATGATAAATGAAATTTATCATCACTGGTTTAGAGAACCAGCCCGGGCTGGCCGGCTGGAGAGTGAGAAACCACGTGAAACAGATGAGCCATCGGCTGAGGCCAGCCAAGCCCAGCCTAGACAGCCATGCACGGCTGACCCATAGACTGGTAACAAATAATAAGTGATGGTTGTTTTAGTCCCTAAATTTCAGGCTTGTTTGCTTGCAAAATATGGTTACTAGACAAGCAGCATCAGCATCACCTAGGAACTTGTTTGAAGAGCAAATTCTCACCCCCTAGTATTTTACCACCGTCTCTCAGTGATCCTGAGAACCAATGATCTGGGTGAGGGTTTAAAGCCCCTTCTTAGCACATGCCTAGCACACAGCCCTCTGAGTACTGCCTATTATTTAAATACATGAGCTTTACTGTTCCCTCTTCCCCCTCCCGGGTTACCAACCAACTTCACAGCTCCCAAAGGCTCTCCTAGTTCTTTCCCCACCTTGAATCCAGGGCCACCGCCTTTGCTGTGTGACCTCAGGCCAGCCTTGGCCCTCTCTGAGCCTTCAGCTGTTTCAGGGCCTTTGCATCCCTGATAGCATGAAGTGGGTGACTCTGTGACTCACTCCCACCTATGCAGCTTTGGCTGCCCCCGGACACAGGGTCAGGCACACAGACGGGCCTGAGATGGTTGGGAGAAACAGGGTGTTGCCCCTACCTGCCCAAAATTCCAAGGTATGCTCTTGATGAACTTGGCCGAGCCCTGGTAGATAAAGCCCTGCTGGGTGAGGACGTACTCCTGCCGCTCCTCTTCCGAGTCCAGGTACACAGCATCCGCTGCAGGCAGGAAGAAAGGGACCTCAGCTCTGGGTGTGCAGAGGCCCCAGGGTCCCTGCAAATCTGGCGGTCAGGGGTGCCACCTCCCTAGGCCAAGCCAGTGTCTCAGAGATCCATCCTTCTTTTAATTAGAAAAAGTAACCATTAAGGAACAATCCCACATCAGTGAGATAAGGTGTCATCGGTTAGTGACAACAAAGGCTGCCGTTTCTCCAACACTCACCATGTGCCGGGACCTGTGATAAATGTCTGACCTGTGTTAATACATTTAACCTCCAGAAGAGCCTTATGAGGAAAGGACTCTTGAAAGCCCCATTTTAAAGATGGGAAGACTAAGGCTCAGGAATATTTTATAGCTAGGAAAATCGAGACTAAAGACAGAGGAGCACCGGACCAGGAGTCAGGAAACTCCTGAGCCTCATTTGCTGTGTGACCTTGGGTAGGCTATTTTGCCTTCTCTGCCCACCTTAATATCTCACTGTGTCAGCCCAAAATGCAGATCTGAAAGGTGCTTTGGAAACGAAAGCCCTGAGGTAGCGTGAGGGAGGCGCATGATTCAAGGGAGAGAGAGCTCAGTAGCAGAGGGGAAGGCCAAGAAAGGATTCCTGCAGCTCAGGAGAGGTGGGGTCCTGTCCAGCTTGAGGGAGTCACAGAGGGCTCCCTGGAGGAGGTGGCATCTGAATGCTGTCTTGAAAAATGATTCAGGTTTAGAGAGTTGGAACCTGGAGGGTGGCATTCTAAGCAGAGGACCAGAAAGAACAAAGTTTTGGCTGCTAGAAAATGCAGGGTATTTAGTTGTCTGTGTCCAGTGAGGAGAGAAGAGGGGGCTGAGGAAGTTGGGACCAGATGGTAGGAGCCCAAAGATCAGGCAGGCTTTACTGACTCCACTTCACTGGTGAAGAAACTGAGGCCAAGAAGGGGCAATCTGGAGCCGCATTACGACTTTGGTGAGCCCCAGGCAGTCTTGACTTCATGCATTCCTTCCTCCATGAGAAAAAAAGTAATTGAACGTTATGACTGCCTTGGTTAATGACAGCTATCTCAGTAATACATATTAAAACGTATTGTTCAACTTAAATGTTCATGTTTTTCTTCTGATTTTAAATTAAATTAAAACATGTTCATGGGCCCCTAAAAGTTTCTCAGGCCCCAGGCACTGTGCCTGTCGGGTCTAATAGAGAAGGTGGCCTGGGAAGGAAGCAGCTGCCGGACCCTCAGAGCCCTGGGCTTTGTCATGCCCATCTGCAGCGACCAGCAGCTCCCACTTTCATCACAGTCAGGAAAAATGGGAAAGAGGCCAAGTCTCTTGTGTATTCTGATCTTTGGCTCTGGAAACTTCTAAAAAAATTAACCCTGAAGTCAATGAACTACAATGGCTCTGCAGCAGCCGGGGGATGTGGGATAAAGAATGAAAGAGAAAGGACAAGCCACAGTGTTTCAACATTAGAATGAGTGTCAGCACTTGTGGAACTGTCCCCACCCCAGCTCAGGATGCCAAGACTGTGACGTCCCCAGCTCAGGTCTCCATCTGGTAAAGGTGGGGGCACTGGGGACGTGAAGCCTTGCATATAACTGGCACTCGATCATATTGGTCTTGGAGCTGACGTACAGGAGGGTCCCATTTTCCAGGCAGACCCGGCCCTTTCCCACCCATCAGACTGATTTCCTCCCGTAGCGCCCCGTGCTTACCCCAGCCCAACTTCCTGGCTCTGCCTCACCAGCTCTACAGCTCCCGCCCCGGGATGTGGGTCACTTTAGTCACTCTGCCGCTTGGCTGACCGCCACTCCAACCCGCCGGGTGAGGCCAAGCAGGAGGAAGGGAGCCATCCCCCAGAACCACGCTCCCCATTCCCTGAACTCTGAAACCCTGTGGTATGGACAAGGGTGGGGACACCGGCATGTTCCCGTCCTGTTGGCAGAGCTGCCAACTAGTTGCGACCCTCTGCAGTTGACTAAAATTCAAAACAAACCTATGGGGCGGGGGGATCCAGTAAGGCCACTTCTGTCCCGAGAAATTATTCCATTGGCCACAGGGTCTGAAGCAATGGTGCTCACTGACGCACGGTCCCTGCATGTCATGAGCCTCTGGGCACAACCCCTTGTCCATCAGTGGGGGCTAGACCATCCACATGGGCAAGACACAGGACACTTGAGGCCCTTGGAAAGAATGAGCAGATGTGGCCGGGCATGGTGGCTCACACCTATAATCCTAGCACTTTGGGAGCCCGAGGGGCGGATCACCTGAGGTCAGGAGTTTGAGATCAGCCTGGCCAACATGGTGAAACACCATCTCTACTAAAAATACAAAAATTAGCCTGGCGTGGTGGTGCATGCCTGTAGTGCCAGCTACACAGGAGGCTGAGGCAGGAGAATCATTTCAACCCGGGAGGCAGAGGTTGCAGTGAGCCGAGATTTCACGGCTGCACTCCAGCCTGGGTGACAGAAAGAGCCTCGGTCTCAAAAAAAAAAAAAAAAAAAAAAAAAAAAAAAAAGAAGAAAATTAAAAAAAAGAAAGAATGAATGAGCAGATGTATGCAGACCAATATGGACAGATCCTCACAGTGTATTGCAAGGGGAAAAAACCAAGTTGTAGGCTAATGTATACGGTGGGATCCTTTTATGTTTGTGATAGAGAGACAGAGCCCGAAACAATACAGCAGTTTCTCCAGGCACATGCAGACTGGCCTGAGGAGGGGAGCCCCCGCAAAATATCTAACAATGGTGTCCCCCAAGGAGGAGGGGTCAAAAGGGGAGGCCGCTTCTCTGTAGTCTTGAAGCCCTCCCCTCCCCTCTTTTTGAGACAGAGTCTTTCTCTGTCACCCAGGCTGGAGTCCAGTGGCACAATCCTAGCTAACTGCAGCCTCAACCTCCTGGACTCAAGTGATCATCCCACCTTAGCCTCCTGAGTAGTTGGGACTACAGGTAGGTGTGTGTCATCACATCAGGCTAATTTTTATATTTTTTATAGGGATGGTGAGTTTCACCATGCTGGCAAGGCTGGTCTTGAACTCCTGGCTCAAGTGATCCTCCTGCCTCAGCCTCCCAAAGTGCAGGGATTACAAGTGTGGAATTATAGGCATGGGATTACACTGTACCTGGGCTTGAAGCTTTTCTAAAGAGAATGCTGTCATGGCCTACTGTTATACTGGGAAATAAAAGTCAAAATATGGAAAGGAGAAAAATTTTAAAAGCTTTCTGCTCAAATATAAATTGCCTCAAAATAGAGAATAAAAAAGATAAAGCAGTGGGCCAGCAAGAAGGTGGTGGTCTAACAGCCAGGAGGCCAGAATTTCTGCTCTTTTGAGGAGGGACGCACGATTCCCAGGGGGGGCCTGGCCCGTGGTGCTTGTCCCCCTGCTTTGTTTCATTAGAGCAGAAAGGAAACAGATCATTAGATCCGACTGCCTTGCTAGTTCGATGGGAAAATCGAGGCCTGGGGAGGTGATGGGCAACCCCTGCCTCCTCAGTTTCCTGTGTGTGAAGTGGCAACACTGTCATGTCACCCTTAGGATTGTTGAGAGGCCCGACTGAGACAGTGCGTAAGGAGGCAGCCGGACAGTCAAACTGCTCCTACTCACCCCTCCCCCAACCCTCCCCCCAACCTCACTTCCCCGTTTCCCTTCCCCAAACCAGTCTGGGTGAGATTTAAAACAGGGCTGCCCACCTCGGCCAGGCACAGTGGATCACGCTTGTAATCCCAGCACTTTCGGAGGCTGAGGCGGGTGGATCACCTGAGGTCAGGAGTTCGGGACCAGCCTGGCCAACATGGTGAAACTCTGTTTCTACTAAAAATATAAAAATTAGCCAGGCGTGGTGGCACATGCTTGTAATCCTAGCTACTGGGGAAGCTGAGGCAGGAGAATTGCTTGAACCTGGTGGGCGGAGGTTGTAGTGAGCCGAGATCGTACCATTGCACTCCAGCCCAGGCAACAAGAGCAAAACTCTGTCTCAAAAAACAAAACAAAACAAAAAAAAAAAAACAGGGCCCCATGAAACAGAACCAGGACATAGTGCCCGGGCCTGGGCATCAGCTGGGCACCCTTTTTCTGATGTGTAGCTTTTGAAACCAAGTCACCGCTAAGCCCCAGTTCATAGTGGTCTGGGAATACACAGGCCTCAAACAGCGAATGAAGTCCCTTGGTAAATATGTGGAATTGGTCATATCATTCTACTTCTTTGTATTTTGAGTTTTTTAGAGACAGGGTCTCACTCTGTTATCCAGGCTGGAGTGCAGTGGTATAATCACAGCTCACTGCAGCCTCGACCTCCTGGACACAAATGATCCTCCCATCTCAACCTCCCAATTAGCTGGGACCACAGGCGTGCACTACCACACCCAGCTACTGTTAAAAATTTTTTTTTGTAGAGACAGGGTCTTGCTCTGCTGCCCAGGCTGGTCTTTAACTCCTGGCTCACTCAAGTGATCCTCCCTCCTCAGCCTCCCAAAGGACCGAGATTATAGGCATGGATCACTGAGACCGGCCTCATTTTGTTTCTATAAACAGGGATAACAGGAGTACTCGTCTTGAGGGTTTTGTGAGGCTGGAGCACAGTGGGCCTCACTCAGCCCACTTTGATGTGTATCTCTTATCCCCTGTTCTTCCCACCTCCAGTGGCCTCCATGGGTGGATCCAGCCCTGCCCACCCCAACGCTGTGAGTGGACGGCGTGTGGCTCACCTGGGCACCAGGCATTGAAGAGCAAGATGAAGTGGCCCAGCACAAAGCTGGATCCCTGGTAGCCAGTGGAGGCCTCCAGGCTGAGGCGATACAGGCCGATGGGGGCATTGGCTGGGGTGGTGAGCTGCAGCGACAGGGCGCAGTCTTCCTGGTCCACCACCGTGGCCGTCCAGTCACCCTCCTCCACAGCATCTCGTAGTGGAAAACGGGCCTTGGTCCCGGCCTCCTGGCTGGGGGCTGGGCCTGTGGAGGGAGAAGCAGTAGCTGTGAGCTAGGGGTGGCAGGGCTGGCAGGGCAGGGCACCTACCTGGGGTCCCCCGGCTTGGGCTCCAGGCCTAGTTCTGCCACTAACCACTGAAATAACTTTGGAAAGAAGTTTTGTCTCCTTGAGCCTCAGTTTCCTCATCTGTAAAGAGGGGCTCAGAACCCCAGCCTTTCGGGGTGGCTTTGTGGGAATGCATAAAAAACCACAGGCATACACATGTCCTCAATTAGAGAGTCCTCCTGAGAGAGGGGCCAGGCAACCCGGAGCCAAGGCTCAGTTCCACTGCTCTGCAGTGACGTGACTCGGGACAAGCCCATCCCTCTCTCTGGGATCACCTGGCTCATTTGTGCAGCATAGACAAGGATCAGGCAGGATGCCCCAGGGCCCTCCTTTCCTGCCTAAATCCTCTACCTGCTAGCGTCCCGCTTTTTCTGTCAGAGAAGGAAGCCCAGACACTGAGCAGGAAGGGACCTCCTTCCTCTGAGAGCCCGTTGCTGTAGGCCAGCAGAGGATGCTGGCTGGCCCACACAGCCTCTAGGTGTCTGTCTCCCTAAGCCCCCCCAACTGCTGTCCCCCGCATCTCCATAGGCAGTTCTGAGATGCTGGTCATAACCACCCCTCTCCTTCCTACAGGCTTTTATACTTTATGAAGCACCTGCTTCCTTTGAGACCCCTTGCCCAGGTGAGAACACTGAGGCTCAGAGCGAAGGGGGTCTTCCAAGGATATCCTAGGAGTTTGTGGCAAAGGTCACATCTGAAGTGGGTCTTTAGCTCTCAGTTGTCTTCTACGGTGCCTCTCCTTCCCAAACAGGACGCTCCCCGGCCGGGTTCTCAAAGGCACAGCGATGGGCACACACTCAAAGTAGCTGCTTTTCCGGGGGGGGGAGGGGAGGGGAGGGGAGGGGAGGGCCCACCCCCACAGGCAGGTCTGAGTCATGGGCAGGGCGAGGAGGGGCCGGTCACTTTCTGGACATGGGTGGTGGAGAGGAGACAGAGGACGTTCTCTGCCTGGCTGGGCGGGTGCCCAGGAAAGTTTATTTTTATTCTTACATCTCCCTCCCTGCAGCTCTGCCCACCCGCTGCTGACATTATTGGGGCCTGCTCACCCTGGGGCTCCCTCCCAGCCCCCAGCGCCCCTCTCCCTGCCAGCCAGCCCCACCCACACCCAGCTCAAATGTAACCATGAACTAACAGGCACGACACAGGCCTCTGGGGCCCTGCCCAAGTGCCAGGGGCCAGCTGGAAACCTTTGAATGCTCCCTGACTTTCAGAGCTGGCATTCGGGGAGGAGCCGTGCAGGCTTGGGGTCCCAGACCCACCCTAGGTCTGGTTCCCCCACTCTGCCCCTGAGTACTGTGTGACCTGGGCCACATCACCAGGCCTCTCTGATCTGCTTTCTTATCCAAGAAGAAAACATGGCTGCACTTTGGGAGGCTGAGGCAGGAGGATCACTTGAGCCAGGAGTTCAAGACCAGCCTTGCCAACATGGTGAAACTCACCATCCCTATAAAAAATATAAAAATTAGCCTGATGTGATGACACACACCTACCTGTAGTCCCAACTACTCAGGAGGCTAAGGTGGGACGATCACTTGAGTCCAGGAGGTTGAGGCTGCAGTTAGCTAGGATTGTGCCACTGCACTCCAGCCTGAGTGACAGAGAAAGACTCTGTCTCAAAAAGAGGGGAGGGGAGGGCTTCAAGACTACAGAGAAGCGGCCTCCCCTTTTGACCCCTCCTCCTTGGGGGACACCTGTTTTGGCTACATGCCTGGGAGGGTCCAATCTCAGGTTCGAAACTGGCTCTATGAACTTGGACAAGTTACTTAGCTTCTCTATGCCACAGTTTTCTCATCTGTAAAATGGGGCCAGTGGCAGTACCTCCCTATAAGGCTGTTGTGGAGCTTAAAGAGGACAGGCCTACAAAGCATCCCACAAGGCGCCTGGTGTATAGTAAGTGCTCAGGAAATCATAGTTAGCCTTGTTCAGTTTTCATGAACGCTCCTGGTTCTGTTTCGAAGGTTCCATGAGAGAGTTCATAGAAAGCATTTTGAACAGTGACCAGCTCAGTTATCATGCAGGAAATGTGAGCTATCGTCAGTGTTATTAGAAGGGGCCACTAAAAATCTGAATTCTCAGGCTAAATAGTAGATTATGAAAACTGGAGTGGAATGTAGAGATTGTCTAGTTCTATTGAAGAACTTCACAGATATGGAAACTGAGGCTGAGCGGGGTGGCGCTGGGGTGACCAAGCATCACAGTTTGCTCAGGACAGCCTTAATTTATGCCTGTGGCCCTTACTTAATTCTTAAGGGCCCTCCTTCCAATCTCAGAAACGTCCCCGCTCGGAGGATCAATGATCTGGTCTCTGTGGCATCAGGCCTGGGCCAGGTCTTATTGCCAATGTCGCTGTTGACATTTTACCCTCAGGGACAAGTCAGGAAACGCATTTCCCTTTCTTTCAATCTTGGGACAGCAATGCACACACAGTCACACACATTCACACACTCCTTTCTTCCCAGATCTCGGGGGGACAGGAGAAGGACGGGCTGTCCCACGGTCCACCCGCTGCTGGCGTAAGCTGGCTTCACAAATTCCTTGGCTGCGGTTCTACACCATCTTCTTTGTGGGACCAGGGGCACCATGAGGACGACTCTGTGCCCAAATGACCACAGGGAGCCTAGGGTCCTGGCCACTAACCCAGACCATGGTGGCCGGGCCGGGATGGGGTGGGTGAGCAGAACCTTCTAGAGTAAAGCCTTCTATTCGCCTCATAAGGGTTACTTTCACTCCTCTAGGCTGACTTCACTCCTACGGCCCCAGCCACACCCCCTCAAACCCAACCCCACCCTTGGAGGGAAACAGAGCTTTATCCCTCTCACAAGGATGGTATTTGTCTAGTGTGGCCTGGACCCCAGAACAGAATCTGTCAGGTCTCGAACTGTCTGGGTGAAAACACACATCAGGAACGTGTGGGGTCAGGCCACACATCCACTTTCACATTCACTCAGCTCCATCCGCTGAGTGACCTTAGCCAGCTCTCCTGCTCCTCTGGGCCTCAGTTTCCCATCACAAGCTAGAATGTTCCCACACAGGAGCAGAGTCACCTGGCCAGGCCTTGAACCGAGTGCTGACCCAGGCCAGGCCTGGAGTTGAGGGAGGGCCCCGTTTCCTGTTATTGTCCCTCAGGCTTCCCCAGGCCTCGGGAATTTCTTGGTTGCTTGGACAGGGAAGCCGTGTGCACTCTGTACTCAGAGATCAGGGCTCCTCTGTGGCTGCCTACAGGGGCTGCGGAAGTGACCAGGGCAGGTTGGTTATGGTTTGAGATAAATTGGTGGAGACTGGAGGACAGAGATTAGCTGGCTGGGGTGGGAAGGTCAGCGGCAGCCCTTCACCCAACCCCAAACTCAGGACCCTAATTACTTAACACTATGCTGCCCAGACACTTGGAGGAGAAATAAGAAAGGGGACATATGGGCCGGGCGCGGTGGCTCACACCTGTAATCCCAGCACTTTGGGAGGCTGAGGCGGGTGGATCACAAGGTCAGGAAGTCGAGACCATCCTGGCTAACACAGTGAAATCTCGTCTCCACTAAAAATATTAAAAATTAGCCAGGCATGGTGGCGGGCGCCTGTAGTCCCAGCTACTTGGGAAGCTGAGGCAGGAGAACAGCATGAACCGGGAGGCGGAGCTTGCAGTGAGCCGAGATCACGCCACTGTACTCCAGCCTGGGCAACAGAGCGAGACTCTGTCTCAAAAAAAAAAAAGAAAAAAAAAGGGGGGGGGGGGGACAACTGGAGAGTAAAAGAAGAGAAAAGAAGGCGGCCTTATCCTTAGCGAACGAGCACAGGAGCAGAAAACCAAATCCATGTCCTCACTTATAAGTGGGAGCGAAATGACAAGAACACATGGACGCATAGAGGGAAACAGCACACACTGGGGCCTCCTTGAGGGTGGAGGGTGGGAGGAGGGAGAGGAGCAGAAAAAGTAACGCTTGGGTACTAGACTCAGTACCTGGGTGACAAAATAATCTGTAAAACAAACCCCCATGACCCGAGTTTACCTACACAACAAACCTGCACATGTACCCATGAACTTAAAATAAAAGTTTAGAGAAAGAAAGACAGAAAAACAAATAAAAAAGAAAGTAGAAATCGCAGGCTGCCCAAGCCAGCAGCTCACCTACCACTCCATTTCACAGAGGAACACACTGAGACCTGGCAGGCACTTGTGATAAATGTGCCTGCTGCAGGGACAATAGGGATGAAAAGCCTCATCCTGCAGTCAGGGTTTGAAGCCTTCTGTGTCCCTAACTCACTGTGTGACCGACCCTCCTGAGCCAGTGACTACCTTTCTGAGCCTCAGCTTTCCCATCTGCAGAATGGAGTCCTTTATAATTTCTAAGCTGCGAGGATTCAAGACAAGCATGTGTTCAGCGGGTGTGCCATAGATGTTGTGATTTTCACTATCACAAGCCTGACTTTTCTCAGGCCACCAGATCCAGCCCTTAACTGCCACGTACCCTCACTTTTCACTTCGTAGAGGGGGAAACTGAGGCTGGAAAGTCAGAGACTTGCTGGGGGCTCCTTGGCTCTGTTAGCAAGGGACCTACGGGGCCAGTGTGCTTGTGGGGGAGGCCCTGGGCAATGGGTGTGTCTCCACCAGGAGGCCAGGGGCAGGGAGCAGACGGATGGAGGAGGTATCCGAGGCGAGCCTGCAGTCCCCATGATAAGCCTTATCAACAGCCTTCTAGGTCAATGCAGGCCTCAGCCAAGGAATGTTTGCTGCCATCTCTGCCCTCGGATACTTCAGAAAGAGCTGGCCTTTCCCACCCCGAGTCCTAGCCAGGTGGCCCCTCACTGACCTCAAGGGAGTGGCTCCCACCAGAAACCAGCCCCACTGATTTGGCATTTGAGGGCATTTTCCCAGGAATGGCCAAAAAAGAAAATTGGGCACGACACATCTGGGGATGAGATGCCTGGGGCCTTGGCATCCCTTTACCTATCCCTGCAGCCCCAGTACAAAGATAAGCAACAGCTGCAAACATCCGCAGGCCCTCCCCCACAGCAGACACTTAAGAAAGTATGCTTTCAGATACTGGAACTCAGGTTCAGAGAGGTTAAGTAATTTGCCTAAGGTCACACAGCAGGTAGGCAACCCAGCCTGCGCTAGAATCCAGGTCTCTCTGTCCAGCCCCAGAGACTGAGGCAGCCGCCAAATGCTTGGAGAATGAACTTCTGGGACCCAGAACTGCTCATATAGAAGGCTGAAGCCAACTGGGCTCTTTCTCTGCCACTCAGGCCTGATTTGGGCCTGATCCAGGTGCCTGGCTGGGTTGCATGGATTTCAGGCTGCAGAGGGATTAGAAAGTTGTTTTGATATAGGAAAGGGCAGACAGGATCTTTTTCTGTTTTCCTTTAAGGTGGTGGCTTGCTATGTTGTCCAGGCTGGATTCAAAGACCTAGGCTCAAATGATCCTCTCACCTCAGCCTCCCAAATAGCTGGGATTACAGGCATGTACCACCGTGCCTGGCTTGTGGATGGGATTTTTTTTTTTTTTTTTTTTTTTTTTGAGACAGAGTTTCACTCTTGTTGCCCAGGCTGGAGTGCAATGGCATGACCTCGGCTCACCGCAACCTCTGCCTCCCGGATTCAAGCGATTCTCCTGCCTCAGCCTCCCAAGTAGCTGGGATTATAGGCATGCGCCACCACACCCAGCTAATTTGGTATTTTTAGTAGAGATGGGGTTTCTCCATGTTGGTCAGGCTGGTCTCGAACTTCCGACCTCAGGTGATCCACCCACCTCGGCCTCCCAAAGTGCTGGGATTACAGGTGTGAGCCACCGCGCCCGCCCTGTAGATGGGATCTTGATCAACTTTCCTCGTTGAAGGCTGACCTGCAACCCTGGTGATAATAGGCTTTCAGAAGCTCAGGGGTCCAGAGGCACAGACTTGCTCACAAAGCTGGTGGTCTGCGTGACATCTTCTCCCTTTCAGGGCCTCAGTTCCCTCATGTCTAAAATGGGGCTAATGACAGGTGGCAATCTCCCAGGGAACAAAGAGGGGTAAAGTTATTTGTTCTGTTCTCTGTCAGGGGTCTGGGACATGTCAGGGTGGAGAGGAGGTGGTGGTGGTGGTGGAGTGAGGATGCAGGTACTCACCGGTCACGACACTGAAGGTAAGACTGTCTACACTGGCCTCGTAGTTGCGGCCCTCAAAGTGCAGGGTCAGCCAGAAGGGCTGGCCCCGTCGAACCACCAGCTTCTCCCGGCACAGGTCGGCCGTGTGGTGGTCTCGGCCATTGGTCTCCAGCTCCAGATCACACCTCTCCAAGACCAGATCTATGGAAACAGAAGGAGACGCATGAGCCTCGGGGGCAGCCTTCAGACCCCCAGCAACGCACCTGCCCTCCCTAGACATGGGGGCCTGGTGCCCTCTTACTCCCCATGAAGCACCGCCATTCTTTCAACTGACCTCTCTCCCCAGCCCTGGTCACACAGGGGCTGGGCGGGGCCCAATCTCCCTAACCCTTTTTTTCTTTTTAATTTAATTGAGACAAGGTCTTGCTTTGTTGCCCAGGCTGGAGTGCAGTGGTGTGATCGTAGCTCAGTGTAGCCTTGAATTCCTGGGTTCAAGGGATCCTCCCACGACAGCCTCCTCAGTAGCTGAGAGGACAGGCGTGCAACACTAATTTCTTCATTTATCAGTAAGCTGGGACTATAGGTATGTGCCCAGATAATTTTTTCATCTTTGGTTTTGCCATGTTGCCCAGGCTGGTCTCAAACTCCTGGGCCAAGCGATGCTCCTGCCTTGATCTACCAAAGTGCAGGTGTGAGCTACAGTGCCCAGCTTCCCCTAAATCTTTTAATCACAAGGTTGTGACCCCCTGTGGCACTTCCTAGCTGTGTGACCTCCAGCAGCCATGGGGAACAGTAGTATCTACCTCCCAGGGCTGGTGTGAGCATGGAATGAATTAATGCACGTAAAACACTTAGTACAATGTCTGTTGTGTAATAAATACTCATTAAACACGAGCTATTCTATTGCTATCAGAGGGTTCTTTTGGTTTAAACAGGTACAGTATTTGGTATAGGTCAATGACATGGGCTTTGCCTTTAGATCCAAGATCCAATTTACAGGAAATACCCAGGGCTGAGGAACAAGTTAAACATAGAACCAGGATGTAATTGACAAACTTCATACACAGGGAAACTGTTGACAAAGGGTCCAGTTTCTTTAATAAATAGATTGCAAGAAAGAAAATGAACAAAACATTGAAGAGAAAACCTATAAAGAGAAATTTAAACCCATTGTGATGTATTGATCTTATTTGGATCTTGATTTCAAAAACGTATTTTAAAACATTTATTACATGTACGAGACAACTGGAAATTTAAATACTGATGGCATAATGGTGATATCAAAGAATTTTTGTTAATTTCTGTTGAAAAAGAGAGTCCTTATCCTTTAAAGGCATATACTGAAACATTGACAGATGACACGATGTGATGTCTGAGATTTCCTTGTGAATAACAGAGAAGGTGCACAAGGGCAGGAGACACCACGGTGGTCAGGGCTGGGTGACGGGGACATAGGAATTTATTAAACAATTCTATCTACTTTTATGTATGTGCAATATTCTCCACAACAAAACATTTTTAACATGATAGGAGCTTTGAAGACTTCCAGAGGTAGATTTTAGTTCTGCTGTGCTGCTGTGTGAGCCTGGATAAGTGTCTCCCCCTCTCTGGCCTCCTCCTCTGAAGTCTCAAGGGGCTGCTGTGAGTCTAGAAGACGTGTTGGGAACCCCCTTCCCCAGGGCTAGCCCAGGACAGAAGCTTGATATGTAAAAGTTCCATTTACAGTTTCAGATGGAGCAGAGGACCAGAGCACGGTCAGGGTGACAGATGCGTGGGGGTCTTGGGGGAAAACAAATCTCATAAACCTTGGCAAGCTCAAGGTCAAGATTGGGAAGCCCTTAAGGTGGGAGGAGTGGGCAAGACAGACTCTCGGAGAGTGGGGCCACTGGACAGCATGTGGTCCAAGTGAGGCCCAGGGGCAGGAATTTGTTCAAAGTCACGCGGCAAGTTGGTTCTTGCAGCGGGAGAGCCCAGGTCTCTGGCTCGCCTTCGACTATTCCAAAAATGACATGCAAAGTGCCTTGTATGTGAATTATCTCAACTTAAAGCCCAAAACAACTCCGCTTACCTAGATGTTATCATGATTTCCATTTTGTAGACAAAGGCACCAGGTGGCCCCGGGTCCCAGAGCAAGTGGCTGCTTTGGGATTGGAATCCAGAGCTGTAGCATTCTGTAGGATTCTGCCCTGGGAACCACCTCGCTACAGCTCAGTGTGTTCTCCAGCCCCTCTTATGACCCTCCCTCGCCATGTCCTGTGTTCTCAAACCTGCGGGCAGATAGTTCTGCGCCACTGAAGCATCAGGGATGTCGGTCCCCGTGTAATCACAACAGAAGAGACCTCAGTAGCCAGAAGGAAAAACTTCCTGCTGGCCTGTTGCGGTGAGAAAATGTTGTTTTTGGAAATTTCAGTCCCAGGGAGCCTGAGTAGGAAAGAGGCCATTGTTGTTCCTGTGGAAGACCCTGGAGATATGGCCAGTCTCTGGGCTGTGGGAGCTGGGGCATTTTCTCCATCTATTGTCCGAAGAAGGGTTTCCAGAAATCATGCCCAACTCCAAAGGTGCAGAAACACTGGGGTCTAGAATTGTAGGATTTATAGGATTTCTGCACTGAGAAAAGGCCTAGGTCTTCCAGGCCAGTGAGACCTCTGTCAGAAGTGCCCACTGTGACATGGGGTTGGGGGCTTGTCATAACTGGCATCTCCAGGATCTCCCAGCCCCACTGAGCCCTGCTTTTGAGCACAGGGGGATGAGAAGATGCATTGAGGACAAGCGGCCACCAAAGCGACACATCACAGTGTATTGGGAGCTGGGTCCAAGGGAGGCGGATGGCTGAGATCACACAGCAGGGTCAGGCGGGTCCACAGTTCCTGCCACCCATTCCTGCTCCACCTGCCCCATGTCCCTGTACCACACCCCTTCCTGGGGGTTGCAATGGATGCAGAAGCCATCCCCAGATGAACTTGACCCAAGAGCCAGCTGGGATTCTGGGTCCAGCAATGACATCCGCCATTGTAGAAATTCCTCCTGCTGGGACCCATGACAGTGCTGCTTGTGTTTGGGGGGATGTGGGCGGGGGGGGGGATGCAGGTATGAAATTAAGCCTCTGTTCCACTCCTCTCCTTTCTCACAGATGCACCAAAGGCTGACACTGTTGTTCTTATTTTAAGACGGAGTCTCGCTCTGTTGCCCAGGCTGGATGGAGTGCAGTGGCCAGATCTCAGCTCACTGCAAGCTCTGCCTCCCGGGTTTACGCCATTCTCCTGCCTCAGCCTCCCTCCCGAGTAGCTGGGACTACAGGCGCCCGCCACCTCGCCCGGCTAGTTTTTTGTATTTTTTAGTAGAGACGGGGTTTCACCGTGTTAGCCAGGATGGTCTCGATCTCCTGACCTCGTGATCCGCCCGTCTCGGCCTCCCAAAGTGCTGGGATTACAGGCTTGAGCCACCGCGCCTGGCCTGTTGTTCTTATTTTATAGGCGAGACTCAACAAGTGGCCAAGGTCTAGGATTGCAGAACGTGAGGGCGGGAAGAACCAGCCTGGTTTCCAAAGGCTGCCCAATAGGATGCTGAAAGCTCCTCTCTGGCCGCTGGAGCCAAGGACTCAGCTAGGCTTGGCTTACACATCACTGGGGTGGCATGCACACCACCTGGTCCTGGCTGGCAAGAACCACCCATACCTAAGTGTTCTGAGGCTAGGCCAGCACCCCCTGCACGGCTCCAGGCACGCATCAGGGAGCCAGCCCCCACTGACTGACCGGGGACACGTGCCAGTGGTCCGCCAGGACAGTACTTTACAGTTTACAACACCCCTTTGCGTTCCATTGCCTCACCTGATCCAGGGAGGCAAGGGTTAAAGGTTATGCACTGTGGACCGGGAAACTGAGGCTCCAAGCAGCATCGAAGCGCCTCCCCACCCAGCCCAGTCTGCCTGTTGCTCTCCAAATCAGGACTTAGGAATTCAGCTCCTACCAGGTCCTGACCCCCTCAATGCCCCGGGGTCCCTGAGTGGCGGCTGCGCTGACTCTGATACTCACCCTCGGCCATGGTCGGGCGGGGGCGGGGGCGGGGGCGGGGGCGGTGGCTCCTTCCACTGGCGGCAGGACCCTCCAAGTGGGACCACTGGCGGCTGGCACTGCTAAGGCGGAGCGCGGCGCTAATTTATAGCCCGCTTTGGGGCGGGCCGGGGGCGGGGCCCCGCGGGAAGGCGGCGACCTGGGAGGCCACCCAGTGCCCAGTCCCCGGCCCACGCCGCTAGCGCTGGGGCTTACCCAGGGGACCGGAGCCCGAGGGAGGGACGGCGGCCGGGCGAGGGCGCCCCCTGGGGGAGAGGACAGGGACACACAACTAGCCCAGGACATAGACACACCTGGACCCACAGAGTCAGACCTTGGAGAACAGACACCTGGACACATACACTCAGACACAGACACACGCAGCACCCTCACAGAAACACACAACGGAACCTGGGTGCACCTGGACACAGAGATGTGGGCTCTCAGGTCAGATCTGGGATCAAGAACACCTCCCCATACCCAACACACACACACACTCACACACATACTCAGGTACACATACACGGGGAGCAGACACAGACACACAGGGCTGTGGAGATACACACACAGACACAGATACACTCCCACAGATACACCAGACACAGCTGGACACACAGACACATACAACATCAGATTCAAATTGCAGAGACACACCAGGACGTAGATACAGCCCGGCACAGCCAGGTAGCCTTGACTGCGAGCCACACACAGCTGTGGACACAGATGATCAGGTGTCCACAGGCACCTGGCGCACATACAGAGCTCCCGGACACCAAATGCCACTGTTAGATGTGGATGCAAAATCAGAGAGGGCACCCACAGACACACAAATATGTGGCTACTCAGAGGTGGGCACACATGCAGGCATGGACTCAGGTACAGACATGCAGACACACCTGCAAAAACAGACACACCCGTGTCCCTTCCTGTAGCAAAACCCAGATAATCCTCCAATCTCACCCATCCTTGTATCCGTCTAATCAGCCATCCATCTACCCATCCATCCACTCACCCTTGCATCTCCATCTATCCATCCACTCATCCCTCATCCATCCCTCCCTCCATGTTCTCTTCCCTCCCTCCCTCAATCCGTCCATCCACTGAGCTTTCTTGAGGCCCCACTGTGTGCTAGAAAGGAGCACGGCCAACCTTCCAGGGACTCAGCCTAGGAATTCTGGAACCTGGCACCCAGGGGGCCTATCTCTCATCCTGGTTTCTCTGGTTTCCTGATCTCCTGTGCTTCCAGACCCACTGTGAGCCCTGAGCAGGAAGGGATCCTGGAGAGACAGGCCCACGGGGTTCCCCTGGCACTTTTGCTGGAACAAGCTCTACATTTCGGAACAAGCTCTACATCTATTGATGAATTTGGACTATAGAAGCAGCCCCCATCTCCATTCCTAGGTGACACATGGAACAGGGAAAAAAAGCCCGTGTTGCTTCAATGGATATTTCTCCCTGGGTCAAATGGGCTCTGACTGGAGTCTCAGTGAACAAACCCACAAACCATGTTGGGCCCAGCTGACCTATAATTGCCCCATTTTATAGAGATTGTTGCAGAAACTGTTCCCTACAGTTGGTGGAAGCTTGGAGGAAACAGCAGGGTGAGGAGAATCACCTGACCGAGAGGGAAGTCGGTCAAGAAGCCACGGTTCAAGCGTGGCCATGGGCAGGATTTTGACCCATTTTCTTCCTCTGCAAGATGGGGGCAAGAATCCATCCCTCACAGACCCGAGTAAGACTCAGTCTAAATGACCGACGTTGGGTGCCTTACATGGCGAGCATGCAATACCTGGGGGCCCTGAGACTTGGCACCGAAATAGCAAGTGTCCCAGAACCTGCCTATTTCAGGACCTCGAGGAGAGACAGGAGGCGCAGGGACAGTCAGTTCTGCGGAAGGAAGGCTGTTTCCACAGGTGTCAGCCCTGCCCCAGGTGAAAGGATGGGTTTGGCCTTTTCTACCAGGTATTTTTTTTCCTTCAAAACCCTCAGCCTGGGAGCTCCTTAGAAGACAGGGAGCCACCCAAGCATGTTATTTTTATTTTTTGAGACAGGGTCCCACTTTGTTACCCAGACAGTGCAGTGGTGCGATCTTGGTTCACTGTAGCCTGCATCCCTCAGGCTCAAGCGATCCTCCTGCCTCAGCTCCCCTGAGTAGCTGGGACTACAGGAGTGCACCACCACATCCAGTTAATATTTCTAATTTTTGTAGAGATGGGGGTCTCACTGCGTTGCCCAGGCTGGTCTCAAACTCCTGAGCTCGAGTGATCCGCACGCCTCGACCTCCCAAAATGCTGGGATTAGAGTCATGAACCACTGTGCCCGGCCCACCAGAGAATTTTAAACTCTCCTTGACCACGGTGTCCAGCATGGTGCTTGGCTCACCACCAGCCCCCAAAAATGTTTGATTTGAGAAATCATCAGTTCTATCAGCAGCAGCAGCAGCTCCTTTCTGAACATCATTACTGCCTCTTCCTGCAGGCCTGGACTTAGTTCATCACACAGAGTGGGCATGTCATGCAGCCCTGGGTTTAAATTTTGGCCTCCTCACTGTGTAGCCATGTCCACTACACAGCAAGTCACTTAACCTCTGTGCCTCAGTTTCCTCATTTGTAAAATGGGGGCCGTACTGGTACCCACTGCACAGAGTGTCATGGGGACTGAGTGAGCTAATTCATGGAGAGTTTGTACAGCAGCAGCCAAACAGTCGGCCCTCAGTGGATGCTGACTGTGAGAAGAATCCCATTAGATTATTTCCGGATCCCAGCACAGGGCTTAGCACAGGCCTGTCCGGCACCCAGCCAGCTGCCCCACTTCCTCTGCCACATTCCACAGAACTATGGCCACCTGAGTGACGCATGGCCTTGAGCAACCCCAGGATGTGACCAGCCGGGGGCAGGACTGGCTTCTAGGAAGGCTGCATTTGTTCAAAGGGACTGGGAAACCGTGCCCTGTCTTACCTCAGTGGTTGTAAAGGTTTCAAAACTCCACTGAGTCCCAGAGAGGGTGATTATGGGCTCAAGATCCCCAGACGCTGCAGTCAGGGCCCTTTGTCATCCATTCAGGGGAAGTGTTGTGCAATGCTTAGAGCAGGAGGGCTCTGAGGTCACTCTTGGCTGTGTGACCCTGGGCAAGTTACTAGGCCTCTCTGAACCTCAGTTTCCTTCTCTATAAAATTGGCATAGTAAGAGTCCCTGACACTGGGGATTAGAGGTAATGTTTCTACAGTGCTTACAGGTCACATAGTAGGTACTCAATAAACATCTCCTAAGCTTTATGATGATGTCATCAAGAGTCAGGACTTTCTCCAGAAAAGGGAGAGTCCCCGTGTGTGGGTGAAGCAGGTTGCAGTCAATGTAGAATATTTGGTCGGTGTTGCTCAGAAAGACTGTCTGTCTCACAAATAAACCTTGTTCCCACAGCCACTGATGCCTAGTATCCCAACGTTAGAGAGATTCAGCCCCTTCCCCAAGGATTCTCAGGCCTCAAGGTGGAGACAAAGGTGAATATTTAGAAACTTTGGAATAACCCACTACCAGTCAGACATTCCATTTAAACCTCACAGTATGATTCTTATCATTTGTTAAATGAGGAACCCCGGGCTCAGAGACGGGAAGTGCCTCACCCAAGGCCACACGGTCAGGAAGTGCGAAAAGCAGGACCTGTGCTTGCTCCCGCGAGGTTCAGAGGTCAGTCCTGTCTCCCTGTGCCCTCCAGGGCAGTCCTCAGGGGCCTGGGTCATGCCCAGTTCTACAGCTTTCAGCAGGTGAGGCCTCCGAGGACTGCAGCCTGTGCTCCTAACGCATGGTGTGTGGTATACACTGGACGCTTAATAAATGTTTATGGCCTGAGGGAGGGATGAGTTACCACAGCTGGAGAAAGAATAGAAGGAAGGAAGGAAACACAGAAACAAGATTAAAGTTCAGAAAGGTTGGAGAAGCTGCCTAAGGTCACACAGCATGACCAGGCTCTCAGGCCCTGGTTCAGCTCAGCCACTCCCCGAGGACAAGGTGCCTCCAGGCCAGAGACAGACGTGGACAGCTGATGTGTGAGGGAGGGAGGCTGGGGTGGGCAGAAGTGTGCCGGGGCGTCTGGAGGGTTTTCTTCCAACTACTGACTAAGTGGGATGAGCAGTGTCTGGTGTGAGGGAGCATAGGGAGGGTGGGGCAGGCTCCCCTGAGGTGGGAGGGGGTGGGGTAGGGGTGTTGGGATGGGGACTTAAGGAAAATATCAGGAGGCAGGCGTGGCCTTTCAAACGCTTTGAGAGAGTGGCCTGTCTGGGGCGGGATCTGGGTCTCCCAGGCTGTGGGGAACAGAGAACACGGCAGCTGTGTGGGGAAGGAGGCTTCTTTCAGTGGGTCCACTTTGCAGATGGAGAGACTGACCTGGTCATCTTGTCCTCAGTTCTGACTCCACAATGTACCACCCTCCAAGTGCAGTCCATCCCCCTTCCACGTCCCCGCAGCTGGCATAGGGTCCCAGCCCCTTGAGCTTGATGGACCATGGGCAGGCACTTTTATTTACTTATCCGAAGCATCAGTTTCTGTTTCTGTAAAAGTGGAAATCACATCCCAGACCTCACGAGGCACTGAACGCCCCGCAGGGCTCACCCAGCTTACCCTTCTATCACATCTTCCACATTCCTCCCTTCCAGCCTCACCAGACACAGTACTCGCCCCCAAATGCACCCTGCAAACATCCACCTCCAGGCCTTTGCTCCAGCTTTGCCCTCTACCCGGGCTGGCCTTCCCTCTTCACCTATCGAAGTTTAACCCAGGCTTTACCCATCCTCCTGAAACCCACCCAGAGACTTCTTTCTTGCTCTCTTGGCCCCACACCCACAGGACATAGTCACAGCCTACCTTGTATAAGTTCTAGTGTTTGTGTATCTCTGTCTCTCTCCACCCACCTGGCTCTCAGTAGCTGCTCAGTAAAGCCTTGTTGAATGAATTCATGACCTGCACCAGGGGTTCTAAGGAGGAGAGAGAGAGAACCAAGCCAGGTTCTTGAGGTTAGCCCGGGAGCTCTGTTTGATAGGATTTATGGTGCCAGTTGCCCCTGGTAGGACCAGGAATCAGGGTGAGATGCTGGGGCCTCTCTCAGCCTTTGTTGTCTACACCAGAGATGAGAGATCTGGGTCTGACTTACCCTCCAATCATATCTTCTACAATCCCAGGACAACCATTGGGAGATAAACAAAGGACAGACCTGGGGATGTGTGGGTAGCACAGAGTACGAATACCCACTGCTGGGCCTCAGAGCGGGCACCAGCCTTTCCCCAGGCCACACTGCAAGTCAGGGCAGAGTCAAGGTAGGGCTTCCAAACACTATAGAAGTAAATAGTGGCCCTGTACCAGCCAGGACATTGCATGAGGTATGATTCCACAAGACTGTTCAATTTCTATGGGAACAGATAAGTAAATATACATACAGTACACACATATAAACATACAGAAGAAGGTTTGGAAAAATCCACTCCAAATTGCTGGCAGTGGTGGAAGGAGATATGGGGGGCTATGACTGGGGGACAGGCACTGGTAAGTTTTGAAATTTGAGAAAGCTGTTTTTATGTAACTTGAAATTGGGTGTTGCATTTAACAAGGAGTGCGATGGAAGATGAGGCTCAAATGCTAGAACCGGCAGTGAGTCCGTGAGGCAGGGGCCACAGCTCCAGGCTCCAGCTTGCCCTCCTCTTATTGGCTGTGGCCTCCTCTTCTTCAAAAAGGACTCAACACAACCGACACGCCATCCTGCTGGGCTCAAAGGATGAGATCAGAAGAAACGGGAGATAAGGAAAATAAGTCGATTCTATTATTGTTATTATGAAGTGGCTCCAGTTCCTAGCAATCCAGACACCCGAGGGAATGGGGAGTTTTAGGATTTTTTGGAGAACAGAGTTCTGGCCATCTCTGGCAGCAAGATTTGCTTTTCTCAAAGGATCAAAACTGACAACCGTATTATCCCTTCCTTGGCACACGATCCTAACAAAGATAGTCATCTGATATGACAACTCCAAAAGATGAGGAGACATTAGGGCTCAGGAAACACTAGAGGTGGGAGGTGCTGAGAGGGTCAGAAAAACTGCACAAGCAGGACCGGAGCTCTGACATTGACAACAGATGGGGCCATTTGGTGTTGGGATAAACAGTGCTGCTCTTTCTGTGCAGCTTCACAGGGCAATTGTCAATGATTGCCGTGGTGACCCAGAGCCATCCTGTGAGTAGAGAGACTTGGTGACCTGCACATTAGCCCCACAAGACACTTTTCACTCCCTTCTAGGTTCTTCTAGCAACATCAAGGTTCAACTATGAGGACACGGGCCTGGGTTCAAATCCAGCTCTGCCATGGACTGTCCTGTGTGATCTTGAGTGAGTCACAGCACGTCTCCAAGCCTCAGTTTTCCCCTCTGTGAAATGGGGGTGATAAAAACAGTGCCTACGTTACAGGATTTTCGTGAAGGTTGTCACCATTCTTGGTAGACAGTAAGCACTCAAATAAAGGTGGTTGATTACTCAGCAATAAAAAGGAAAGATGCTTTGACACATGCTACAACAAGAATGAACTTCCAAACCATCATGCTAAGTGAACACAGGCAGTCACAAAAGACCACATATCGTCTGATTCCATTTATACAGAACACCCACAATAGGCAAATTCATAGATATAGAGGGTACAGCAGGGGTTGTCAGGAGCCAAGGGAAGGGAGAAAGGAAGAGGGAGGAATGAGGAGTGACTGCTAATGGATACAGGGTTTCTTTCTGGGAGTAAATAAAACATTCTAAAATTGGATGGTGGTGTTTGCACAAATCCGTAAATAGACTAAAAGCCATTGAATTGTACACTTAAATGCATGACTTTTATGGTATGTGAAATATCTCTTGATAACGTGGTTTTCAAAAATGTTTGAATGATTTAAAATAAAAAAGCCAGGACTAAAGCTCTGAAAGTCTTTGCAAATATGGTCTCATTCTCAAATTTAAAAAAAATCTAACAGAAACTGCACACGTATGTGCCCAAGGAGATGTGTCGAGGAGGGGTCTTTACAGCATTGTCTGTTATGGCAAAAACCCATCACAACCTAAGTGCCCAGTAGAGGGGGATGGATAAAGAAGCCATGCCTGGGAATATTACTCAGCAGTTGAAAAAAAGAAGAGACAGTCTCCTGTGTGTGGGCATGAAAAGAATTCCAAGTCATAAGGTAGAGCGAAGAAAGCACGTTGCAGGACGTTCCATGAAGTGCGATTCCACTAGGCTGTTCAATTTCTATGGGAACACATAAGTAAATACATGCACAGTACGTAAATGTAAATATACAGAAGGTTTGGAAAAATCCACTCCAAATTGCTGGCAGGGTGGGAGGGGATGTTGGGGGCCATAACTGGGGGAAATACGGTGGTAATGAAAGGTGATTTCAATATTCCCTGGAAGGTGAGAAAAGTCTTCTGTGAATAAATAATGTTATGTATCACTTAGGTAATTAAAGGTTAATTTTACAAACAAAAGAATAACCTGTTTTACATTTAGAATTGCGCTGTTATTAAAAAAGGAAATACTCCAAAATAAAGAAATTCTGGCAAAGTAGATAGAAAAAAGTATAGTCGAAGATAAAAGAGAAAGTAAATGTGCCCCCCCAATCCACGATCAACCCCTAAGATGCTTTTGTTAATATTGGCACAGTCTTGCAGAACCAAACCCCTAAGCAAGCACATGAATAAATAAGAAATTCAAGATGAGAATTGAAACATATCTAAGAAACATAATTTTGAGGGCTACACCGAGTTTCTGTTTACTTCACAAACTGTTTATGTCTCAAAGTGCTCCTGCAGCACCACCCTGGAAAGTGCTTGAAAATCTTCTATTTTGTGATTTTGTATCAATGAAGGTTCAGAGAGGTGCAGTGTATTGCCCAAGGTCACACAGCTCAGAAAGGGTGAAGCAGGGGCGCCGAGAAGTGCTTGCTGGAATAGCATGCAAAGGGAATTAAGCCTGCATCGTGGGTGCCTGGCCAAGCTCCCGTGGCCATGTGGGGCTGCTGGAGACAGGGAGGGATGAAGCACCCGCATATACAGCATTCCCCTACATCCCTCCCACGAGGCTGAGTCATTGGCTGTGTCTGCCTGGCACACCCAGTTCAGTCAATAAGAGTCAAACACACTTTCATTCATGGAAATGAATGACCCTTTGGGGGTGGTGGCGGAGCTCATTAGACTAAATTGAACACATGTTTGGCTAAACTGACCACTTGTTTCTCCTGCCTGTTTGATGAGCCGCTTGAGTGACGTCTGCCTCAACTGAATGCCTGTAGGTCTGAAGGAACATTCAACTTGACCCAGTTAGTTTAAATCCCGATCTTTGCATCTGCCGAGGTGCTGCAGTCACCTCGCGCCAGCATCACAGGATACGGGAGGTTTGGCCTCAGTCCTGGAAGGGCAGGGCTCGGTCTCCAGAATAATAAACCCCACGCGCACGTACAGGCATCTCCAGTTGGTGGTGTCCTCTTTGTAGGCATAACGAGTCCTTTGTTTTGCCTCTGGCTGACTGCTCTTTTCCATAGTCTTGTTGATACTGTCAAACTGTCAATCAAGAGGCCCCACCCAACTCTAGTTAAGGGCAGGTCTGGGACCTAAAGTCAGCCAATCAGACGCTCTTCTGGGACTTTGACTCTTACAACTCTGACACAAGTTCTAAATAATGGTTGAAATTTGCTGGTTCATGTCTAAAACTACGTCAGCTCTCATCTTTTCTAAAGATGGGCTTTTTAGCTGTTTACTTGATTTTTTCAAAGTCATATTTATGGAGTTAAAATTTACATACGATACAATTTACCCGTGTTGTATTACATACAGTGCAATTCACCCATAATACAGTTCTGTGAGTTGACAAATACAGTCGTGTTACTGTTATGCCCAGACCGTTTATTCCCCGAAGAAGACCACCAGAGTCCAGAGTCAAAGCCAAGCGGCAAGGATCTTTATTGCAAGTTCGAACTTGGTCCCTCCATTCCACAACATACAAGAGGGCCGCGAACAATGCGTGCGCTTGCTCTTTATAGCCCGATGTAAACAGGATATGTAAAGTTACAGAGAAACAAGGAATGTGTTCTTTCATTACTACACCACAATCACGATACGGAACATTTCCGTCACCCCCCTCAAATTCCCCTTATGCCCTTTTGCAGGCAGTACTCTCCCCCTACCTTCCTTCCCTGGCAACTACTGACCTGGTTACTGCGCCTATGGTTTTGCCTTTCCAGAATGTCATAGGCATGGAATCACGCAGCACACAGCCTTTTGTGTCTGGCTTCCTTCACTTACCATAATGCATTTGATTCATCCCTGTTGTTGCAGATATCAGTGGTTCATTCCCTTTTATTATTCAGTACTATTCTGTCAAATGAATATACTACAATTTATTTGCACATTAACCTGGGACCTGGGGTTGTTCTAGGAGATTATGAATGGAGCTGCCATACACGTAGAGGTACAGCTCCTTGTGTGGACAGATGTCTTCACTTCTCTTGGGCAAATACCTGTGAGCCATCCCCACATCCTTCCAGTTAATTTTTTGGATGTGGTTAAGCTGCCCTGAGCCTCTTTTCATTCATGCAACCCAGCAGCTGAACGGGACAGTGACATCTCCCTCGCCTAATTCTCCCAGTGACTCTGTAGGGTTTATGGATTATTGACCTGATTTTACCAAGGAAACAGGCTTCGAGAGCCTAAATAACCTGCCCCAGACCACACATCAGGTACTCAAATCTAAATCAAAGTCACAAAGGAAGCCACAGCCCCCTTTCTAATTTCCCAGTCACCTTGGTGGGAGCGAACTTTCACAAGGAAGGTTCTAACGAGTGTTTATTGACTGATGAGTTATCGGATAAATGCCTCACTCCCTTCCTCTGGGCCTCAGTTTCCCATGTGCGAAATGACAAGTATGAACCAAGTAATGAATTTCTGATGCCCCTAGCATCCGTGATGTTCACATGCGGTGGCTGTGAAAGTGGAGACATCAGGGCCTTCTTTTCGGATGAAGAATTCCAGGGAAATGAAGCTGGTGGGGGAAGGGGAGCCCAGCACTTACTCCCCCATCCGTCCCCACAGGCGGCCTCCTGAGCTTGCGCCCAGAGCTGGTTGACCGCTAGAAGAGCAATTTGCACTTCCTGCCTTTCTGGCCTAAAAAAAAAATGAAAAAAGCCCCTGTCACCTTGGATTAACATCACCCCCTTTGCTGAGAATCTTCTAAGGGGTGCAGCCCCCTCTCTTCACCAATATTTTCAGAATGTCCAGTTTTGTAAACAAGACTTGACAGGCTGGTTTCTTTTTTAAACTCTTTAAAACACAATAAATCACCCTGTGCACGATCCTGGAAGCTCCAATTAGATTAACCCTTTGGTTTCCCAAGTGGCAGCCCCTGTGGGCACAGAGAGGTAGGTGGAGGGAAGCGGCGGGGACCTCACCTATAAGCCTGACTCATCTGCTTCGCAGGTCACCTCCCTTCCCAGTGCTCACAGGACAGTACCCAGGCCCATCAGGAAGCTCAGAGGCATAGCAACTGGGGCTTCAAGGCCCAACAGCTCCTAGCTGTACAACCTACTGCAAATGTCATGTCTCTGACCTCAGTTTCCACACCTGGATAATGGGGGTAATGAGAGGACCAAACTCACAGAGTAGATAAGAATAAATGAGTTATTGCATGGTTTAGTGTTTGGCGCAGGGAAAAGCTGCAGATGTTGACTGTTTTTATTACTCTTATAATTACTTCCAAGGGCTTCAAAGACCTTGATTCCATCTGTGCCCCTGCAAGTCAGCTCTGAGGGTAGGTGAGAGAGGATGGTCATTGTTCACCTCCTGTGTGCCAGGCTCTGTGTAAAGAAGCTTTATGCATGTGATTACCCCCCTGGCTTTTTTTTTTTTTTTTTTTTTTTTTTTTTTTTTTTTTTTTTTTTT